>NC_080435.1:61032162-61332162 GCF_028018845.1 Melospiza georgiana | reverse complement strand
TTAAAGGTTGAACTTCCTATGAATTTCTATAAGGCATCAGGAAGGTGACATCAGAAAGTCCCTGCACTGTATAGTGGTGTCTGCAGGGTTTTCTCACGCCTTTTTCATGCAGGCACAGGCAGAAAAACAAGGGATTTTTCAAAGCTCTGTCACTTTAACTGCCTTATTGAAATGTCTCTGAAGATCCTGCAGCTTCACTTACTGCTCTGCATTGCTTCTCTGCTGACACCAGCTCAGGACAGTCTCCTTGGCTTGAGTATCTGCTCGGCCAGCCAAGCCAAACTGACTTCAGAACATTTGATGAAAATGTTAATATTGCTTTGTTACCTTACCAGGCAGATGTGAAGCTGTTCCCAGTTGGATTTCAACATCCCAGTGCTGGTGGGTCAGTGCCTATGGCTGCACAGAGCCTTATGGAGCTCCTCAGCACAGCACGGTTAGAGGGATGTTATTGCAAAGAGGAGTTTCTACATGCCATTGCTGCAGCTCTCACCTCATCACCAGCCAAATGAGGGAACAAGGAAAAATACTAAAAGAAGGAACTAAAAGTGAGCTGGAATTAATTTCACTGAAATAAATATTTTTGTAAAATCAGCTGTACAAGCTAAGCTGTTACTGCACCACCCAGGAATGAAGGTTCACTTCTCCAAGACGCAGAACGTTTCTGTGGATTGTTCTGAACCCATCATGATTCCTCATCCTCACCGTACTTTCTCTTTGGAAGTAGCATAAAGAATTTATTCTACAGCTTGGGCCATTTACAAAAGCTCCTGAGCACTAGGTTAGCTCAAAAGTGGAAATCAAACTTTCATAAAAGGCTTATCAGATCCAAAGATTAAATTTTCTCTTCAGATAACTACAGGATGCTCACAGTCCTCTTTGAATTCCATGGCAGATGCCTCACTTAAATTACTAGAATTACTAGAAATTACTGAATCACAGAATCACCATAGACTGGTTTCAACTGGAAGAAACATTAAAGATTATCTAGTTCCAAACACCTGCCACGGGCAGGGATGCCACTCACTAGATCAGGTGCTCAGGATCCCATCCAAATCACCTTTTCATTAACATTTGAAACCAGGGCCTGCTTCTAAAGAGGAGTTTGCAGCTGGCAGAAATCAGATTATCTGCACAGATACCAAAGAGCCACAGAAACTGCAGCACTGGAGAATCTGCCCTGCCTTTCAGGGATTCAGATTCAGGGAGCTCCTGCAGAGCTCTCACACAGCCCAGCAGTGGTGTATAATATCCAGATTTCAGGAAACCATCTGGGAACTCCCCACCGTGCCCCTCAACCACAAAGGTTACCCTGTGCTGGTTTAATTTAGCTGGTTGTGGTCTGCCCCGTGCAGGGAGAGCACATCCTTCCAAAGACATTAGTGACTCACAGCCAGAACCAACCATTGTTGAGGGGATTTGTTGTTTGTCAGGGGAAACTGAAAAAAAAAAAAGTTTTGCCAAGTACTTCCTTTGGTAACATCCTATACATTTAAATGTCACAGCTGCTGCCCAGGCAAGGGAGGTAATGTCCCCATAATGAGCTACAGCTAAATAAGTGCATCCAAATCACAAGAGTGCCCTTGAGCTGCCCCAAGGAGCTGCTGTCCTTCCCTCAGGCATCCCATCCTCTGCACCTGTCCCCACAGCTGATCCATATGAATCCAGCGTTTGATAAACACATTCCAGCAAGTGGCAGGATCAGGCTCTTCTCAGGAGAAAACAGGAAAAAAAGGGAGAGGCTCTGGCAGTGGTAATTCTCAGGAATGTGCTTCCTACACTTTTGGTTTTTAATTACAATTGAAGAAATTAATGGCTTCGAGACAAAAAGGAAAGAAATTAGATTTTCTTGGGTATATAGAATCACACCCTTGTGGGATAATTAAATGAAGAAAATCTGCTGTAGAAGGGAGAGCACCCAGTGCTGCCTGTGGGAGAGGGAAGAGTCCCTGAGCTCTGCTCCCTTAGCTTTGCACTTCACTATCTGAACCATCTCAAAGTGAGTCACCTGTGTGAGGTCCACAGCATCACTTTGTTTCCCAAATTGCTCCCTAGATCTGCATCAGCATCTGACTCTGTGTCAGGGCCCTGAGGGCACTCACGGCCCCCCTGGGTTTCCTTCCCCAGCCCAAGGCCATCAGTCCCAGCCTGAGCTAGGCCTGCAGGTCCAAGCCATCCTAAACAGAGCACAGCCTGTGCTGCTGCTGTGCCTGAGCATCAGAGCAAGTGTGACCCCTGGAGCAGGCAGCTGGAGCAAGGCGATGAGAACATGAGCAAGGTGATGCTCAGGTGGGGACCCAGCTCACCCTTCCACCTCCATGGAGCACCAGAGCTCAGGGAGGAGAAAATCACACATGGAGCTTTTAGACGGTGCTGTTTTCCACACAGGCAGAAAAAGAGATCTACAAAACTTATTCTGTGTTAAAACACCCAGCTTTAAACACAGACTAAATATGGGGGATATAGCTCCCAGGAGTGAATTCTATCGCTACTCCAGCTTTTCCCAAAAAACTTCATAGAAAATAATCCACGAGAAACAGCTTCTTGCACCAATCTCACTTCAGTTACTTCACAAAAGCAGTAAGAATTATAGAAAAAGCAGCACAGACAGCATTCCCCAGATTTGCACATGCACACTCACAGTTTGCTTTGACATCAGGCTCGAGTTTCCCTGAAGTAATCATCGATGTTTCAGGTTTCAATTTTTCATTGCCCACTTTGGGGCCTGACTTTCAAAGAACAAAGAACTTCCTGAAAATCAGCTCCTGACATTATGGGCCAGTTGTTAATTAGAGATGCAGGTGCCTACATGAGGCATTTCATTTGAACATTTTTGCTTACACACTCTGAGCCATCGACTTCCTCCTCATCCATCAGCTGTGCAACACACAGAGCTTGTGCATCACCAGGGAGCTGAAAGGAGCTTCCAAAATTAAAATAAAACTTTGGAAATCATTTTCTGGCAAGTGCATTGAAGGCCTGCCTGCTACTGATGTGGACAAGATTTGTTTTACTTTTTTGGTGGGCAAGATGAGTTCTGAAAGAGCAACTCTGATGAAAGTTGCGCTGGCATTTAAGTGACATTTTGGCAAAACACCATGGAAACATTTGGTCACATCCTCTCAACGCTTAATTTCTTCCTTAAATGTGCTTTTTATTATGTCACAGTTGTTAAATTCGTAACAAAAATTCCCTTGAGACTAAACAACAGTGCTTGGTATGTGAAAAATGAACAATACATTTACATCAATAAACCGAGAGGAAATCTTAAATAAATGTATCATTGAGTATCAATAGATGTTACTTTTATGAAATTTGACTATTTTGTGGACTGATCTTAGCAGCAGGATGTCGTAAATAAACTCAACTACATAAAAATACTGTCATATTCATTCAGCTGTGACATAAACACCCAGATTTGCTTCCTCTGATGGGTTTATTGCTGTCACTCAAACATCACTGTCTGGGAAAGCAACTGAGCACATAAATTCATTTCTAAACTTTCATTATTTTTAAATGAGCAGCATCATCCTAGAATCAAATCTTTAAATGTATGGACACTTCCAGCTATTTTTTATGGGAGAGAAGAGGAGTTGAGTTTTCTATGCAAAAAGACTCAGATAAATTCCTGCAAAACCTGGTGTGAGATTTGACTGCTGGTGTTGCTGCCTCCACGGGCTCTGCACTAAAACTTCTGCCAGTTCTAGTGGAAAGTGTCCCTGCCCATGGCAGGGGGTTGGAAAGAGATGGACTTTAAGATCCCTTCTAACACAAACCACTCTGTGGTTCCATGGTTCTGTTCTTGCTGCCCTAACTTTCCTTATGTAGCACTAAGATTTCATTGCATAAATGCTCAGAACAAGTAAGTAACAACTTAATTTATTTGTTGTGCAAAGTGTTGAGGAGGTTTCTGGGTGCTGTGGACATGCTGAAACCTGTGTATTTCCCAGCCAATATAAACAGATTTCAGTGCATTTGCATCTCTCACCAGGACTGAGGGCTGCAGTCCCATTTCAGTGGAATTTCTCTTCTCATACACAGCACTCTCTGTGTGCTGGTGTGGCCGCAGGACCATTCAGAATAGGAACTGACCCCTTTGCTTTTTTCCTTTAAAGAGTAAGATCAGCCCATTTTGTATTCTGGTTTCTAGGGCAGAAATCCCATAGTGCCTTTAGCCTTGAGCATTTACTCAGACATCCCTTTGGCTCTGGTAAAACACAAACAGCAGCACAATTTAACAGACACACCAGTGCAGTGGGATTCAGAAGTTCAGGAATCAGCTCTGCTGCTAGCTGTGGCCACCTGCTTTGCCTCTCAGTGCTGCTGCTCCTCTCCCACTCTGTCTGCCTCCTGTGTTTGAACTGTAGGCTCCTTAATGCAAATACCATCTTCCCCTAATGGTGCTGAGTGCCCAGCCCTGGAGCACTGACCTCTTTTGGGATTATCAAACATCTGTACTATAGAAAATAAGAGCACAGAGTCAGCCCTTTGACTCTTGGCTTTACTAATGTGGGTATTTCAGCCATGGCCTATCAGCCCTGTGCTCTCCAGCTTTGTTATCTCTAATTACTTATCTGCTAAAATTGTTCCCTTCTGCACAGCATAACCCTTCCCTGCCTCCTTCACCCACTGCTCTGTGTTATTCCCTGAGACTGCGTTCACAGGATGTCAGTGCAGTTGTAAATTCAATCATTCCCCACTATCAGAAAATGCTCAGGTCAAGCTGCCCCTGCCTTGATCCCCCAGAGCACAGGCCATGATGAACACACCTTCTTTCTATGCTCAGTCCATATTTTTTTCTCCACTGGTGTTATATATGCTCTTTATGGACAGCAGAGGTGGAGAGGAGCTCAGATAGAGGGGGATGGTGCGCCCCTGACCCCATGTCTCATTCCAGAATGGGCACAAATGGCCATTGACCTGCCCAGGGGGGTCCCAAAGTCTGATTCCATTCAATCTTGTTTGAGAACCACCTGTAGCTTTCATGCCAGTGCTGGTCTCCTCTCAGAGTCAACCCACTCCAGTTCCCATTTTCACACCCACACTTTATAACTGTCTCCTTTTGCCTGGACAGAGAGTCCCCACTCCTTGTCCCATAAATGTCCCTCTCCACACAGAGTGTGTCACTGTCCTGCTTCCTCCTCTTCTTCTCTACCCCCACAGGTGATTGTTTCTGTCCCATAAGCTCCTGATTTTATTAACTCCACCCAATTTTGTCTCAAGTTCTGCCTGTCCTTTCCCAGACAGCTGGCTCTATCCCATTCCTTATACTCACTCTCAGTTTCCCTTGACTCATTATTCTCAACCCCTCTGTGAGTCCTGTGCAGTTTCCTCACACTGTTTCTTCAGGCATAACCTTGGAAAACTCCTTGTTCCCATTTGCCTTTCCATAATCTTTGTGCTAGTCCTGGACTCGTCTGAATTTAACTCACAGATTCCTCCTCTACATTTTCTGGCATTTGATGACCCAGGAAAGAAGAGCACGAAAGGACCAAGTTCTAAAGGAAACCTACATCTATCTCATGGTGTGTGCAGCTTCCTCTCAAGGGACAGTGGAGGGGGAGCTCCAATCTCTGCTCTCTGTGACAGTGGCAGGACCAAGGGAATGGCTGGAGCTGTGCCAGGGCAGGTTTAGGTTGGATTTCAGGAAAGGTTCTTCCCCCAGAGGGTGCTGGCACTGCCCAGGCTGCCCAGGGAATGGGCTCAGCCCCAGGGCTGCCAGAGCTCCAGGAGTGCTTGGACACTGCTCTGAGGCACAGGGTGGGATTGTTGGGGTGTCTGAGCAGGGCCAGAATTTGGACTGGATGATCCCTGTGTGTCCTTTTCCAGCTCAGGATATTCCATGATTCTGTGCATCCCAGCACCTTGGACTGCAGTTATGTTTGGGGCAGGCAAACCCTGTCAGGATTTCAGCAGAATCCCCACTGAGCACACACAGACTGATATCTTCCAATTTTATAATTTGCCAAGGTAAGGCAGATTTGTATTGGTACAGCAAAAATTCAACATCCTTGGAAGCAGCAGGACAAATACACCGTGAAGAAATGATGTAAGAAAAGATTTTTACTGTTCTTCTGAATGGAATTCCTGTCCTCAGTCACCAAAAGAGTACCTGCTGCTTCTGGGCAGATATTTCAAGGCACTTGATTCATTAATTACACTTCACCTGATAAGTTTCTGGGCCAGTACCAAAAATAACTGTATTCTCTGCTCAGACATATTTTCAATGGTGCCATGTGATGCTGGGGGGAAGGGAGAACATGCAATTCTGTAACCTTCAAAGCTCACAGTTCTCATTAACCAGCACTAAATGTCAGAGCCTTTCTAGCTGAACCTGGCAAAGTTATCAAGAGAGTTTCAAACTGGGACTCCTACAGGAACAAATCCACTTAATGTTTGCCCACATCACTTCTGCTGGCCATGGGTATCGTGAATGTGTCTTTGATCTATTTCTGTGAACGTGATAAAAGGCAACATGTCCCCAACCAAAGCAACACCTTTCTTGACTGGATGGGCTTCCAGTATTCCAGAAACTACTACAGAAACTATTTACAAGAGCATGGAGTGACAGGACAAGGGGAAATGGCTTCACACTGTCAAAGATAGGTTTAGATTAGATGTTAGGAAGAAATTCTTGGCTGTGAGGGTGGTGAGGCCCTGTGTTTTCCAGAGAAGCTGTGGCTGCCCCTGGATCCCTGGAAGGGTTCCAGGCCAGGCTGGACAGGGCTTGAAACAACCTGGGATAGTGGAAGGTGTCCCTGCCCATATGGGGTGGAATTGGATGCTCTTTAAGGTTCCTTCCAACTCAAACCCGTTTGGGATTCCGTATTTCTACAAAACACCCAGGGGCCTAATCATGCTGCACTGATCTTCCCAGGACAGAGGGACACCAGCACCTTTCCTCTCTACCTGTTCTCAAGACACTGCATCACATCTCTAGGAAACAAAGATCAGAAGAAATCCAGCTGTGACAGCCCAGCCCAGCCTCTGTGCAGGTGGCAAATTCCCCCAGGAGTCAGTCAGACAATGCTGCTGCTCATTAGGGGTGGGTGGGACAGGAGAAATGGGAATAGACATTTCCCTTCATTCATCAAACTGGAACAAGATTGAGAGTTCTGAAAAAAAACAAGCACTTGGCAGAGTCAATGACTGGGGACAAATCAGGAGAGACTTTGATCATTAAAAGTGCAAAGAATGAAGGTTAAAAAGCAGTTGTTACATAAAGGGGATTCTTTAGTTGCAGGAATGTTTGATCCGATTCACAGCTAAGGATGTGTACCCATTTTAAATGGAAAAATCCTTTAGCTTTGGTATGAATTTATCTATGCTGCCAGACAAATTGCTCATATCAAACTGTCATTTGGATGTTCAGCCATTGAAAACACAGTTAAAGCATGTCCCTTAATTAGAAATCCCGTGGAAACGAAAACAATCCTCTCTGGCATCTACTTACCCTGGATGGTAAATTGGACTTATCATCTGGCAGGGCTTCCTTCCTGTTTGTGTGGGTGGATGGAGGCAGACAAGGAGCCCTGCAGCCCTTCCAGCAGCCCTTGGAGACAAGCAGCCTCCCATGCCAAGGGTTCATCTCCCACAAGTGTCTCTCTGCAAATAGGTCTGGGAGACACGATGAGCTTCTCAGATTAGAGGTGGACGGGACAGGCGTCTTCTGCTCAGTAGGGACCAAGGGAAGCTTAGCTCAGTGTTTTAATGGATAAATCTCTTTTAAATCTGTTTCATTTCGCTAGATAGGAGTCTCTTTGATGGGGCTGAATTTATTTTCCATGCTAGTAAAAACAATAGAACTCACTTATTACCTTCTGCTACTGGAAAGATGAGGTAACCCGGCCATATCTGTCCTTCCAACCATTTTACTGCTGTCTTTTTCTTTATTAAATATGTTGTTCAAAGTCCCATTTACCAACAGCTTGTTATTATATAAAAACTTCAATCTCATTAACAATTAAAAGAGGTCTCTAATCCTTACAGTCATTAAGAAATTTTTAAAAGATTAATTCCAAAGTCTAAAAAGCAAAAAGTAGATTTTACCTTTCAGTACCTGCCTACAGTCAATCAATGCACCTTTGGGATATGTTAGGATCTTTCTAATTTAAATTCTTTAATTCAAGTTTGAATAAGATCTTGAATGAAATTGTTCTCTTGAAGGCAGTATGTGGTCTGGTGCACAGGCTTTTGAGCTTTCTGTGAAAATGGTCAGTTCACTTGAGATGATCTACATCAGGATTTTACCTAACGTAGATCTAACAATTTCTCCTCTCCTTCAGGAGGAGATCCTGAAGGGGTTACCAGATCAAAGGGCATATGCAAGAAAACCTCATCTCTCAGACTTCCCAGGTTTTACAAAAGTTACAGACCAGCATCACAAAACCTTGGTAAGAATTTCCTCTTATCCCACAAAAGGACCTGAGGAGACTGAAGAAGTGACATAGTCCTATTCTACAATGACTCTGCTTAAGCAGGTTCAGAGGTGCAAAGAAAAATCACACAGAAGGGAACCTGCCTGTGCCAGTCTTTCTCTGGAAAAGCCACTTCTGCAGTGGGACTAGTTCAGCAAGCCTGGAGTGGTTCTGTTCCTTTTCCATCACTTTCCCCACCAAGAAGTTCCCCATTTCTTGGCTAAGCTACCCAGGACAGAGGCCGAGGAGAGGAGATTGACTGCTAGAAGCAATAAAAATAAGAGTAGGGTATTAAATAAGGCACTGCTGTAGAGTAATAGGCAGGGTGGAAAGGAATGGGATCATGCATATTACAATCCTATAAAAGAAAGAATTCTTAAATGAGTATTAAAGAGGACTGAGTTACAGCATGAGAAAACGAGTTTAATCACCTATTGTGCAGCTGTAGTTAATTCTGTACAGATTTTACAGACATCCCAGCTATCATGCAATGCTCTTGCAATCACTGAGGGTGACACTCCACTTTTATCACAAGTCCTGTTAATGATGTCATTACTTGGGCAAGTCTTCCATCAACCTCAGTTAGATGTTTCCTTAAGTAGGACCCGAGGTCAGATAACACCTGATGAATATACATGGCAGGAGGACAAATCTGCTTCCTGACTGCACAGAAGAGAAACATATGGTATGTGGGGATACAGAAATACACACACATGCTTTCCACCCCCCACCTCAGCAGGATTAGCTCCAACCATCTTGGTAAGAAACCTTTAAAGGCCCTCTGGTGAGGGGTGTCTCCATGGGAAAGCCATATAATAGTCTAAAATTCATTGGAATTCTAGTCCTTGCTAGGGAATGTAAATGACTTTCTACAGATTGGGTTTGAAAATTCATTAACAGATGGTTGATCTCATGACATCTCAGTCATGACTGAGTGATCAGAAGACTGCTTCTGATGACCACCTGAAAATCTAACAAACAGGGAGCTTGATGGCTAAACAAGCAATTAGCAGTGCCAAACTAGATGATTAGTTATCAATCAGCTCAGCTGCTGATGTTCATCAGACACTTTAAAGAGTAGCAGCAAGCTAACTGGAAAATTATCCTTAATCACTTATCAGTTTGCTAAATCATGGAGAGCCAAATGAGCTCAACAAGTTGTTCATTAAATCCTAAGCAAGCCCAATCTCTTTTCACAGTGCTTTTAAATCTCCAGGCATCATGTGAAGTGTGTCTTATCCTGACAGGGACATCCCCCACACATCCAGGAAAAAAAAAGAAAAAGAAGATAAGAGTCATATTTAGTGTAACTCAGTGAAAAGCCAATTTTTCACGTGCCAGACAGCTCATGCCCTTAGAAATAAAACTGCAGACAGCCCACATGCCCAGACCACCTGTAGCAGGTTCACCAGCACAGGGAGTTACACAGAGCATGGCAAACACCTGCAGATCTTGGAACAGCATGGATTCTTTCCATCTCCTGCCTCAAGGGAGAGAAGGAAGAGGGTTAGACCTCCTGGAGCTGCAGAGCCCAAATTCTGGGAAAGGGTTAATCTGTCAGCCCCAGAACGTGAAAAGAAAGAAGGAGCAGTAAGGAGTGGGAGATAATTTTCACCAACTAGTGAATCCACATGAAGGACTTGCAAGCTGCAAACTTAAAAATACCTTAGTGCCTGCTTAGTTTGAGTTTGAACATCAAGGTTCCTTCCATTAGAATGGCTATTGCAACAGAGTCACTGATTTCTGTCACTACTAGACTACAACATTGTCGCTGAGCTTCGTGAAATTAAGAGTAAGCAGACCCTGGACCAGGCTGTGCATTGAGGTAACTCCTGAACTTTCCCTGGCTTTAAAGCACTTGCACTTGGTGTGTTACTGCACCTGCTGTCCCCAGATTTCAGCACACACTGACAAAGGAAGGCCAGCCCTGTCCCCAGGGTACTGATGGGAAATTGCAAAAGGAATCACTGATGTCACCATTTCTGATGTGGGAATGCATTGTAAACACACTCCCTCACAAAATGAAAACTTCTCCAGAAGAAGAAAGGAAATTCTGCTCCTTGGAAAAAAAAAGCCAGATGACTTGGGTTACAATAGTTAACTTTCCTCATGGCCATAGAAAAAAAGCAGTTCCTGGCTTGATTGGAATTGTCCATGTGTGCTGGTTCTTGTTAATGTTAAATCACTGCTTGGTTGAGCCTCTCCTGGTGACCTGCAATGACAGTGTAAGCCATTTCATTTCTTCCTTTGATTTTCATTGCTGTTCTTCTATGAATTACTTCAAACATAGAGCCAGGCTTTTCCTGACCTTTGGACATATTGTGGCTGCTTCTTTCCACTGGTCTCTCAGCATTAGGGAGAAACCAGCCAAGATTTAGAAGCACTTGTAATTGCAATATTTTGTGTACTCCAGACCCAGGGCTCCTGATCCTTGATGCCTTTTGGTTTTATCAATTTTATCAATTTGCTGAGTAAGTGCTTGTCAAAGGAAAGCCATTTCTGCCCCTGTGTGTTTGAAGTGCCACAATCCTGACAGTTGTGCAGCAGATGGGTTCAGTGACACAGCAAATGCTGCAGCCACGGAGGGATGTCTGTGCTCCTGCTCTCCTTACCAGGCAAGTGAACGTCAGGTTTTATGTTCTTCTTCCACCCATCCAAGCTGATCCCTTTTACTCCTTGTGGTGAGGTTCCCAAATAGGTACAATCACAAGTCTGAATCACATATTTCTAATCTGATAAGAATTTTTGGAAATGCCAATCTGTGTAGCTAATTCACTACACTACTAATTTTTATTCACTCTTCCAGTTGCTGCTTCCTCCCCTGTTCTCTTCCCATGAATATTCAGGATATTCTTTATTTATGCATTACAATGATCACAGCCTCTGAGGTGGGTACCCACAAACTCCTTTGCTGCCATTTCAGTCAGCAGCCTGCCCGGTGACAGAGTAGAAAAGAAATAAAATAAGGCTGGCTTTGCTTTAGCAATCTTCTAGTCTTTGGGAGTTGTCTGGATGTTCCCAGTACAGCTGCAAACACAGAGAGGAAGCAGTTGTACAATTTCATAAGTACAATTTGGACAACGAAGCAAAAATACCTGGAGACAACATTTAAAGCAAGAGCCACAAGATCAGCTTGTTCCCCTGTGTCTTTGGGAAGCAGGGAGGCATAAACCTCCTAAATTTTATCCTTGCCATTGTACTGAGGCATTCACATCAACACATACAAGAAGGTTAAAGTAAATCATAACAATTGTGGGTTATCTCCTTAATAGTTAGGCAATTTCCTTAATAGGAAATGCATTTTATTATCTTAACAAGAGTTGGAAATTTTTAAAGAAAGTTAACTTTCATTCATCTCAATGGCAACCTATCAGTGGGGGATGGAAGAAGCCTCAAGTTTTATTAATAAAAGGTTGCAATCATAAATGGCCATTTTGAGGCCAGAACCCATAAACCAGGAAAGGCAGTGAGAAGCAAAATCCCACCTGAATTACTCCAGCTGTCCAGCAGGACCCTGCCCACCTGCTTCACCTGCAGGGTCAGGCTATAGGTGGCTGGGAAGCCCATCACATGTGTGTAGTCAGGATGGGAATGTAATTTTGCACTAAAACTGTACAAGACCTATTGAACAGGACTTTTCCAAGCATGATGTCAGTGGGTGGGGGCACTACCAGGCTCACGATAAGCCAAGTATAACCACAGCTGAAATGAAAGATTTGCATATAAATTTTCCCTCCTAAAATTTATTAGCAGCAGAGAGATAATGGTGTAACAAGTTGATGAAGAGTCACCATGAGATCATATTTGACTTAATGTGGGCTTGCAGGCATTGTTGCACAGAGGAAAGGCTCATTGTGTGTAGTACAGTAAAAACTGTGGTTTAAAACAAAGGGATAAAATAGTTGCCTTAACACAGCAGCAGCATTGTCACTGTAAATCTGCCATGCCACATGTTTTATTACATTTTCATAGCAGAAGAGGGAATTTACGATGTGATACTACAAGCTCCGCCAGCCTTCTTCTGTCAGTGGGGTACCTCTCTTAACTCATATCTAAAATATTTGCTGATACTGAAACGTGACTGTGAGATACAAAAACAGTCTTTTGCAACTCCAGAGGACATTATATTCATCTAGCTTAGAGCAAAAAGAAGAAAAACAAATCGCTTGAGCATCAATTTCTGCAGAGAGTGGGCACTTTCTGAGGGAACAAAAAGAGGGAACCACTGCTGAGCTGAGGCTGCTTTTGTGGGTGAAGCAGTAACACTAAGACAATACTATTATTATTATTATTATTATTATCATCATCATCATCATCATCATCATCACCATTACCACCACAGACAAAATTGTGCCAAAGGTGTATGTGAGAGCTTCACCTTCATCATTACATTTTGGGGTAATATTCACCCAGTTTGGGTTTGAATCTCCTGTAGCCAAACATCAACAGCAATGGGTCAAGGCATTGCATTTATTCCTCCTGGCTTGAACTAAGTCACAACATGCTCCCCACAATCAAGGATGATCATTTACTTTCTTTCTGGGGGCCAGTTGCAGGATATTCTGAATATGCTGGTCTGAATAGAATTGTTACTTAACCATGACAGGACCATGTCCATTCCAAACATAAGCAAAGACTTTTGATACTAAAGGTTCAGTATTGAGAACTCTAAAATTATAAAATATTCAGGTGACACTGCAAATTTAATTTGATCAAGTATTAGGCAGATTTCTACCCTTTTTTCACCATAGTAGATAAAAAACTTGGTGTCAAGTAAATCCTTAGGCAAAAAGAACAAATAAAAAGAGCCACAGCTTAAGAGTAAGACAACAGTAACAAAAATCTAGTAGGTTGGTTTTAAATCAAGAGGGAAATAATAAGAAAAAGAACTTCAAAAGCATTTGCAGGGAGGAACATTCCACCAAGACAAAGTCATCTGTCCTTGCTTTCCCAAAAGCAGCATGATCAAAGCTGATTATGGGATTTCAAGTCCTGAATGTTTCTTTGTGTTGCCCAAGCAGAGAGGGAAAATGCTGGATGATACCAAAAGGACAAAAGGAAGATCCTGGGATATTACAAAGCAGGGAGCAGGATTTAATGTCTTTAAAGAGCATCAGTGCCTCCATCCCACCCGTGTGATGACGTGAGACACAGTCCAGCAGGGTTATGATTGGCTGTGCAGTTTGAGGTAATGCACTGATATAACACTAAACAACAACATATGCACAGCATTTGTAATGAGATTGGACTTTTAACCTTCTGAAACAGTGGGAAATAACAGGGCTTTTAAAAATACCAGCTCTGAGGTGAGGAGAGGGTCAGCCCAATACAATTTATAAATATAAAACCACTTGCATAGCTGAGTTTCACTTTAAACATAAATTATTTGAAAGACTAAGAGGAAGCCAGAGGAGGAGTGAGAAAAGGAAAGCTGACAAAGAGGAAAGAACCAGAGACAACAGAAGAGATGGGACAGGAGGAGGGTAGAGCTCTCACAAACTACCCCAGTACCACCTCTGGAGCTCCACCTCACCCATCAGTTACTGACTGTCTATTGTCTGAGCAGCAAACTCTGAACACCAAAGTCTGAGGGGTGACTTGTCCTCACTGACTGAAATGAGACCAAATGTTTGTTGCTCTGTAAGGCCTGAGCTGCAAACACCACGTGCTGACAGCTCCATCAGGATTGATGGACCAGATGAGGCTGTAGCAGACACTCTGAAGCTTTAACTGCAACTAGAGTGGATCCAACAGATTGACAGAACTTAATAAATTGGGTGAAATTGAAGACTATCATAGAATAAGAGAATATGCTGAGCTGGAAGGGGACCCACAAGGATCATGGAGACAACTCCTGGGCCTGCACAGGACAGCCAAAAATTCACACCATGTGCCTGAGAGCAGGAGAGGTTCAAACAGTGCCAGAGCCAAGAAGGCCTAAAGCAAGGGACTAGTGCTAGAATCCTCTATTCCAGGACAACAATTCCTTCATACATTATCCAACATTACAGGCCACTCAGTATCATTATTCAGTTCCCTACTGAATGAACTTCACTGGAGCTACAACTTTGACCTCCCTCAAGAAGAGCAGAAGAGATCAGTGGCTCACCAAAGCAGTCATGGGAATTTTATTCATCAAGGAACACAAGAAATAGATAATCTGCCTTGAAAACAAGAAACCCCAAGTCTCTTCTCTCAGAAATGGAAGGCAATTTAGAGGAGGCCAGTTTTCCCACTCCTGTGGTAACAGCCTGGAACCCACCACAAGTCCTAGATGTCAATCTTGCCACTTCAAACATATTTTCTTCTTGGTGCCATCTCAGCTGGTTTTACCCAGAAAAACTCCAGTTCTCCAACACCTTTGCACTCATGTTAGGAAGTATATCCCAAAACCTCTTCCATTAGGATCCCTTCAGGAGTCTACTCCATTTAGGCCCTCTGCTTCTCTTTCTTGGGTCTGATTTTTAAGGGCACCTTTTTGCTATCAAATCACAGCATCTGCACCAGCCCTGTGAAAGGCTTTCAGCTCTCCACCAAGAAATTACTCCCAGCATTGCCATGGCACTTGGAAAGTGGCACCTCCTGTTCACAGCACTGGAATTAGCCTAGGACTGTAGTCCTTCATCAAGCAAAATTACTCAAGGAGGACTTGGCAGGAGAAAGAACAGCAAAATCAGACCTGAGTCAAATGCAGCTCTCCAAGAAATTCCTTTTTATTTGCAAGCAAAACGTGCAGATTGGAGTTGCCTTCCTGTGACTTACCCCCACCCTCCTGCAAGGCAGCATTAGAAAGGAGCCTGTCACCCAGGGATGTTTTTCAACAATACTTCATGTCCTCTTTTACTGTCTTCTTTTTAAGCCACTTCCAAACTCAGTTCCCTTTACTCCATACTCAGATCAGACTAATAAGAACACCACCTCAGGGAAAAGACTTGTACACAGACAGACTTCCTCTTCAGAGGATCAAACAGACCAGACTGTTCCTTTTCAAGTTTTATTAATCCTGGTTCATAATTTCCACCACATCATTAGTCATTTCCTATTATTGAATAGCTGGTAGCAGCATCATCGCTCAGTAAATAGCAAGATAACCATGCCACCTGCAATTTCTTGGCTGATACCTACCCACAACCACATCTGGGTGAAAGACGGTGAGGTAAAATTAAAAGCCAAACCCTGTAGACTTTTTTTTGATCTGTGGCTCATTTCTTTTATTCACATCATCTGCTCAGCTGGCTACATAAGCTGCTGCAGACCTTGTTTAAAAACAGCTCCAGAAGATTAACACTGAAACCACCAGTTTGGAAATGCAGTGATTTTCACTGGAATTTCCCTTGCTGAGGCATGCAGGGTCTTAGGAGAGCTTGCTGATTATCAGGGTTTATTATTTGTTTGGTTTTCTAAGCTTTCCTTAGTTTGTCAATATAGTTTGGGTGATTTTGATAGTAAAATGGGCAGAGAATTCAAGTGCCTTGAAGCAATCTGTTTTCTATTCAGGTTTCCTTGATCCTTCCCTAATAAAGCTTATTTTTCTTAATAATATCCTTCTTTCTGCCATCTGGCTCAAGCAACTAATTGGGAGAGAGTAACCTGGTCTTTTCAGTGTAGTAGCTGTACACTTAAATTTCTGGAATGTGCTCTTGGACATTCTTCATTTTTTCCCATGCTGAAAGGTTCTCCACACACACAAGTTCTGCATTGGGGTTTCCATGTGGATCACTTTGTTCTGCATCAGGAGTGTGTTGCTGTGGTGGCCCAGAGGCAGATGTTAGATGATCAAAAAGGGCTCTTCTCCACCCAGCAGCAGCATTTCTCCCGTCTCCTTCTCCCCATTACCTCAGGATATTTTCCAGGCTGCACTTTCCCCACGTGCTCCGCGGGAGAGCCTCGGACGGCTCCGAGCCAAGCTCACAGAGGACAATGAGCCTTTCCACCATCTCCAGGGGCAGGGAATGGAGCTCCCAGTTCCCAGCCTGGGAAAGGATTTCCTCCCTTTCACTTGTGCTGTGAATGCAGCCTGGTGCTCTGAGCACAGCCACTGCAGCCAGGAATGACTCTGGGTTTATGGCTGGGGTTTGTGCCACAGCCTTCCTGCATGGCCTAGCCAAGAAGTCACTGGTGCTTAGACTTTCTCAGGGCCTGTTGCAATTCATCCCTGCTGTTTTCAGCCCAAATATTGGTCATTAGAGGTCAGCTGAGTCCAGGTGAACAGAGATAATTAAATACCTAATGACTAATGCATTTAGCAGCCTTTTGGGGAGCGCACAGCTGCTTTTATCAGGGTGTGACCTGTCAGGACAGCAGTGTCAGGCCTGCAGACTCCTTGTCCCATCCCTCTGGCACTTCCAGGTGGAGTTTGATAGATCCAGGAGCAGGATTATGTAGTTTGGCTACAAAAGGCTGTGGTAACACACAGGAGATACCTTCACTGAGTGAGTCTCTCCTGGCACTCCTTGGCAGCTTGTCCCTGACTGTCACCTGCTGTCACTTGGTGCTTCACTCTTGCCTACAAGAGGCAGCAGGAGCTGGCAATGCCTGTTTGCACTCACTCTGTCTGCCTGCAGCATGAGAGAACCAGATTTCATAGTCCCAGAGGCCCAGCTCACCAGGTGTGTGTTACTTTATACATATATATGGGTTTATCTATTTGATTTTCCAAAATAAAAACATATGCTGTTAATATAGACACATTTCTACAGAATCATGGAATGGTTTGGGTTGGAAAGGACCTCAAAGGCATCCAGTTCCACCACCTGCCATGGGCAGGGACACCTTCCACTGTCCCAGGGTGCTCCAAGCCCTGTCCAAGCTGGCCCTGGACACTTCCAGGGATCCAGGGGCAGCCACAGCTGCTCTAGGCACCCAGCAGCCTCACAGGGAAGAATTTCATCCCGATATCTGATCTAAACCCCTGCATTTTAGTTTAAAATAATTGCCTCTTGTCCTGTCACTATTATATATTGGATGTTGCCAGTATAAAAATCCCTCTCCCTCATTTTTTGTTTTGTTTTTTTTTTTTAATATAACATACATATTATATGACACACTTATATTGTAAAAAAAGCCCTTAAAAACTAACTTCCCACAAGTGTATTTCAAATTCCCAGTCTGTTTGTGTGAACAGTTCCCAACCACCCGTTCTATTTTATAGTGAAATACACAAGGCATGGGAATTGCTTAGGTTGTGTATTTATTTATATGCCCATAATACAATCATCTGTCAAACTCTCATAATCTCCTTTCTCCCTCACCCATCACCCTAATTCCACATTAATTTTTGGGGCTTTATCTCCTCTGTGGTATAAATGGAATTATTGCCCTCTTGAGCAGGGAAAGGAGAGGAGACATCAGTACAGATCAAAAATGTTGCATGTCCAGGGCATGATATTGCAAAGTACTTTGTGTTTTACATATTTTTTCATGTACACACGTTGGAATATTAAGCTCACCTGCAATCAGATGAAGCTCAGTACCCAGAAAAAGAAAAGCATAAGGACAATAAAAGCATCTCACTTCATACAAGACCACTGTGGCAGCATGAAAGGCACAGCTCAGTGTCTAAATCCCAGGATCACTTGGTTTTTTTTGCCCTGCTCCTCCATGTCTCACTCAAACTCCCACACCTTCCCTCAGTACATTCCTTCCCCCAGGTTACTCCTCCTCCCAGCTCTCCTGGCTCCTCACAGCTGGGGAAGCAGAATTAGGGTGAGGTGGCCTCAGTTCACCTTCACCTCATCTAACTCCTCAGATGTCATCACAGACTCCTCAGTGTCACACAGGCAGGAGACTCAACTCCTTACTCCCTTCCCAGTGAACATGAGCTGATCCTGCTTCCTTCCTTCCAGGGCTGAAAAGCCCTAATTAGTGTTCCTAAAGACCTCAGACCATAACAGCCTCAATGGCTTGTCTTCTTAATAATAGTGATGAAATCCTGGAACCACTAACTTGATAATAATTGCTATATGGGTATAATAAATGGCTTTTGCCACCTCAAAATGAATTTTCATTAATTGGGGCTTTTGTTCTCACAGTCACCAAGTTATTTGTTTGCCCTCCCGGTTAAATTCCTGCAGTAATGATGAGGGAAGCATGAAATGGGGAATGATGGGCATCTTTATAAACAAAAAAGGTTGCATGAGACGTAAATCAGAGAAATGGGATCTGGTACAGTAACATCTCAAAAGCTCAGCTAAGACAGGCAAAAGCCTGTTGATCTTGATATTCTGTACAGATGACAAGAGTCTTTATCTTCAGATCCTATAATCCTAAGAGTTGGCCAAAGGGAGAAATCGTTTCCATTCACATGTAACAAATAAGAAATGAGGGCAGTGAGAGACTGATCAAAAGCAAGGACTCTGAAGGAGGACTGGAAACTGAGCCAGCTTTCCTGAGACCCAGATCAGGGCTTGAACTACAAGACCCCCCCCTATTTTTTTTCCAATCCCCAAGGCAACCTGTGCCTTTGTCAGGCTCCCAGTCACAGAGCTGCTGTGTAACTCCTCTGTTACACTGAGCACTGCTGAGCTCCTGTGCACAGCACCAGGATCCAAGGGTTTGGCTGCTACCCTGATCATTCAGCCCTTTGCAGGATCAAACCCTGACATCCCCATCCCCACAGCTCAGCATTTCACGTTCCCGTGCAGATATTAACAGCATATCTGAACTCCAGGAGAGATCAGGCTCTGCAAAATGAACAGGGGGAAGAGAAAGGTTTATAATGGAGCATAATTATTCAGCAGGGCATTGAAGAGCTGCCTGTCCTCACAGACAGCACTTCCTCCTCTAATAGCTGTCCTGATAGCTGGAGCTGTCTTGGCTTTTATCAGCCAGGCAGCCTCGCACTCTGCTCAGACCCAAATGATCAAGTGGCCTTCACAGCTGCCACCACTTCCTATTAAAAGACTACAAGGGGCCTGTGAGATTAAGGAAGGATAAAAACAAGTACTTATCATTTGGGAAGCAACATCGCTGGTTATCTAAAGCAACGTAATTATATCACAGCTTTATCTGTGAGTGGCTTTTTCCTTCCAGGAGGTAGGGAATAGAAAAAGTTTTCACTTCATAATGAATCCTATTGAAACTCCATTTTGCCCTTGGCAAAAGGCCATTATCCAGCAGAAACATGTAATCATCCTAAAAATGCATAATGGCATGGAAAACGGACAAGTAGTTTCTTGAAATATTGTTTGTAAAAGGCCTAATTTATAATGGGGATTGTTTGTGTTAGGGCCTTTTGGCATGTATGGTTAACAAGAACTTGCTGTTCTGCTGCCAGTTCGTTTAATCAAGAGGGCCTTGTGTCAGCCCCCTCGATATGGCCGAGGAAACAATGGGAGCTTTTTCCCTGAAACTGCCCCATCGTGACAGAGAGAGCGCCCTGCTATTTAATCTGGAGTTGTTGTTCCCCTTGATAGACACCACTGCTGTCAATGCACCCCATCCAAACATTCACACAGTCAGATCCATTGCACTGCTGTGCCCATTGAAGAAAAAATATTAGGAATGATCTGGCAGCACCACTAATTGGGGGCAATCATGGAACTGTGGCTCCTTTGTACCGATGCAATTGTACATTTCCTGCAGAAATGTAGCAGCTCACATACATCCAGGAATGGGACCTCCTGGTCTTGTGGGTGCTCAGGGTTGGGTCATGTGTGGGATTGTGTGTGTTTTCCCAAGAAGAAATGAGAAAGGCTGTGGTCAGTACTCTTCACCCCTTTGGGGTGTTGGAGTATGCTTTGATCACATTTTGTATCTACAAAAAGGGGGTAGAAATGTCCCCATCTCATGTTTTTGTCACACATATTAATAAATATGTAGATGCTATCAGGCATCCTGGTCTGTGCTGCACAGAAAGGTCTCTCTGATGTGTGACCTTTGCAGATGCACAGGATGTGCTTGTAACTCACCCAAGCATCTCCCTTCTGTTAGGAGAGGCTTGTGTTCAAGTTCTTGTGTTCAAGTTCTTGTGTTTAAATTCTGCAAACTGTTTATGGCAGATCCAGCACTTGGCACAGCTACTGGGACATGGGTGGCTTATTCCAGTGGAGAATTAAAGCTACACACAGCAGGCTGAAATGTTCCTGCCTCAAGCCTCATGTGCAGTCGTTCACTCTAAAAGCAAACTCCACAAGTTAGAGGAATCTCAACATCTCTTGTGTACCAGTTGTGTCCAGTACCCAAAGGGGCTCCAAGAGAGCTGGAGAAAGACTTTGGACAATGGCCTGGAATGACAGGAAAAGAGGGAATAGTTTCACACAGCCAGAGGGTGGGGTTAGATGGGATATTGGGAAGAAGTTATTCCCTGTGAGCATGGTGAGGCCCTGGCACAGGGTGCCCAGAGCAGCTGTGGCTGCCCCTGGATCCCTGGCAGTGTCCAAGGCCAGGCTGGACAGGGTTTGGAGCAGCCTGGAATGATGGAAGGTGTCCCTGTCCATGGCAGGGGGGTCTGAATGAGATGGGCTTTAAGGTCCTTTCCAACCCAAACCATTCTGGGATTCAACGTTAAATTATCCATGAGGCATGTGGTGGGGGTGGATGGCTGCTCCTGGCATGATGTGGTGCTCCTGGGCTGAGGCCTCAGAGCAGGGTGAGTCCCAGCACTGGGTGACAAGGCCACCCACCCAGTGAAGAAATGCTGAAGATCCAGGCTGCTGCTGTCAGGAATTCCCTTAAGGCACAGTAGCACCACGGCCTTGTTCCTGTCTGCTGCTCAGCACTTCTGGTCAGAGCAACACACAGATCCAGGGGCTGTCTGTGTGTGGGAATCAGGGTACAGATCCAGGGGCTGCCTGGGTGTGGGAATCAGGGTACAGATCCAGGGACTGCCTGGGTGTGGGAATCAGGGTACAGATCCAGGGACTGCCTGGGTGTGGGAATCAGGGTACAGATCCAGGGACTGCCTGGGTGTGGGAATCAGGGTACAGATCCAGGGGCTGCCTGGGTGTGGGAATCAGGGTACAGATCCAGGGACTGCCTGGGTGTGGGAATCAGGGTACAGATCCAGGGGCTGTCTGTGTGTGGGAATCAGGGTACAGATCCAGGGGCTGTCTGTGTGTGGGAATCAGGGTACAGATCCAGGGACTGCCTGGGTGTGGGAATCAGGGTACAGATCCAGGGACTGCCTGGGTGTGGGAATCAGGGTACAGATCCAGGGGCTGCCTGGGTGTGGGAATCAGGGTACAGATCCAGGGGCTGCCTGGGTGTGGGAATCAGGGTACAGATCCAGGGGCTGCCTGCGTGTGGGAATCAGGGTACAGATCCAGGGGCTGCCTGGGTGTGGGAATCAGGGTACAGATCCAGGGGCTGCCTGGGTGTGGGAATCAGGGTACAGATCCAGGGGCTGCCTGGGTGTGGGAATCAGGGTACAGATCCAGGGGGCATCACCACAGTGATGGAAAGATGTGCTGAACATGAAGTGACAATGTATTTTGACAGCATAGTGCAATCAGATACAGCCTACACAGGAGTGCCAAGCAGCACAATGTGGAGAAAAAATGAGGAATCCTGGATTTCAAGATTCATAGTGCCAAGATCTAGACCTGAAAAGTTGCATCTTGTCACACAAACCAGCTGCTTGCTGCATATATGGCAGTTGTGCCCCAAAGTCTTGGGCACAGCTGAGATCTATTGTGCCTGGCACTGCACATACATTTATTTTAAGACAGTCCTTGCTACTGAGAGCTTAGAATAGACACAGAATGGTATTTTTAACAAAAGCACAACAATTGCCGCAACTAAAATGAAAACAAAGCTATAATTTGGGCAGCTTGACAGTGTGAAGGCCTTGTGTAAAGAAATGTAACTCAAAGGATTTTTCACTTTTGAAGCAATCTGCTGAATCCATGGGTATCTCCCTAACATATAGAAAAAAAAGAACCCTTCTTTATTTGCTCCAAAGCTGTGTTTGTACAGCAAATGCTGAAGAAAGACCTTCTTCCTTCCATAACCAAATAAAATGATCCCTTTGGTTATTTATAGTCCTCACAGCCCAAAGACATCACTTGGCTCCCTACCACAAGCCCAGCCATGTGTTACTATATTAAAAAAAGTGAAAATGTAATTATGGGGTACTCAAGCCAGTGTCTGCAGACAAAACCTGCCAGGAGGAAGAGACAGGAAACGTGTGCCCTTCGGAGCTGCACTCGGCTTTTCCGCCTCAGGACTCCACCAGGGCTCACAGAGGAGGGATGGGGGCTGCCTCTGCAGCACAGCAAAGTCACATCTGCCTCTCAGCAGAAACCAGCCTGCTGTAAACTGCAAGTGCAATCCTGACCAAAAAAAAAAAGAAAAAAAAAAAAATCAAATTCCCTCCCTGCCAACTCCAAGAGCCGCATCATTTACGCTCGGTCACACTGCGAGCCACCCTGTCTGCCCACAGAGGGGAAGAGGGAGTGGGGTGGGATGCAGCAGGACTTACCTCCCCTGCACAAGCCTCTTGCATCTGTCTGGGAGCTTGGCCCTCTGTGGTGAAGCCATTTCTTACGTGTTCACATGAAGAGCAGAGCACAGAGACCAGGTTATTATCCCCTCACACTCTCTTCCAGGTAAAGGGCTGGTGCTCCTAGGACAAAACTCTGATCTTGATGTGTTTTCTCAGCTCCTGTGCATCTTCCCAATTCACAGGTCTCTTCTGTCCAGCTGCTCATTACTGTCCCTTTGCACACAGGACAGCAGAAGGAAAACCTGTCACCCTTCATTATTTAATCCAGCTGGTCCCCACAGGGCTGCAAACTCTGTAGGCTTTGCTCTTCTCCTGAGCCAGGCACTGTACCCAGGCACAAAGCCTGGCCAGGGTGACTTCACAGCTTTAGGACCTGGAGATCCTCATTCTCCTGTCACCTGTTTAAGCATCTCCACATGAGTGTGGAGGGGGAGCAGCTGGGAGATGCTCTGGAGAAGGCAAAGCTCCCACCTGGTGTGCCCAGTAAGCCTTTCCACGAGTGGACACCTTGGACTTTAATAAGTGACTCCAGGTTCACACTGTCAGGATGGAATCAGAGTGGAGATAAGCTGAGACAAATCCAGGCACAGCACCACTTTCTCTGAGACCCCAGGACACCCACACAAGTAGCTAGTGAGGAGTGAAGGAATGAAGAAAGAAAAAGCACTTTTCCTCAGGGCACATGAGCTGTGACAGGAAACTTTAGAGAAACTTTGGGGGAGGGATAAGTCATTTGGATGATGAATTGCCCACTGGCCTTCCACAGTAATTTCCAATCAAATTGTCTTTAGGAGGCTTCCCTTGGAGCAGGGTATAAAATCCTCTTCTAATACACACAGTCTCAGGGTGAAGAAGACATGTATAACCTCAGAGTATGTATGTGTGTGTGTATGTGTATATATATATATAAATATATATATATATATATATATATATCCTGTGCTAACAAAGAGCTCACAGCCAGCTGTTCACCTGCTCCTTCCTTCCTATATCAGTCTCTTGTTTTTAGCCAAACCACAGATCAGTTTCTCCCTCATTACTGAGCATTCACTGACAAAAGAGTGTTTACTCACCATGAGAGAGAAATGCAAGAGATACAAAATGCAAGAAATGTGAGCAGTTCTCCTCACCCAGCACTGCCAAGGCAGACAGAGAAGAGCTGGGAAGGCAGTTTTGCCCATTTTCAACAGAAAACAACCCAGCTTTCCATACTGCCCAGCCAAAGCCAAGAACTCCTCTGCAATGCTCACTTTTAAACCTCCTGCCAGGCTCTTTCGCTTTGGGGGTTTGCAATAATCTGCAAGTTTCCACAATTTTGCACAGTCTGATGCTGTGATTAATAAGATTACAAGCTTGCCGGTGGAAGATGAAGCCCCAGGACGTTCCCGTAGCCTCACACCAAACCTCGCATCCAAACTGCGCATTGCTTTGGGCTCTCTCAGACCCTGCCACCCCTCCACGCATCCCGTCTGACGGTGCCTCTTTTCTGCAGCATTTCCCCCAAATTCCCGGCTCTGGCCGGAGCCGATGGGACCCCTCCAAGGCAGTATCGGCAGTGCCACCTTCTGGCCTGCGACACGAATCCCAGCCACCAGCGGGTCCTGCTGCAGACAGGCCGGACAACCCCCCGGTCCCTCTGGGGTACAGCTCCCATGGCCAAGGGACAAATCCCACTGGAAGGTGGTCCCCAAGGAACACCAAATGCACTGATCCAGCTCGCTGGATGGAAGGGCTGGGAGCACTCGGGTCCTTTCAGTGGGACATCAGTAACTTGTCCCTGCACCATCACCAAGTGCCACTCTTCCCTCCAGCTCCTGGTGGACCAGCTTGGGGATCCTCACACTGTTTTCCCCCGCAGGAAGATGAATAAGTAAAGGAGCAATTGCTGATTCCCTGCATTATTTTCATAGAATTCCAGAGTGGTTTGGGTTGGAAGGGACCTTAAAGCTCATCCAGTTCCAACATCTCCGTGGGCAGGGACACCCCCCATTATCCCAGGTTGCCCCAAGCCCTGTCCAGCCTGGCCTTGGACACTTCCAGGGATGGGGCAGCCACAGCTGCTCTGGGCACCCTGTGCTAGGCTCACCACCCTCACAATGAATTTTCTTCCCAACACCTCATCTAAATATCCCCTTTTTTAGTTTAAAGCAATTCCTTCTTGTTCTATCACTACATGTCCATGTTAAAATCACACTCTATCTTCTTTACATTTTTTGGCCTGGGTGTCCTCCCAGGATCTCAAAATCAGCTGCTTCTCTTACTCCAAGTATCTGTGTGCAAACAAACTCCAGTATCA
The DNA here is from genome assembly GCF_028018845.1 of Melospiza georgiana. NCBI lineage: Eukaryota > Metazoa > Chordata > Aves > Passeriformes > Passerellidae > Melospiza > Melospiza georgiana. The sequence goes on along the minus strand of NC_080435.1, from coordinate 61,307,006 downwards.
GTTCCCTGGGTACTGAAAGGAGCAGCCACCCTGCAAATAGCAGCAACTCTACATTCATTTTCAATGCTTACAGCTCTCACCTGGCTGGCAGATGCTCCACAGCTACTTTGCACCTTCTGCCCACTGACAAGTGCATTTCCAGCCAGGAGAACCTCAGATCCATACCCTGAAGTGCAGCACCATCAGCCACAGGAGGGTGAAAACCTATTTTCAGGAGCACGTCTGTAAAGTTGTTCTCTGGACTTCAGTATTTATTCTCTACATTATTTACAGCCATATTAAAAAATGAAGTGCTTCATGGAGCTTCTCTGTGGGTTTTGGCCACATGGAACAAATGGGATTTCCTGATGCTTGTATCACACTGGCAGCATTTCAGCAATTCCAGCACATCACTCTAAAGGAGCACTTAATGCTCATTTATTACAGGCCCCATTACACTGCTGGCAATGGCTAAACGGGCCCTGATTTTGGCAGAAATGTCATTTATGCCCACCTTATGTCCTTTTTACAGCATCCTGGACTGGTATAAAAGAGGGACAGTGTATTGCACAGCTCCAGCTTGCATCCTGGAAGTCAGAAGTTTTCCACTCACCCTGGCTTTGGTGAGATGGGAAGACAATTCCAAGGAAGAGCCAAGCCTCCTCTAATATTTATTTTTCCCCTTCTTGAATCTCTCAAGCCCTTTATAAAGTTATATTAGAAAACCAGAGAAAAACAATAGAGCAAAAGCAGGACTTGTGCTGGAAAGGATGGAGTTCACTCTCTGTGTGGGGATATGTAGCTGCAGCACCTGGAAGAGGCCTGGGGGATTGGTGCTGGGAATCCCTGCCTGGAAAAGGCCTGTTTGAAGATGATGCACTCACTTCTCTTGGTTCTGGAGTCTGCAAAACTCCTGTTTGTGACCCAAACCCAAGGGGTATTCCTGAAGGAATAACATTCTTTCTGGTGCTGTTGAAAGGAGGCCACAGAGCCACCGTGTGACCTTGGGAATTTTATCCCTGCCCTCTAAACCAGACAGGAATCCTTCTTTCCTCTCCTTTTGCTTCTTCAGCCCAGAAGTTCTGCAAGGCAAGGGCTGCCTCCTACACCCATGGACCATGCCTGGCACAGTGGACTCTGATCTCCAGAGAATCACTGAATCACAGAATTCCCTGAGCTGGAAGGGACCCACTGAGTCCAACTCCTGGTCCTGCCCAGACCCCCCAACAATCCCACCCTGGGCATCCCTGGCAGGACTGCCCAAAAGCCCCTGGAGCTCTGGCAGCCTCGGGCAGGCAGTGCCCAGCACCCTCTGGAGCAAGAACCTTTTCCTAATATCTAATATTTCTAATATCTTGGCTGGCTGCTGCTGTAGCACATTTGGATGAGGAGAGTTTACACATGTGGGAAGTCCCTTCTAGAAGAAGTCTCCCGACTTAGCCTGGGAACTGCAATTGAGAGATGTTATCATAACAAAACACAGCTTTTATCTCCCAGTGGGAAACCTTCCAAATTCCATTTTTTCTTAAATCATATCCAGTCTTTTGTAAAATACATATATTAAAGAAATTAAGAACTTCCCAACTTAACTCACATTTTTAAACATGATTTTAAAATTCACGTACAGTTTTGGTGACAAATGGGCAGAATTCCAATCAAGCTATCACCACTGCAATTAAAGTGATTTTTCCATCTGAATATATCTCTGACATGGAAAGAAATTACACTATCACTGTATAAAGCTGTTTTGATAGATCAGTTCCCTCACTGAGCATATTTTATACTCATCAAAACTATTTATACATCCTCACATAACAGAGCTATTCTAGGAATTTCAAATCTGAATAATAATATTAGTCATTCTTGAAAGAACAAACACATGCAGTATCCTCAATAATGCAACATACAAATCCCAAGGAAGAACCTGATTCCTTTTCTTTTTTTTCCCTGCTCTTGTGCACATTCTCAGATGCCTGCATGGATCAAGCATCCAAAGATTCCACTAAACCCAACTGAAGAGCAAAAGGAAGCAGTTTGAGGCTATTTTTAAACATGCACAACATGCACCAAATCCGAACTCCTTAACATACTCTCCTGAGAGCTTTTGTAAAATCCAGCTTAAGGGAATTAGGCACTGGGATCTAATTGAATTTTGGTGTGAAATTCATGGACACCTAAGTCCTTGAAACTCATTTGGAAATTCATCTTATCCAATACAGGGTTCATTTTCCAGCTGAGAAATACCTTAGTAATGGTACACTTAACACTCAACAGCCATTTGACCTATTTTCCTAATGTGTTTGGGAAGGAGGTTAATTAACAGTGGATAGCCATATCCTTAAGCTTAATTTTTCCAACAACCCTGCTCATAAAAGGAAAAACTGAGTACATATTAAAGGAAGCAAGCAATTAAGTTGCACAAATAGTGAGCTCATTGAACTGCAGCTGACTTCTATCATGTCAAAGAACAACTAAACACAGAAGCAATGAAAAGATTGTTGCCACGACCGCCACTGAGAAGTGCCTGGCAATAAAGATGAATAACTTCCTACTTGAAGATTACTGATTAAAGCTCTTAGGAACCAAAAGGTTAGACATAGGCATATCTAGAGCAAAATATTTTAATGCATGTTTGGCAGATTCTGTAACATATTTACAGTGGATTTAAAGCAAAGATTTATACAACTCCAGTAAACTCAGCATTAGGCAGCCTTTAAAATCACAGCAGTTCCAAACATCACAAGTACAGGCGCAACTGGTTCATTTGGATGCCTCAGAGAAGGAGCTACCCCTGCTGTTCCCTAAGGACAGAAGTGGAGAAATGGAGCATTCACAGGCCTGAGCACACCGTGGGAGGGAACTGGGCCTAGTGGGATGAATCACAGAATCCAGAATGGACAAGGTGGGAAGGAGCACTGGAGGTCACTGAGTCCAACCTCTCTGCTCAAGCAGCATCCCCGTGTGTGTGCCACTCAGGTGGGTTTGGAATGGCTCCCATGGAGAAGACTCCACTGCATCTCTGGGCCTGTTCCAGCACTCAGTCACCTCAACGGTGCATGGAAAACATCAGGCCAGCACTGGATGGACCATTTCCACCAAGCTATGGCAGAGCTTATTGTCATCCCTAAAATGTAGCTCTCAACTGGGCAAAATCCTGTTCCACAATAGATGCAAATACATATAAATACAGTTAACCTCATTTCTCACTCACCTATACCAACAAGATCAGCAAGTTGGAAGCAAAATTCCCCAGAGCACTGTTTCAAAAGACTTCTTTTTCACCATTTCTTGCTATGCTTTCCTGGAGTGTTTCCCCAAAAAGAAACACTGGTTGCTTGAAAAGGAATTTTGGTTTTCATGGTTTTAATGCAGATATTCCCTGATGGAAATTCTTAGCTGAGTGTTTTCTGTTTCACCTGGACCACAAGGCTATAATAGCCAAAACCCAGTGCCCCACAAGATCCACTGGGATAGATGCTCCATTAGTACAGCAGCAAACCTCCCATCTTGATAATTTCCTAAACGAAAAAATGCATATCAGCCAGTTCAGGAGAGAGAACTATTTAGGAAGAGAGGGAGTGTGTGTCCCAGAGGAGCTCTTCTAGGACCATGAGGCAGGAGCCATGCAGCATGGACATGTTCCTCCTCCTCCACAACACAACTTGCAGCAATGCTTTTTGGATTTCCAGTCCATTGAAGTTTTCACATGGAAGTGTAGGCCACGTACTAGCAAATCTGCAACAACTGTGCTTTTCCTGGTGACATCCCATGGAATTCTATAGAGGCAAACTGTGGCAACCTCCTTTTCCTGCATCCTGAGACTCTGCACCACAGAGAAAGCCACTGGCCCAAAGAGATGTGCACAGACAAGAGAGAGACATCAAACAAAACTCCAGTGGAGGAATGAGGCCAATGAACTATGCAGAAATGCAGGGAAAAGAACTGGAAAGGCAGTTTGGCTGGGAAATGACAATGAGAACATTCAGGCAGATGACTCAGGAATATTTATTCAGATAAGTGCTGATTATTTGCTGTCTGTAACTAAATATGAGGCACCTGCAAATGCAATAGAGCAAAAATCTACAAAGCAGAAAAGCTGCTTCATCCAGAGCCCAGGGATGAGTGGCTTTGCGTAGCAAAGACATTTCATTTTAGATAGAGAATCTATGTGCAGTTCCCTGACCAATGACCCTAAATATGATCATTACACTCTTAGTTCTCACTGTAAAACAGTTCTGTGCATTAATGACATGAATTTAGAGATCACATTTTTGAATCACATTGGATCCAAAATCCAGACAGAAATCTCTGTGCTCAAACAACAATTAGCCCATTGCCTTTAAGTGCTTGACCTTTATTTGTCTCACACACATCCTCCTTGAAGTCAACTGGCATCTTCTCCTGACTTAAGGAGATTCTGGTTCAAATACCTTCTTGTTCCCAACCACTGAATGCTGATGGAAGCAAGACTTGCTATTACAGCTCTTTTTAATCTGACTTGGAAATAAGTAACTTGGAAAAAGACCTCCTTTTCCACCTACTTTCTCCTCTGACTTGTGTCTTTTGGCCCTTGAAATTTTTCTGAATCCACTTCCCCTGCAGTGAATCACATGAGGAAGTAAAAATCTTAATTGTAACACGAAAGTTAAACAGCAAGACATGACTTCATTGGAGTGGACATAAAAGGGCAAGGGATTGCTGGATGAGGTGAAAATCCTCATCTTAATTCACGGGACTTCTTGGGATTGATACAATACAAGCATATGAGAGCAGAGGGAAGTGGGTTTTTTAAAATGTTTTTATTTTAGTACCTTTCTCTATCCCCTTCAACTGCAGCCCTGAGCTTTGGGAACACACTGACAGCAAGTCACTAACACAAAGCACAGGAATTAAACATCACATTGATCCAGAACAGGCAAGACTTGCAAACCCAAAGTGCTCACTTACCTGTAGGAAGGTAACAACAAGCATTGAGCTGGCCAGGGAGCGTCTCATTAGCATGAAGGTGATAGTGAGCCTTGGAACATGAAAGAGAGGCAAGATAAAAGGACAGTAGTGGGAAATACAGGAACTCTAATTACAGCAGCAGCAGGAAAAAGAAACCCAAGTGGTTTGCAGTGAGTGTGTAACTCAGAGATGAGCACGTGTTCCGTGTTCCATCTCTGTCCAATGCCAACAGTGGATTGGAGTCCTGGACTGCCTGCCCTGGCTCAAACTATAGGTTCCTCTGTCTCTAATTTCAGAAATACCCAATATTGGCCAACGTCTTAGAAACAGCACAGCCCCTGATTGTCCCTTCTAGCCCTATGATCTATGAATTCTCTCTACATTTATGGGGATGAAGCAGTTTTCAGCATTTAAGTATTTTTCTGATAAGCTTTATTTGCAGTCTCCCCTCACCAAATACATTAAATTGTTTTTTTTTAAAGTTCCTTAAAAAATTTACATCCACATTCACTGGCCAGTGAGAACTTTGTGCAAAATGAATACTGGCATAAGGTATTTCCTACCTATGGATGTTTAAAAAGGTAAATAGCGGTGCCATTTTGAACAGCATTTGTATTTTATCTCTCCTAAATAGTTTGGCCTAAAAATTTCAAATATTCCTTATATTTGTGGAGGATTTTTCAGTATATTTAAGCTAATTTTAAATTCTATTCCTATTTTTCAATACAATAAAGTGCATTTGGAATGCAACATTTGGCTTTGTTCTTGCCAGACAACAGGAGCAAACCGATTTCTTGGAATATACCCACTGTGACAAGAAGATCTGGGAGGAAACAAAAGGCATTCCTGCACATCACATGCACAGGGATATGCCCAGTTCTTCTGAGAAAAATAATGACATCTCAGACCTATGGATATTTTTATTTTTTGTGTCATAAGTGCATGAATCACTACTTTTGTGCAGATTTTAAAAAGTCAGACTGACAGAGAAGGCAGGAAAGCCAATAAGAGTAAATAAAACATACTTCTAAAGGAGGTTTTCATGTTCCTTAAATCAAGGCTTTCAAATCTGCTTCCATAGGCTCAGCTTTTCATATCTTACCAGTCTGGCAATGTTGTAAAATCTCCTCAGAAGAGATAAAAACTCAAGAGAAAATCATAAAAATTGACACTAAGAGAAATGATAGGAAATCCACCACGCACTGCCTTGACCAATGATGTTGACATGACCAGCATGCAGGAGATCCTGCCTGAGGATGGAAGCTCTGCAAAGTCACACAAGGACAGATCTCAGCCACTTTAAATTTAGTAACAGGTTACTGATTGTGCTGAACTTGCAGCTAAAGCTTCCAGCCAAAGATTAGGGGTTTAGGGCTAAGGTGAAAACCATTTTATCCATCACAACACAACAGCAATTCACTGAAAGGAAGAAAGGTGAAGAGAGGTCCCTTGGGTGTTCAGTGTGGAGCTGATGACAAAGCCTGCCCAAAGGTCATAGGAGTGGCCCTGCTACTCTTGTGGTTGTTCCTTAGGGGTTTTTAATCAATGGCATCTGCAGAAGTAACACAAGTAAGTGAAAATTATTTTATTGATGAAAAGACTAATTCCATACTGGGATAACATGGCATGACTGGCTCTTAACAGAAAAGGCTTTTACAAGAATAGGAAGGAATTTTGCAGAGCCAGAAGATCTTCTGCTGCCATTTTGCCTAAAATAAAACTTCAGTTTGAAGATTTGGATTTCTGCTGGAGATCTAAACTTGTTCTTCTTGTTTTTCACGTATCAATCCTCCTACATGGGAAAGAGTGAACCAATGCAGTTTAGCCTATGGGAAGAAAATCACACCCTCCTGAAAGGTGGGTCTGACTTTATTGCACTGAAAAACTCAGTGGAAAAGTTCTGCTTACAGAGCAAGACCATCATCCACCTAATTCAGGTAGAATCTGTAACAACAGATGGAATTTTTTAAAAAATGGAATTTAAACTATTTAAATAATCATCCACCACCTCAGCATTTGCAAACAAAGGCCATCAATACCACCTTCCTTACCAACTCCCTCTTGGAGAAGGATGAGCAAAGAGACTTCTTGTGCTGGTGCTTCTCACCTCCAGGTAAACAGCATGGAAAGAATCTGCTTGTCACACAAGGAATTGAGGAGGGGGTGGGTAAGAGCCAAATTCATGTCATTACTGAAAAGAAACTCTTTTTGGTATAGGCATTACTCCTGGGCTCATTACGAGGAACTATGAACTCGGTTTGACCACTGTGTTAGTGGGAGTTTCTGCAGAAGTGGGGGAATTGAAGGGGGAAAAGGATATTAAATATACAGGATTATGATAATAAACAATAAAGTTATTTTAATGCAACTCAAGCATGCTTTTTCAAGCAATTTTAAAATTCATATGAAAAATACATGCACATAAGGAATTTAGGGTTAGATTTCTTCCTTCCCCACCCCCTGCCTGCAGCGACTCCGTTTCTCCTGGCTTGCCCTGTTTGCTGAGCCACGTAAGTTGTGAGCAGTTTATCTTCAGAGCTGTTTTGCTGGTTTGTTTGTGTTTAGCTGGAGTTCTGATCCTTTCTGGTTAGCGTCTTTCACTGGTAATTACAGGCAGTGTACCGTGAAAAGGTTAGTTTGGTCAGTGGAGCAGAGGGCTGGGCGGGGGGAGAGGGTTAGGGGAGTTTATCAAATGATCAGAGATGCCTTGTTGGCGCTCATCCTTTGTAAACAATAAGAAATGTCAGCGTGGCTGGTTGCTGTCACTGCTGACAGTATAAAGAGCAGAGAGTGTAGCATTCTTTTGGAAAGCTGGTTTACTGGGAGAGGAAACAAGGCTATGGGATGAAGGCACTTGGTGGATATCCGAGTACCTTGGGAAAAGAGAGGAGTTTGGGCTTCTCACTCAGCAACCTAATGAAAACTAGACAAATAGTCCTGCATTTAATATATAGTTTCCACCAATTCATGCTTCTTTTGTTAGGAACAATTCCAGTCTGTATTGGAAAAAGACAGTTAAATATAAAGAAATCATTTCACATTGACAAGCAAGTTTCAGATTAAGAAGCCAGAGGAAGTTTATGAAAGAAAAGAGAGCTGCATTCGGATAGGTAAATTTCCATTCCCTGACCTCACATTCCTTCAACTTTGCAACAAAAAGGGGGGAAAAAAATCTGATGCCTGAACAAATAGTCAAATGGTAATCGGGAAACCTAAATAAGCATCTGTGTTATGAAATGCTGGGATACAAACAGCCACAAGTAAAGCAGAAACTTTGAAAAGTCTGTGAAAGAACTGCAGCAGAAATAGCAGCAACATGGAACAATTTACAAACACAAAGCTATACCTGCAGGCAAACATTTATCTAAAGGAACAGAATGTTCTGCTATTTAGAATCTCATAGGAGAATGTGTCCTGTAAAAACACAGATACTTTTCCAAGATTTAACTGGATCAGTAAATTCAACCCACCACATTATGCAGCATTTCCAATATGTGGCCAATCTTCCTAAACTAAAATAAAACCCAGTGTAAAATAAAGGCAGATTTCCTCCAAGAAAACAAATCACACGTGTTGAATTGTAATAAACAACATACTGTCAAAACAGTGTTATTTAAAACAACTGACAGCACTCCATATTCACTGCTGCCTTGACACACAAAGTACTGAATGGATTTTGAGAGTTATCAGTCTATCAGTCACCCTGGGAGATTTATTGCACTCGAGTCAAATAAAACTCACAGAGCTGTTTAACTCTTGATCTTCTAGACTCCACAGAAGGAAAAGGAGAGTGAAATTAGTCTGGGAAAACAGGCAGGCTCTCTGAAGCAGAACTTCAGGTGGTGTTAACTGACACAACTCCCTTGCACTGCACTCCCAAACCCACAGAGAGAGTCCACATCCATCCCTAGTCATAGAGATGGCACTGCCACATGCACATGCTGTAAAACCACATGATAAATAAATTCATACACCCAAAACACAGACATTTAGAGGCACAGAGGTGGCAGCATTCTTAAAATTTAGTGGTTTTTCACTCCAGACTTGGGATATCTGGTGCCGGAGAGACCTTCCCCTGGCAATCACAGCAATCAACATTGCTGTGTTTCATGTTTCCCACGTTCCACTGTGAAAATGTACTTCACGTTTTTCACTGGGAAAATCATGTTTGGTAGCTGAACAGAGCCCTAGTAACCTGGAATTTCCCCTTATATTTAGATTCTGGGTCACAGCAGTAAGAGTGGATTTAAACCCAGACACAGATGAGGCCTCTGAGCTTCCACCAACAGTGGTTTAGACTGCTGGAGTCAGCAAGGATGTCATGAGCTTCCCTGGGCACAAGATCAGGCCATACCTCTCATACCTAAAACTGCTTTATTTCCTGGGAAATCCTACCACCAGTGAAATCAGCAGGAGTTTCACCTAAAAACTTAATAACTCATTCTAGAGCTTTTATTCCTCAATGATAATCTCAAAACAAAGCGGGCATTATCAGTGACCTAGTCCTGCACAGGGGTAAGTGGACCTCTAAAATATTTATTTTCCTTTTTTTTCCCTCTTCTTTTTTAATTGCAAAGTAACAAAAGGGACTCGTGCTGTTTGGATCACTTTTCATGAAGTAAATCTACAGACCCAGTCTTCAAGAAACGATTGTTCTCAAACTGCTTTCTGAACTATAACAAATAGTAAAAATAAAATAAAATAAAAAAGATTTGCCTGTCATGGGAGTTGGTCAATAAAATGCAACAGTGTTTATTACAACATTTAAAGTCTGTGATTAAGAACACCAAAAGGCCTAAACTAGAAAGGGTTTTAGCCTGTAATTTCCCTACAGTCCTGGCCTGTACTTCCTTATGAGTTAGCTCAGCAGGGCTTTTCTTCCATGTCCATCATCAGCTTGTAATTATTGCCATTCTCAAAGCTATGCCAGATGGGCTCTTTAGAAGCCGGCATGCAGCTTGTTTATGAGAGAGTGAGCTGTAATATTACTCTGCACAGAGACCTATCTGGTCCTAGTCAAAGAGCCACGGTGTTCCCCCCTCGCAGCTTCCCTGGGCAAGGCGCTGCCTTCCAGCTTGCTTCCCCCTCGGAATGGGCACAGCACGGGGATACTGGAACCCAGAATGTGGACACTGAGCCCTAGAATGGGCACAGCACGGGGATACTGGAACCCAGAATGTGGACACTGAGCCCTAGAATGGGCACAGTATGGGGATACTGGAACCCAGAATGGGGACACTGAGCCCTAGAATGGGCACAGCACGGGGACACTGGAACCCAGAATGTGGACACTGAGCCCTGTCTCTCACCATTCACCCTCCCAAAAACGTGTGTCGACACCCAGGCAAGACACTGACTTGGGGGATGTTTTCCTCTTTCTCCCACTTCCTTCCTCCTCTCTGAACTTGTTTCTTCCTCCGAGCGAGGGCTGAGGTTTAGGGACGGGATCTCCCGAGCTAGGGAGAGGATAAACATTTGTGGAGAGGCTGAGGTTAAGCAGCGGTGCAGGAACGGGAGAGGGAATAACCCGGAGTTCATCTCGTTAGAGGCGGTCAGCGTTAGATATCTGGGAAGGCCAAGACAGTGCTTCTATCAGTAGTTAATGAGGCAGGACTTGCAACAGATAGCCACTTTTAACTTACAAAAGCTTTTAGATGTCTCTGTTTACTTTGATCCATTTCAGTTCATTTGAGCCTTTTTTCTTTCCCTTTTTTTTTTTTTTAAACCTTCCCCCTCCCCACAGCCAGCACAGATAAACTGCCTTCCCCCTTCTCCCCCCACCTTAACTCAAACAATAGTATCATTTACCAACTTTTATACTTAACAAGTTTGAAGATCTTTAGTCAAGTTCTGCTACAATGGCATAAAGAAAAAACATGGCTCTTGAGAACACCATCATAAAGAGAGAGGGAGGGGGATCTGGCTGCAGAGACGTAATTAAAAAATCCGACTGCCGAAAGATAAATGAAAGGAAGGGGGGGTGGGAATAACAGGAAAGGCTGCATTTTCAGGAGAGATTTAAAGTTATTTGTTCCTGATTGGGGGAACTGCTCATTCTTTTATCCCTTGTTATTTTATCCATGTGATGCCAAAAGAACTTTCTTTGTTAAAATGTTCTCAGAACGGATAAAACTAATTTGCTGGAATGTGAAATAATCCAGAAAGTAAGAGGACTGTGCCTAATGTTCACAGACTGAGAATGGCAAATTAACCGGCCACAGTTTCCAGTCCCTGGGGCACAGGACTGGAATTTAAAGCTTCCGAAGAGAGCCCTGGTGCTAATGGATTTGCATGAAACTTGGCATGCTAATGGAGATTGTCTCTTGTAATGAGCTTTTAATTAGGTCTGCTTGGTGCTTGACCTTCTTGTAATATGGGGCCACTCCTCAGATGACAGCATTTCTAACCCACAGGTGTGGATAAACAGAGCCTGTAAACAGACACGGCTTCCCCCACAGCATTCCCGAGATCTTCTCCCCCCAGCATTCCCCAAATCCTGCAACTTCTTTCCCTCAGATTGCTCACCTCCTCCTCAGTCACTATTCCTTCCCTCCTGAGAACATCCTTGCTTCCTTGATTATTATTTTGAAAGTGATTTTAAGTCACTTGTTTTCGTTTTCTTGTCTGTTTAAAGATAATATTCCCACCCAACTGGAAAACAAAACAAAATCAACCACAGGAAGCTGCTGTTGTGAGTACACACGGGCAGCTGCAGCATGGCACAAGGATGGCTCGTGGATTCTAAGAGTTCTCTGGATTCCCACTGCCTTTCCAGAAAATAAATGTGGGGCAAAGCCTTTCTTTGCTAAACAGGCAGCCAGAACAGCCATTTCTATTCAGACACATGAGCCCAATTAGAGGCTGTACCGCCCTTGAACTGCCCTGAACACAAGGATATGTATTTTTGTGTTTCATATTCCACCAGAAGGGGTTTCTTACCCCTGACTGTGTCTCTCTGAGTCACCACTCCTGCCTTTCATGCTCACAGGGTGCCCTTCAAACGCTGCCAAGATGTGGTAACACACTGGAAGGCAGCACTTTTTGGGAACTGTGTGAATCACTGCTCACAGCACCAAATTCTCACTGGGGAAGCTACCAGCAACCAGGCTTTCCCAAATGCTCCAGATCCTCTCACTGAGGAATTTGTTCTTAAAACTCTGGGTGTGAGTCTGTACATGTGAATATGTATCTAAAGAACAACGGATGCCAGTAAATAAATATAAATCTTTCTTTCACAGCAGCCTCTGCCTGTTCCCCTGGTTAGGAATACAACCAGCAGGCAACCTCAGAGGATACATATTCATGGATTCATAGAGTGTGAGGCCAGAAGAAACCATTAGATCATCCAGTGTGATTTCCTATATATCACAGGTCATTAACTTTCACTGGGTTACCCCTGTGCTGAACCCAATAATTTGTGTTTGACCGAGTGTCGCTCGTAGCTGACATGAACCTCTCGCGAGGGCGGCCGGTCTTCATACGATGACATCAAAAGATGGAGAATCCACTGAGCCTTTTGCTACAGTCCTTGGGTTCTTTAATTATTACATACCCCTTTCATGAGAAAAGGTCTCATTTTCAGTTCAAATATATGTAGCTTCTGGCTAGCTAGGTTTCTCCAGTAAATTTCTCCAACGGCATTTCTCCAATAAATTAAGAAAACAGTGTAAGTATTTTATATCTGTGAAGGTATTTGTACTCTGAGATAATTTACTATCAATCTTATTTTGACAAGATAATCTAATTGAAATTAGGAAGTTCTTCTTAATTTATACTTGCTGGGAAAGACTCAGAGATACCTGCCAGCAATGAAAGTGAAAAGGCTCTGAGGAACAAAATCTACCAAATTCCATAATGGAGAAAGATTATTAAAGATACCTACATTGGAGATATCTATCCCTGAGCTTTTCAGAAAAACAAATGAAATGGGGAATTTAGGAAACATATAACCTGAGTTGGTTTAGGCCGTCATGTCTGGGAGACTGATACACCTTAATTCTCTTCAGGCAGTATTTTGGGAGTTAAGCATGTAGCTGAGGTGTAGGCAACTTGTGTTAACATCTTTATGTGGCCTCATTGTCACTATTAACAACATCCTAGTAAAAATTGTGTCAATTCATACCAACCTAATTCATACCAACCTAAAACTGAATAACAGCTTTTTTCCACGTATACAAAATTAGAAGAGCCCAAAGTGCATTCCTAAACAAACTGGCTCTACCCAAAATAACTCCTAAAACCTTATTACTGCCACAATATCAACCTTCCCTTCTTGTCCTTCTGTCTGGAGCAAAGGCTTCAGATGGAAAATCTGAAACTGAATATTATAATTTAATCAAAATGCAGTCACTCCTCTTGGCAAATACTTCAGATGAAGATAAAGGACAAGCATAAGACAAGTTTGTCCTTGTGGGATGAGTCATGGGAAGATCAGCTGTCAAGGCCTACAACTCATTTGGTTCTTCTTACAGATGTTTTTCCAATTAAGAAAAGTGACTTGAGTGTCAAGTGGGAAAAAGAGTATTCCCCCAGGATTCATCCATTAACTCTGTCAGCAGTACCCCAAGCCTCCACATCAGAGCATGTTCCTTGCCTGTTGACAATACAATAAAGAATGACTATTTACCATATGGTAATTGTAGTTCAAGATGTGTTGTCCACATGGATTCTCCTTTTGCTTCTCATGTATCCATACAGGCAGTCGAAGTCTTTAGGATAGCAATGCCTATGGAAACATCTTTATGGCTGGATTTGTGTCTTCAGAAGAGCTATCATGACCACAAAATGCTTGCTGAATGCCTCAGGGCTGTGAAAAGGTCAGAGAAAAATCCATACTTGAATCCTAGTGAGATATCCTTGTGGATAACTCCAGGTACTTTCTGTAAAGTGAATGAATGAGCAGATGAAAGACAGTGTCTTGCCACCAGCTCTGTAATGAGGTATTAGGGAGGAGTGTTGAAAAGCCATGGAAAGTTGTTGAGATATTCAAAACCCAAGAGAGAATGGTCAATATTTTTTTTTTCTTTTTTTCTTTTGTGGGGGAAAATATAGCAGGAATTTTAAAAATGTCTCTGATTGTAAATTCTCTCTCCTCTGGGTCTAAGTTATAGTAGAACCTGTGGTGGTGAGATCTGGCAGCAAGCTAAGGAGAGATTGTGTCTAGCACATTTCTAAGAGTTTCTGTCCAATCCAGGAGCTGTTTTCTTCTTTTCCCAGTGATTATCAATCCTAGATAAATTCCTCTGCACACCACAAGTGTTACAATGGATGTAAAATGTTCTTCTTAAGTCTGTTGCAGCTTGGATGCTTCAACAATGATAAGACACATATGAATGTATTAAAATAGACAATTGGGATTTCTCCCAGAGTTTTTCTCCCCAGATGTCCTAAGCCCTCCTGGTGAAACAAGAAGCAATTCTCCTTGGAAGACTGACAGGTGACATCAACCCTAGAGATATATAGAAGCCAAAATCAATACTCTCAGTACTGAAAAAATTTGATCATCTATTTTCCAATCGGCCACAAGAACAGGATCTAAACTGCATAATCCAATTCTTAATTAAAGTAATGGTGTCTACTTTACATCTTATACTATCTTATACTTTATATCTTATTCTATCTATCTAGATATAGTTTATTGAACTTGCTCCTGTTCCTGATGTTTCAGAATTCCACCAAAAATAAATTATGTAGTTACTACCTGAATCCTTAAGGTGAGAACCTGTTAATCTGTTGGACAGGAATTATTTGTAAAAAGTCTTCCTTGGGAAAAGAAAAGAACATGAAATAGATCTACCATTAGTGGTTTTCCCTCTGCTCTTCTGTGCTATTGCTTAAAAGAAATCAGAATTACTAAACAATTGAGAAAGAACAATGGAAGGGTGATAAGTATAAAAAAAGTCTCCTGAGCATAGTCAAAATTCAGTAAAAGCTTGGAAAAGAACAATTCCTTTGCAGGTAAGTAAGTCCTCTTGAAGCCTTTTATTGACCCTTTTAACAGGCGTGTGAAAACACTGAGCATTCCTCAATTCTCCAAAGGCTCATTTCCATTTCAGCAGGTATTCTTAAACTATTTGAATCTGCCTTTTAGATGGAATCACCACAGGACAACAGGCCTGGGTAGAAAATTTAATTTTTTTATCTTCAAGATACACTGCTCTAAACTTTCCAGCTAAGGAGGAGGTTTTATGCCCTTCAAGAGCAGGTTTGCTTTGCTCCAACAAAATTAGCAACTTTCTGGATAAATTGTGGAATGATAACAGTGCAAATGGGGATACAAAGTGATATCACATCCTCTGTGAGAAGAACCAGCATTAAATGGATCATCACTTTTTTTCAGGTCAGAAAACCAACACTGTTTTGGCTAACAAAGACTCTCCAAATCTCCTTAGCTTGTTCTTGTGCCAGCTTCCTGAATTAGGAGGAATTGGAGGGAATGTGGATAGCATTTCCAGTCTCCACAGGGAGAGCTTTCCAGCCTCCCTTGCTAAAAGAGGCCAGAATACATTCAGCCCAAAGTTTAGTCCTGAAACAAAGTAAAACTTTCTGTTACCTCTAACTGTAAATACAGGTGCATCTAGAAACTTTTTTCCCATGATTATTGACTGCATTGTGTGGTTTCTCAGGGACCGCATGCTTTGAATTTCTTTATGGGGTGATCATTATTAGGTGATCTTCTGCCCTAAAAATTGGAAAACTTAAATTCTAATCAGAATTCAAATTGAAACCAGCCCAATCTCTTAAGGTCTAATTGAATTTAAGCTGCCTCCTCACCCCAGAGATTAAACTTTGCTCTCCTCCAATACAAAACTGTGTGTGAATCTGAAAATCCAGTGGATTTTCCCTGTACAGCACATTTAAGTGAGAACAGGAGAATTGCCACACTGGGGCAGAGCAAACATCAATATCTTTTTCCCAGTAATGCTCCTAAGGAGACATCCAGGAAAGAGCAAGGACAGGACAATCATTTCTGATCCTTGTCTGAGTACTGCTCAGCTCCAGCTGTGCTCAGCCTGCTGGATTTCATGGTTCTTCTGTTTAGAAACTCTTCACAGATCTCTCTTACAACTGCTTGCACAGACTCCCTTGAAACTATTTTTGCATCCATCTGCACATCCTCTGATGAGGAGCTCCAGGGATGAACCACCCATCTCCTGTGTCTGGTTTGAACAGGACTCCCACTAACTGAATTAGTTCAGTGCCCTCCAGTTCTTGTACTGATGTACGAACAGCAGATCCCCATGGACGCTCTCTGCATCAGTCAATCTGGACAGCTTTTCCAGGCTGACACATCCCAACCACCACCCTGGACATTGATCAGCCCTATTGTTCTCTCACAGTTCCTGTTGGATAGGCTGGAGCTGTGCCAGGGCAGGTTTAGGTTGGATTTCAGGAAAGGTTCTTCCCCCAGAGGGTGCTGGCACTGCCCAGGCTGCCCAGGGAATGGGCAGAGCTGCCAGAGCTCCAGGAGTGCTTGGACAGCACTGCCAGGGATGCCCAGGGTGGGATTGTTGGGGTGTCTGTGCAGGGCCAGGAGTTGAACCCAATGTTCCTTTTGAGTTCCTTCCAACTCAGGCTATTCCACGATTCTGGGATTTTAAGATGAGGGTCCAGAACTCCACATCACACTGAATGAGTAGGCAATAAATTGATTTCTAGAAGAGTGTAATGAGCTTCTCTTTTCATCTCTACTCCCTTCCTCATAATTCCTAATATTTGGGGTTTTTGACTGCTATTAAGCATTAAATTGATATTTCCACAGAAATATAAAGAGCCCTGTTGATCATTGCATCTTTTATCCTGAGTAGTAGTGGCCAGTTTAAAGTGGAAGTGGTCAGCTTCAAGCTCCTCACTTTATAGTGAAGCCCAGATCCTGTCTTCCAGTGTGCATCCATTTACAGGTAGGTCTGCTCAATTTCACCCTCTATTTTGTTTATCAATCCCTCATTCCTGACAAGCTTCTTCACATTCTTTCACTATCCATCAACAGCTTTATTCCCCTGACTAAATCCTGCCTCATCACCAGATGTTCTCACTGTTTCCTCTCCTCTCCTGACCTCTTATGAGTGCACTGAGCAGCACAAGCTCCAGCCCAGGGCTCTACTGGTGAACTTCCCTCACTGCAAGAACTGATTTATTTGGTTACTTATCCATGCAAAGATGGACCCCATGGATGCTGAGTTTCATTAAAAGCATTTTGTGGAGAATTTTGTGTACAGTGTTTTGGAATTCTCAAGTGGATTATATCTACCAGATCAGTCTATTCAGTTGTTCATTGATCCTTCCAAAGAACTCAAAGACATTTTTAAGGTAGGACTTTCCTTCTCAGGTGCCATGTTGAGTCTTCCCTGCCATGTTGACTTTTCCCAAGTGAGTGATATTTATGCATGTGTCCATTACATTCTACTAATTTGTCCATACAAACACCTGCATTGCACTTCTGGAGTTCACTGAATCCTAGCTAAAGTCTTTTCAAAAGTTGGTGTTACATTTGATCCTCCCAATGTTAGGAAAGCTGGAAGATATAAGGCTCACACAAGTGACCCATGGAGCAGCTGTTCAGATAATATCTTGTCTTTATAGCACATAGAAATGGTCAGAGCTCAGTTCAGGCACAAGAGATCTTAATTGCCATGATTGCTTTTGCTCTCCACATGAAAATTCGAAAGCAAACATCCAAAACCTTAAACTCACTGCTCTAGCCAGACACTGCCAGTTTACACTCCAACTTATTTAGTTTTGTAAAAGCAGACAATGAGGGCTTTGTTCAAGAAAAATGCAAGGAAGCCAACAAATAAACAAGACAAAGATAGACTCTGGGGATAAACATTTCAGCTTGGGACACTGGCATTGTGGTCTCTGTTATCAAACCCAAGTGATCCTGGTGAACAGGGCAGGGAATCTTCCTGCAGCCACCTCAGAGTGCACAGAGGGGGCAGGCACTGATCCCCCAACATCCTCCTGTCTTCATTTCCTACCCCAGGTGCTCAAAACAATGCTCTTGAATGATGTAGCTCTTTCTCAAAAATAAGGGTTTCTTCTAGGGGTTCATTCCCCTCCTTGTGACTCCAGTTCCAACATCCACATGTTCCTTCCACATCTGCCAAATGTTTCCAGCAACCACATCTCCCTGCCTCACCTTGTCCATACCTTTACCCCTTTCACCCCAAACCTCAACTACCTCATCCATTTACTTTAGTCCTTCCCAATTAGTTCATCTCCTCAGGGTAGAAACTTCCTTCCCTTGGGCTCCCAACATTTTAATGGCTGACTCTCAACATTAATTCACTTTCTTTTATGTGCAATAGTAATGAAGGGTCAGGCTATACCCACTATTTTACACATGACACTTAATCAGAGAGAATCTAAGTTGCTGAGGCTCACAGAGACAATCTGTCACAGCAGAAAACTGAACCCACATCTCCCAGGTCCACAGGAAATGCTGTAATGATGGACCAGCCCTCCTCTCTCAGGTGTTGATCCCGCTGTGGAAGTGGTGGTGGCATGCAACAAAAAGAAATTAATTGTTCTAAATACACATAGCTCTAAATACACATGGCCCTGGTCCATGTTCAGACCTCTGCAGTGCTCACATCACAGATCTGTTTAAGCAGGAAAAGTAGAAAACATTGAGTGGTTGCAGCCCCATCCTGAGATAAAGCACTATCAGTACTCTGCAGCTCAGCTAAAGGAAGGCATCCAGAGAAAATTCCATTTGCCAGCAGAGCAGGGCAGTGATTTTGTGTAAAAGGAGCCTCAGCAGTGGGTAAGCCCAGCAGCTCTGGCAGCACCAGCCTGTTTGTGCTAACGATGACAGCTGCACACAACTGGGAAAGTTTCTAACTTTGCATGTTTCCAACCCATTTAGTTGCCCTTTTCAGGAGTGCTGTCCAAGGGGAATGGCCCAAGGCCTTGTCTCACCCCTCCCTGGAAATGGAAAGGCAGCTGGTATATCCCACTCTGTACCCACTGCCTGTAAAAATGGATGGTATCCAGCAGGCCAGGAACAGGAGGAGTTTCAAGAGCTAAAGCCACACTCAGGGACTGGTGCATTTGCCAAGTGCCCACAGAATGAAGGGAAGATGGGTCTGAGCCTCAGGACTGCACTCCTGCTCACGGGTCCCATGCCTGCAGACCCCTTGTCGTGCAAGCATTCCCAGACAGATCAGGGAACAAAGTGTCAGACTTCCTTAGATTACTCACATGAACCAAACAAGTGGGATTTGGCCTGAATACAGGAATCAGTCAGTTATCCACTGCTAAAATATAGTGGATAATTGAAGATGAAAGGCAGCTGTAAACAAACAGCAGAGCAGAATATTGCACTATTCAATAGCACGAGGACTGAGCAGTGCATGCAAAAGTTCATTCCTGTGCATCTGAAATGGCAGGATAAACTTTGATAAACAGGACATCATTATCAAATTATGGGTCAGATAAAGTGCCCTCTGCCTCACAGATGAGAGGGAGCATTGTCACCCACAGAGGAGGTGATGCCAGGACCTGGCCCTTCTTGCCTGGACATGATGGGGGAGCTGAAAGTCGGGGAGGAAGGGAAAGGTGAAGGGCTGGGAGGGGTAAGGTTTGATGCTCCTGCTGCTGGGGAAAAGGAGAGGACAGCAAGGCAGCTGCTGTTGCTGCTGGGAAAGGCCATCTCCTCCAAGCACCCCAACTTCTCCATCAAAGTGGAAGAAATGGCTCTCCCAAGGTCTGGCATGCCCTGAGCAGGCGTCAGGGCCAGGAGTCTGCCAGCTCCAAAACTGCTTTGCCTAGAACTACACTCATGGTCCAATTCAATATCCAGACCAGATGTGAGACTGCCAAGGAACACATCCTGCCCTTGGTGTTTCTTCTCACCAACAGAACCAGAGACAGCACCAGATGCTGGGAATCCCCATCTCTCCATGTGCCCACTCCCACACAGGGTGTCTGAAATTTCTCTTGATATCCCATGGTGACATCCCTGTGCTGTCCCATGGCACAGAGCATCTGCTAAAATCCACCATCCTGCTACACGTGCACCACCATCCTGCTACACGTGGGCAGCTCCAAAGACCAACCCTGTCAGCTCCTGCCCAGGCCTGGCTGCAGCCCAGCTGACCCAAACAGGCAAAGAGAAGGGTCAGCCTCATTTACAGCAAATGACACAGCCACAGGGTGAGACCGAGCTTTGGCTCAAAGCCTTCAGTGTGATCATCCTGCACCACCCCCAAGGAACTGGGAGAATCAAGTATCACCCCTTCCCTGCTCACCACATGTTGCAGAATGGGGGGAACCATGGCAATCCTGTGGCCAGAACATCTTGCTTTTCCCTTGTTCCAGCTCAACTCCACTGGCTGGCACATTGTGAGAGAAATAAAACACCTAGAGTTTCTCCCTGACCTACTTCAGCATCTCCCTGCTCATCTCTGCACATCACCCCTGCCTTCATCTCTGGGGGAAGTGGGGGAGCAGAGGCTCCCATGCAGGGTGGGAACCTTGCACGTCCTCGTGCAGCTGTGCCATGGCTGCTCCAGTTCAGCACATACTGTGGGGATGATTCAGTCGCAGTAAACTCACCACAATCTGTGTCTTTTCCTTTTTTAAACATGATCATTCCGTTTCCAAGAACAGACCAACAGCTTTTATAAGCCCTACAAATATTCACCTTTAAAAATATGCTCCTTCTTTCTGGAGAAATTACTTTTATGTCTATTTTTAAAGTACAAAGGAGTTGTGGTTCTCCATGCGGTTTTACAGTTTATGGTCCCACACATTTTGCAAACTGTAAAATACGGATGTTTCCCTAGTGGAAAAATTTCACTATAAAAAATTCATGGAGTTTCCTGTTTTCACATGGGGCTTCAGTATTTTCTCTTTAAAAAAAATATCACCCCTATGGAAGAATCTGGTAGAGCTTAATGGCAAAGGAGCAGCATGCTACAGATGTGGGAAGTGTCCAACAAAACTCAAAGGGAAATGATAACCTCTGTTAAGAAAGTCATAGAGTAATTCAGAAGTCTCTGTTACAGTTTCCATTTACTGATTTGTGCCTTTCTTTAGGAGGTTATTTTTCATTATATATTGACTGGGTTCAGCCTTGTTACATCTCATGTTCCACTGAGGTAGAACAGAGTAGGAGCACAGAACAGAGCCTGAGCCCAGGAGAGCTTTGGGACACACAGCGAGGGGACAGAGGGATCTGCAGCATCCTGGTGTGTGCAGCATGTGTGACAGTGACTCCACAGAGTGGGGCTGACAAGAGGGACCAGGAGAGCCCCTGGAAAAGGATCAGCAGGACACTGAGCATGTGGAGGGCTTTGGACTCACAGCACAGGTTGCACAGGCTGATAGCAGAGGGACTGAAATATCACAGAACCACAGATCATAGGATGGTTTGGGTTGGGAGGGACATTAAATCTCATCTCATTCCAACCCCCTGCCATGGGCACGGACACCTTCCACTATCCCAGATTGCCCCAAGCCCTGTCCAACCTGGCCTTCAGGGATGGGGCAGCCACAGCTTCTGTGGGCACCCTGAGCCAGGGTCTCACCACCCTGACAGGGCAGAATTTCTTCCCAATATCCCAATATCCCACCTAACCCAGCCCTCCATCAGTTTGAAGCCATTCCCCCTTATCTGCCACTATCTTATCCCTTCTCAGGAAACCTCCTCTTGTGAGGATCTGCTGGAGGAGCCTCTGAGGGGCAAAGGAAGAAAAATGTGCCACAGGAGAGTAATCAAGGAGGTCTTAAGGTCTCCTGGGATGTCTGGGTGGCTGCTGCAACTTTGATACCACTCATTACTCAGGGCTTAAAGTGCCTAAAGGCAAACTCTCTCCTCCACTTCTCTTTTCTATCCTTCACACCTCACTTGTGTACAAGAGTGACAAGTGCAGCAGCAGGATGTCACTGCATGGCCACCCTGAGAGGGACCATTTTGTACAGGATGAGGTCTGATCCAACAGCCCAGGGAAAGGAACTCTGCTACAGCCTGGGGTGAGAACTGGCTTCCTCCTTTCCTCCTGGAAAGCAAGATCCTAGATTACAGCAATGACAGCGGCAAGAATAATACCTTGCCTGTGTGTTCAAAGCCCTGCCTGGATATTTTTGTGGCTGTACAAATGGGCCTGTTGACAAATATTAGTGCTCAACACAGCCTTTGCTTCCCATGTATCAGTAAATCACCAGGGCTGCAGCAAAGCTATGAGTATTTGTCTCACAATACTTAATGTACAGTCATGATCTGAGCTCTCACAGCTGCCTTTTTCACTCTATTTATTGTGATTTCAGCAATGCAGGGATACCTGGACAAACTTACAGCCTTGTTTTATCACATACTCACCACATAATGTTGTCACATAATGCTTATCACGTAAGACTATTGGTATTTTCAGTGTAGCTCAGAGAGAAAGCCCCCCAGATGGGTAACAAATCTTTCCTAGAACTTTTTGCACCTGGAATAATGTCTTGAAACCTCTACAAAACCTTGTGAAAAGAGTTATTTTGTCACAGAAAGAACATTTTTTTTTTTTGCTTCTCATCTCTCATCTCAGATGAATTAGCCAAATCAGAAAGTCCAGTGCTGTCAATGGAGATTGTGTGAGTTCAGTTCAAGACTGTCAATCTAGAATCTGTTGTTCAAATCTGCAGATAACACGAGGCTGCCTGCAGTGCTTAAGACACCTAGGACTCACACTGGAATATCCCTCACTACACAAAAGCCCTGGAAACTAAGGTAAGGGGACACAGACATCAATAAATATACTACAGCCCCACAGCCAGGCAATGTAAAGCCAATAATTAAAAATTTCTTTTTTATTTTTAAAATTTCTTTAAGTATTCTATGCCTTCCCTCTGCAGTTCTCTGCTTTTCCACACTGGTCCAAGGGCTGACCACAGCTGGGGACAGGGATTTCTCTGTAGGTTCTTCTGTATATAAAGAGACTGAGCAGGACTGTGGTGCATGAACTGGTCACAGATTTCTCCACACCCAAAGCCTCTATGAGCTTTTCTCTTTGGGCTGGGAAACAGCACAGCTTCACATCCCAGAATTCAAACTCAATTCACTTCCTACTCCCCCTCTATATTCCTCTCTCTTTTTTTTTTTTTTTTCTCTCTTTTTTTTTAGCTGAATGGCCATAAACTTCACCAGCAGATTCCATACGGGTTATGTTACAGCACCACCTGACTCCAAATCAATTACAGTCCAAAGGGATAGAGTTGCAGAGAGTCTGTGAAGCCCAGCCCTGGGGTTTCCATGAGGGACAGAGAAACTACAGTGCTAAGAAGAGAGCCTGGAGATCCAGCTGAAAGAACTGAGTGATTTCACGATGAAAGCATGGGCTGGGAGGCAGGAGAGCCAGGTCTGTGTGCCCTGCTGCTGGCTGCCTGCATGAGATCAAGCTCTTTATTTCATATCTTAGCATAATGGCTCCTTGCACACCAGAGTCCCTCATTTCTGGGGTTTCTCTGTGCTATCATAACCCAAATGTTTCATTATAAAGATGCAGAATGTTTTCTGGAGGACAAAGGCACTGTGAGGGTCTGAGATTCTGTTTCAACACAACACCAGAGATTTCCACTGCAATTCTAAGAAATATGAGCACACTGATCAGTAAGAACTAGCAGAATAACCCATATTCTTCTCTGACATCCATCATCTGAGGGAAATCACAGAAAGATGAGGATGGAAGGGACTTAATTCACCATGTTCTGCTTCCTGCTGTTACAAACAACCATGTCATATAATCCTTTCCATAAGTCACACCTGACAAACAAACAGGTGCATTTTGCAAGGCAGCAAGAAGTGCTTGTGAAGGGTACAGCCACAGAGATGAGATCAGGCAGGGTTTGGATGCCACCCTCTGCCATCAGCACCAGTTGTGCTCCACACCAGAAACAACACAGAGCACAGAGGGCACCTGGCTTTGTGCTTATACACAGAAAAAGCTGAGCACAAGGATTGCTCATCTCTCCTTCTTCATGCCTTCTTCATTCCTTCTTCTCAAGAGAAACTGGGAAAAGGATATAAAATACAGTATTTCTTGCAAACTTGGGACACACAATGCTCAGCACAGCATTGTGCAGCACCATGTTGAAATAGCAAAGATCATTTTTTTTCTACCAGTCCCTGAAGCAGCTGTAGCATTCCTAAGGTTCAGCTCCTTTACCTTAAGTTTGAACTCACCAAATCCATAAAAATCTCTGAGACTCACAGCTCTTTATCCTTCATTTATCTCACTGAATGGAGGAAAACAGCAATTACCAGGCAAGAAAGAAATGGATACAGGGCCAGCCATGTAGTGCTGCATCCCTACATGTCCCAGTGAGGCACAGCCTGAAGTCTTGGCACAGTTTTTAACTCAGCACAGCTTGGAAGGGTGTATTAAAGAAGGGAAAATGAAAGAAAAGTGAAGATTTCTGGATAAACCAACAGAAGATGCTGTTGCTAAGCACCTGTTCGATAAGTTACATAAAAAAAACATGACACATCACCCAAAAGCCCAAAGCCAAATTTCTCTCTGGCATAACTCTACTAAATCAATCAAATTACACAAGGAATGACCTTAGTTGAACACACCTCTGCCTAGCAGCCACTCAGGGTTTGCCCTTCCCAGTTTTAGCACTGTTTCTCCAAAAGAATTGCGATGGAGACCAGGGAGTTCACCGGAAAGTCAGCCTTTGTAGATTTGGAGTTATGGGGAGGGGAAAGGAGGGGGTTACAGCTCCTCTCCTGCCAAACCTGCCCTGAGCTTCCCTGCTGCAGGAACTCCGAGCTCAGCACATCCGTTAGCGCCTTTCAGGGCATTCAAACCAACACAAGCACAGAAAAGGAAAAAATCTCCCCTCGCCAGCTTTTGATACAACCTGGAAAACAAACAGCTTGGAAGAGTTCCTTTTTCCTCAGCAGTGAAAATCGTGGTAAAGCACCATCTTGATAGTTCCCAAAGAGATTCATTTACAAAGATCAGTATAGGGGAGGCTTGTTTGGTCTCCCGAGATGTATCTCATCCTCTGACAATTCACTGAGACCTTTGCTGTATCTCGCTATATGTGTATAATTATCTGCTCTGATACCTGAGCTCCTATGCAATAGTCTTACTCCAAGTAATCCAAACTATCCCCAAGGCATGGCACACACAGAATGGTCAGGGGAGAGAGGGGAGGAGGGGCAGCGGACTTCCCTCGTTTGCCGCTGGAAATCGGCATTTTAGGGCCTTGTAGTCATTTCCTTGCTAGTGTGAGGAAACTTTTTGTACATTTATATAAAATAGGAGGCCAGAAGTGCACACCCCCATCTTACTTCCTAATATATTATGTTCTCCCCTGCCGAGTCCTGGGACTTAGTCTGGATTTGGTAACTGAAGTAATATAAATGTTAGCTAAGAAGTATTCCAGCAATATGGTTCCAATTTAAGCTTGTTTTGAAGTCTAAAGAACTAATATGTCTCAGAGATTCTTCACTGGATGTTTAGCTCTAATGCAATTTGTGCAGGAGTGCACACTGCTCTCTAGAAGCCCTTCTGCAATGCTCCAGAAAACAGGTTCCTTCCCAAGCAGGATGGAATCATAGAATCCCAGAATGGCTTGGCTTGGTGGACACCTTAAGGATGGTTGAGTTCCATCCGCTGTGCCATGAGCAAGGTGACTTTCACTGGACCAGGTTGCTCAGAGCCCCGAGTCCTTGAGGTTGCAAAGAAACCAAGAGCCCCAGCCCTGGCTGATAGTCACTGGCCTCTTGAGAATTTTGAGGCTTTGCTTAGGGAATGGTGTCCTATTTGCCAGCATAAATGAAGGCTGCGTGTCGCCACTGGTTTCACTCCCCTTTTCCTCTTGTTTTTCAGAGGCGAAACAAGCCACCTCTGAAGGAAGCCATGCTCTGCAAGCTGTTTGCACTTTACTTCAATAACATGCTTCTTGCAACGCTGCCTTTATTTGTGTAGACATGCATTCTCAAGGTTTGCCTGCCCCCTTTTCCTCCCTCACACCCCTACGGAGCCCCTGCCTGAATCCAAGTAATGAGCTAACCCATGGAACTCATTGCCCTTTATCTTGCTGGGGAACGTGCACCTTTTGAACTGCCATCTGCAGATTGTGTTGATGCACTGACTTGTTAACTGTGCCATACTGTGAAGGAAATGGCATGATTTAGATCAAGTGCTCTGGACGGCTGTTCATAAGAAACACTTGAGCCAAGCTGTTACTGCTCAGGATGTGCCCTGGGGAGAGGGGTTTCGTTTCGGGTCATGCTCTTGCCTTGTATGAGGGCAGGAGCAAAGTACTGAAATCACAGTCCTTCCCTGAAGCTGAGGGGAGGGGGGAGGAGAAACATTATGAAACCATAGAAGCGAAGCTGCCAAATTAACTTCTCACCCTTTCAATCACACTCCAGAGGATAAAAGCCTAACATTTCTGCCTCAGAAACAGGCTCAGTTTACACCAAACAAGTTATTTCTCTAATTTATCAGACTTGCCAGCTATCATTCTAATTATTGGAAACCTCAGACTTTTTATGAAGTCAGATGTACAGTGTTATTTGCATGGTTGTAACATATCACCAGATAAATAGGTCTTGGGGAAAGCAAGGCATTTTAGAAAGGGATCTGCAGGTTTCCTTACAGAGTTAGAGATTTAAGAACACTATCACTGTGACAAAAATGTGGTTCTGGATTTAATTTTCTTTTAAAAAAAATGCTACTTCCAACATAAAGTAACATAGCTCAACATGAGAGGGAGGAGACTATGACAGAAAGCTCATCAAAAGACTCCCGTTGACTTTCACTGGCTTTGGATCAACCCTTAATTCTTTATCTTCCTTTGCCTAGTAGCACAATCATGGAAACAAGCTAACACCCAGCAGCCAGGCCAGGGGGAGGAGGAGGAGGCAGCGAGAGCCATCGGGCGGCTGCTCGCCCAGCCATTCCCAACACAAACACTGATTTGTCCTCTCTATGTAAATGGATGATTAGAGTCATTCTCTAAGACAAATTTACTTTTCTGCACACTCTAAATCTGTTTAGTCACTTTAAAGGTGTCAATTATTGGAGCATGCTAAGACTATGAATTTCTTAGTAATAGCTTTAATAACATTTTGAAATGAAAAGCAGATACCTTGAAGTTGGCTTACTTTGAAAAGACATATGAGTAGATCTGGTTTTAATTTATGTCCTATTCTACATCTGGAATCCCTTATAATTAAAACTAAAAGCTGGACTACTACTTCCACCTGTCAAATGATGAAAAGATGAATGCACTAATAGCTTACTAAATAGCCCAACACGATCGAGTTTACTTTCCCATTCTATACAGTAAAAAAGGATTTTGGACAGAAGGCTAAAGGTCTTTGGTCATTACTAATAACACACTTTCAGTATTAAC
Organism: Melospiza georgiana; assembly: GCF_028018845.1. Lineage (NCBI taxonomy): Eukaryota > Metazoa > Chordata > Aves > Passeriformes > Passerellidae > Melospiza > Melospiza georgiana. The sequence goes on along the minus strand of NC_080435.1, from coordinate 61,279,721 downwards.
CTACATACCCCACTACCAGCACCACCACCAGTGCCTTTTAGCACCAAGATCTCTAAACTGCACTTTGCATTTTGATCACTTGTGTGTACTCAGCTCTGCTGCTGCAGCCTCTCAAACTTTCCCAATCCACAGGTGGATTTTCTTCCCTATAACTATTTTCAGCCGCTTCACATTTTTCTTCTTCTCATCTTATTCTCTCGTTAACTACTTTAATCCATCAAGTTTTCCATCTGTATTTCTGAAGCACTCTTATCCCAAATTACAGCTTTCTCACTGATGTGAGCAGTTCAGGGCATGTGGCAACTTGGACTCTATTTTTGCATCTTCTGGTCCTGTTCCTTTATGATCCCATCACGTCCTGTTCCTGTTGATCCACCTGCCTCATCTTACTACTGTCATGAATCATGACTGATTCATGACAATTTCCCTGAATGGATTTGCACAGAACCAAACAAATCTGGACCCTCAAAAGGTAAGTAGGGTAAGTAGGCTAAGTAGGGCCTTGAAGTACAGACAGTATAAATAAAGTGATAGCTGTTGGATTAATGGTTAAAACACAGCAAAAATACTCTGCTACAGAATTACTGACCACTTTTTCCCTAATGTGTTGATACATCACTCATGGGATGTAAATGGGTCTTTATAGATGCACAGTTGGATGATGAAGCTTGTAGGGGAATCCAGGAGATTCCAGCTCTTCAGTGAGAGCACACAACCTGGAGCCCCTCTGCTCTGGAGCCAGGCTGGGAGAGCTGGAGGAGGATCCAGGGAAAGCTCAGAGCCTTTCCAGGGCCTAAAAGAGCTCCAAGAGAACTGGAGAGGGACTTTGGACAGCGGATGTGACAGGACACAGGGAAAGGTTTCCCACTGCCAGAGGGCAGGGTTAGATGGGATTTTGGGAAGGAATTGTTCCCTGTGAGGGTGGGCAGGCCCTGGCACAGGGTGCCCAGAGCAGCTGTGGCTGCCCCATCCCTGGCAGTGTCCAAGGCCAGGTTGGATGGGGCTTGGAGCAACCAGGGATAGTGGAAGGTGTCCCTGCCATGGCAGGGGAGGTTTGGAATGAGATGAACTTTAATGTCCCTTCCAACCCAAACCCTTCTGGGTTTTCATGGTACAGCATTGCAAAGGGATTCACCCCTCTGGTGTGTTTTGGATGGGGGGTTTCGTTTTTCAACATCTTTAAAGATAACTGGGCAAACACACGCTGGAAAGAATGGCTCTGAAGGGCCAGAAGAATCCCAGAATGGTTAGGGCTGGAAGGGGTTTAAAGATCATTTAGTTCCAACTTTCCACTGTCCCAGGGTGCTCCAAGCCCTGTCCAACCTGGCCTTGGACACTTCCAGGGATCCAGGGGCAGCCACAGCTGCTCTGGGCACCCTGTGCCAGGGCCTGCCCACCCTCACAGGGAACAATTCCTTCCCAATATCCCACCTGACCCATCCCTTTGCAGTGGAAAGCCATTCCCTCTGTCCTGTCCTTCCGTCCCTTGTCCCAAGTCCCTCTCCAGCTCTCTTGCACATATACATTCTTTGAAAAACAAAAGAGTAGCAAAGGAGTTCACTTCAAAAGGAAAATTTTGGTTCTGTCCTTGCAGAATCCTTGCAGCAGCCAGCCAGCTGTGTGGGCTGTCTCTGAAGATTAATTGTCTCATCGCCTGCTCTGGTTTCCTCTGTTCATAGAAATATGAAAATATCCGATCTGGAAAACAGGATTTCACTCTGCTTGCTAAACAGCTTGGAATATTCTAAAATGTGAGGGTGTCTGGCCTAGATAAAGCAGTCTAATTAACACTGTTGTTGGTATCCTCACAGCTATTGCTATTTCCAGTGAACAAACCCCCTCCAGTAGCTCTTACAGTTCTGAATATTGAGGAATAATCATTTTTATATTATTTCATTCTTCAAACAAAAATAAAAGTCTTGTCTCCTGAGTTGCTAGAAAGCTGCCCAGAAGCCTCCTTGGCATAAAAATGCCAAGAGACATGAATATTCCAGCAAAATGCTCGAGCTCAGGCAGGGAGCTATGGAAAAAGCTGTCCCAAATATTACAAATGCACAGCACTCGGCCTCTTACGTCAATGCAAAGAGTAATGTTTCAACTGCCCCAGCAAGTAGGAAATGATGCAGGTATTAAACATTATTACGAGAACAGAGACACATTAGTTTCTGCTTATGCAGTAGGACTGTGAATGGAGCTTTTTGTTGGGGAGGATTTTCATGGGGAAAGTTAATACACTTTGTCCAGACCCTGAGATGGTACAAATCAGTGTAGTTCCATCTAAATCAGTGGATCAGTGTTGATTTACAGCAGCTGAGGATCAACCCCCTGTTTTTTTGGCCTGCTGAGGATTGTATAACATATACTGCCCAGAAACACTGATGACAAATTTGAAACTGTGTAGGGATACGCTGAACCAAAAACCTGATTCAAACCCAAACTGGCTACTCTCCTTTTAAATCACTGAGAGCTGCTGTCTTAAACATTACTGTCAAAGGAGCATTTTTAAACATGGATCAAAATCTGGTGGCTGCACCCTCCGGTCGGTGCCACGCATGCTGCATTCCATCCAAACTCCAACCCGCTAGTGCCGATTCATAAATGATGTGTTGGTTTAATCTATTTTTCACAGGGGGTGTTTCAGAGCTGGAAAATTAGAAACAGGTAGAAGGGACTATTATTACTGTCTCATAGTGTGCTCTTGTACATGAGGATTGGATTAAGATAACATCTGGTCTATATTTCTTGAACTATTTCCCTTTTATCACAAGAAAATCGGCAACCCATCTCACAACTGCTCCTAATTTAGATCTAAATATCACTGATGAAACATTGTACAACATGCTGTTATCTATTAAAATGATTTCCCTGAAGGAACAGTGGATACTTTTATATTTTCCAGTGAAGCCAACCATATTCCCCCTTAGCACTAACTAGTTACCTTATAATCATATGCACAAATAGTAAAAGCAAAATCACTCTGGAAAAAGCAAATGAATGCCCACCAAACCTTCAGCTGGTGTAAGTTACAGCACATTCAGTGATTTCAGGTCCATTGACACAACTGTCCTTTTGATAATGGTTTTGGTTCATGGTCTGAAGAACTTTGAGGCGCTGAGCATCTTCTACACTCATTGCTTTTTAAAAGAACTGGCTAAATTATACAAGCATAGAATCATGGAATTGTTTGGGCTGGACAGGACCTTAAAAATAAAATCACCCAGTTCCAACCCCCTACCACGGGTAGGGATGCCACTCACTAGATCATGTTGCCCCATCCAAGCTGAACACTTCCAGGGATGGGGCATCCACAACCAAAGCTGAATCCAGTCTCAAATAATTCAGCAAAGATTTTAAGGATGTGCTTTTACACACAATGAGCAGCCTGAGGTTTTCCTCGGGAAGCAGAAAGGCAGAGCACAGCACCCTGTCATCCCTCCCATTTGCTTCAAACAGAGAAATTGTCCGTGGAATGCAGTAATCTTTTTTTCAGCACTTTGCAGAGTTCAAGTCCCCAGAAAGCTGCCTATTGAGTTCAGCAAATAAAAACTTCTGTTTTCTTCACGAGTCTATAATTCTTTTTCATGGACAGTAAATCAGAAAAGGGGAGGAAAAAAGCATTTTACAATCTCAAGCTATTTTGCATACCTTAAGCGCACATCAGTTTTTCCCATTTCCATCATATTGTTACCACTTAAAACAGGGGAATTAGATAAGCATACGTGCCCTGTATTAACTGCTTTAATTTAAAAGTAATTTCTACCATCTGGAATTGCTATTTACTGTTGTTTGGAGGAGGGGGACAAAAAAGAATCTGAAACTGTAGAAAAGATCATCACAATTTCTTTCAAAGAATAACCATTCTGAAGGAGGGAGATGCATACAAGGAATGCAATTGATTATCCGCTGGTCAAGTTGGATATTTTGGAGGGAATTCTGAGAATAAAAAGTCTCTATGAGTTATCAGCGGTCAGACTGGAGCCATTCAGTTTTCACCTGCTTGTGTTTGTTGTCTGGCAACCAGTCAAGGGTGCTATTAGCAGAATTAAGCTCCAGAAGAAAAGATTACCCTGTAGGAGGTAAGATAAAGACTGGAAAGTGTGGCATGTTATCAGTATCACAATAAGGACCAGGTCAGAAAGGATTCAGTGTGGGTTTCCTTTCAAACAGGTAATCTCTGCTGAAATAATAGAGTAATTGTTGCTTTGAAACCTTTCTGTGCTGCAGCACACTGCAGCTCATTTGATACAGATTCTGGATTTAATGGAGAACTCCAACAAACCTGAAACACACACAGGGAAAGCAAGAAAAGAACAGGGCACCAGTGGAAAATGTCTTTATCCTGTAATTCCAGGTCAATATAGCAAAACATAAAATATTATTCAGGGCAGTTTTATACCTTGATTTATGTCTCCCTCCTTCTCAGGCTGCTTTCTATCTGTCTGTAAAGTTTTGGTCTATAAATGTGCAGTAACGTAATACAAAATATTGCAAGAGTAATAACATGTGCAATTACAGTTCATCTCACAAATCCTGAACACAAGCAATGAATCAAAGCTTTCCAGGGCTATTCCTTGAAATACAACTTTTTCTAGGTTCTATTCAAAGGCCTGAAAGCAGTCACTGGGACAAGCTGCAAGAGCAAGATGCACATTGCAGATGAGGGGCAGCATTTTATGTTTTTCTGGCAAATTGCCTAAATGTTTGTCTTGAAAAGTAATTGTTGAGTGGGCTTCTCCTTTTTTTTCTTTCTAAAGATAATGCACCTTTCTCTCAGCCATCTCCTCTGGAAATGTGCATTAACTGTTTGGAGATGAAGCTGCAGTTTGGTTTCTTACTGTCTGCAGAAATTGTTAACCTTTGAAGGTTGAACTTTGAAGTCTCAAAATGCAAAGATGAGCTGGTAAACAATGTCAAAGGAGAAGAAAATATAGGAAAGAATTCTCTCATTATCTATCTATCTATCTATCTATCTATCTATCTATCTATCTATCTATCTATCTCTTACCTTGTGGCAATTTTTGATTTCAAAGACTTGGAGAGGAAGCTCCCTTTTGGTGTAGATGTCACCAGTCTCGCACACAGTCCTTTCCAAGCTCTGGCACAAGGAGGGAAGCCTGATAGAAGCTGGTCAAGGCTACAGCATTTTTGCTGGAGCTATTTTGGGTCCTGGATGTGAAGCAGAAAGCAGCAGATTACACAGGGTTGTTCCATACAGAGGCAGTTCCCTGATCCTCACCTCAGTTTCCTGATGCTTCAGTTTCCACAGGGTTACCTGGATTCAGATATGAGATACTTCATCCTTAAGGGTTTGAAGAGCTGCTCAAGAAACTCTGAGTTTGTACAGTTTTTATTTAAGAATTGTTGTAAAAGCAAGGAATGTGCAGAAATTAATTTGTGTACCAATGTTTCTATAAAACTTGGGGATTGTGGGTAACTACAGAAGGATCAGCACAGCATCAATTCCAATTGTAAGGCTGTGAGGAGATGCACTCAGTGCTAAATCCAAAGGTTCATAACCTAGATAATATCAATCCTCTTGATGAAATGGAATACAAGTCTTAAATTCCTAAAATTATTTCACGATTTCATAACCAGAGAAGCTGTGGCTGCCCCATCCCTAGAAGTGTTCCAGGCTGGGTTGGACAGGTCTTGGAGCAACCTGGTCCAGTGGAAGGTGTCCCTGCCCATGGCAGGGAGTTGAGATGAGTTATAAGGTTCATTTCAGTCCAAACCATTCTGGAATTCTATGTTTGTAATTTTTTTTTTAAGTATTGGAGCTGACAGAATAAATTTTAAAAAATCTGCAAGGCACACTGCACACAATGTCAGTTTTTATATATTAAATTGTACTTTATAAAACTTGATTCAACACCCAATTAATGGCATGAACATAGTCGAGGAAAAAGACTCCATACAGAAAATCAAATTCAAAGGTGCAAAGAACAGAGTTTGAGAATTCCCAGGGGTGCACAGGTAAGGGCACAGGGATCTCACTGTGGACAGTGTCCTTCAATCACACTCCACAGTTCCTCACAGGGAAAGAGGCAGCACTGCTGCTGCTCAAGATTGCAGATGACACAAAGCTGAGTGAAGGAAAGAATAACAGTAAGGATTTGTCAATCCATGAATTTGATGTGGATTATTTGGTGGTTGAAGCTCTTTTGTCTATTTACACGTCTTTTAACACAGTCAGATGCAAGGCCATGGCTTGACCAGGGCAGTGCAGGACTGGTTGGCACTGGGAGCTCTTTGGTTCCTGTGTGGGATATTTCAGCTACGACTTTGCCTTCTGGGCATTTGCCTTCAAATCACTCCAAACCTCTCCCAGTGGAAATGCTTGCACTGGCCTAACCCTGTCTGTGCTGCCTACAGAAAGCACTAATTGTTGTCCAGAGAGGGGAAGGAACCAGCCTTGAAGGAAACTCAGTGTCCCAGTCCTTTAAAGTTGATTATCAAAACAATTCCTTGCTGTATTTTGTATTTTGCTAACCTGCTCCTATTACCCTTTTGCTGCTGTGATACCTTAAAGGCAAAGAAATCACCACAAAGGCATAAAAGGGAAAAAAAAAGATGGAAAGCTCCTCATTTGTAATAAAACTTAGACTCAGATTCCAAAATGAGCTGCACAGAAGCAGCCTCCAGGCTCTCCTGACTCCACTGGAGTCACTGGGGAGCACATGGCCTTGCCTACAGAAGGATCATGGCAGATTTGAGCATATGAGCTGAGGGGGCTGATCCTGCTAACACTTCATACCAGGCAGAGAGCCAGGTGCACAGAGATAATCAAACCAAATCCTAATTAAGTGTCTGAATTCCCAGGGAAATCCATGCATAGTGAGATGCCTAAATATGATTGTGGATGTCAATCCAGCTGCTAATTGCTGTAAATACACTGCTGATTTCCAGAGCAGATGATGGCAATTGTCATTTCATTCTAATTCATCTGTTTTTCTTGAATGTGAGAGAAGCAAACTCTGAGGATGACGGCACTATTATTATTAGCTGCATTTTCCTAAAGGAAAACAATAACTTTTACACCTAAAGATGAACCTGAGCTTGTGCAACACAGGGAGAAAATTAGCACATGACTAGAAAATTTTAGAGAATATATACCATAAAGCTTTGTAAGAGAGCTGAAAGTTTGAAAAATAATGACTTCTGTGCTTTTTCCCACATTACCATTGAAGTTAGCTGATAAAAATATTTGGTGAATAAACCAAAATAAAAACATTCTGATCTCACCCAAAAGGCATGCTCAGCTTGTCACAGGAAATAAGAATCCTGCACCTATTAGATCATATCTTTGCTACCCACTCAGAGCAAATGATTGATATAACAGACATGTTGAATCAAGATGTTAGATCATTCTTTTCCTTCTCTACACACTCACTTGCAGCCAACAGATTTTTTTTCCCCCAGAATATCTGTGATTCCTTAGATTCTTTGAGGCTATTCCCTTAATAATTGGAGGAGCTGGCTGAGCAAAAACCTGCAGCCCAGTGCTGGGTCAGAGGGATCCTGTCTGTGCTGCTGCAACCAAAGCAGCCCTGCCTGAGAAGGATAAACAGTGGAGTGGGCAGAAGAGCCCAGAGTGGGGCCAGGAGGGGAAACAGGCATGTCCTGGTATTTCTTTAACAGATTAGGGCCTGATCTGGGTCCCACAGAAGGCAGTGACACAATTTCTATCAATTTCAACAGCAGTGATCTTGAAGAGAATCTTTTCTTGCTGCTATCTGAGTAATAGCTGTGCTCTACAGGTGTCCAGGGCACAGAAAGAAATCCTTCCCCACCTGCACAGCTCTTCAGGGAAGCAGAACCTCTTCAAAAGGGCAGCACCTGAACAAGGTGGGATCCTGTTGGCAGGATCCATTGGTTCCTCCTGTTCCCTGTCACCTTCCTCCTCTTTGAATATTAGAATTACAGCTGGGATTTTCAGTTTGGGGCACATCTTTAAAGAAAGCAGCTCTTCTATTCTCTGTTTGTATGAGCTTTTGCTCTTCACACCTTGAGATGAGTAAGAATAATGCAGAATAATGACTACAAAGTTACTTATCTCTGCATTTTGGGATATAACTCAGAGTATGTGTCATCTTGGTAACACAGCTGCTAATTGGACATTTTTCACTTAAAAAAAAGTCAAAAGTCATAGGGAAAACTTCATCATTTTATTAAATTACTTAGGACACAGTAATGGGGTTTGACATCTTCCAAAATACAGAGTTGTTTCCTGTTTCTTGTGTTCCTTTGTATCTTAAGGGAAGAAATGAGATTTTATTGAGTAGAAGTGTAATGGGAATGACACATTTGAGGAAAGAAGTACCCACATCATTAGCACCAGGAAATGTGCTACATTAAGAATGTAGGAAGAAATTTCTTAATAGTGTAAAAGAGAGGGTTTATTAGTTTGGATTATCCCAAGGGGTGTTTGTTTCTCACAAGACTGCAGCAAATTCTTTTCCTCTTTCAACTCCCATAGCAGCATACCTTTGGGAAACACCTACTTCTCCTTCAGTAACTTTCTCCTGCCTCTAATACATTCTTACCTCCAGTCCAAGGAGCTTGCTCTTCCTCTAAAGGACAGAGCACTGTAGGGACTTTTTCAGAATAAATCCTATATTTGTTAGGATATAGAATGGATGAAAATGAAGGAAATTATAGGAGAGCAGAAACAAAGACAATGCTGATTTCCTATGAATATATACTGGGTGTATATTCAGGATTTATTATCAATAACATTTATTCCTGACAGATCCCTAACATCAGTCTATGTACTGCCCTCCCATTGCACCTTAACTCAAAAGGTGTTACACAAATACCACTCACCTGTATTTATGCATGAATTTATGATTTAAGCTGGATTTGTGTGGATGAAGAGATAGATGGATACATGAATTGTGGGCAAAGCTGTAAGAATTCACTGTAATTTTGGAAAACTGGATGGTAAAGGGTTTTTTTTAACATTTGATTCACAGATGATACACAGAGTCAGGCTCTTACTAAAAATACTTTGCTCTAAGGATGCTACTTGCTTTCTTCCACTGTCAGTGAGAAAATCCCAGATCTACAGACTCTGGGTAGGTCTTATAACCAAACCATTCTGAGAAAACAAATCTTAAAAACAATAGATGCAATACAGCTGCTTAGCAGTTCCCCAGGGCTTACTGGTGCTCACTGCCAGCTCTCAGCTCTTTTGGCTTTGAGCAGGGAGGGCCAAATTCTTTAAATTACCCTACAGAGTATGTAGGTCTCTGTGCCTCCCATGCTGTCACCCTGGTGGCTCTGACAAAGTCTCCTGCTGCCACATTCTTGTTCTCAGGAAGATCCCTTAACATTTTTGGCTCCTTTTGATCTCTGGACCCTTCTCCTGACACTTTTCACAGCCTCCTGAAAATGGGATTCTTACAGTCAATAATTTGCTTATTGTCTCTCTAGTGTAAACTTAAATGTTTTTCATCTTGGAAACTGTTTCCTCATGTGTGGGGTTTGGGGTGTTTTTGTTTTGTTGTTTTTTTGGGGTTTTTGTTTTGGTTTGGTTTGGGTTTTTGTTGTTGTTGTTTTTCACAATTGCTATTGGATTCAAGTGATCTGGGATTTAATAATCCTTCTACCACCTGAAATGAGCACTGGCACCTGCCCAGTGCTCAGGAATGATCACTCTTCTGGCATTTATATCTGGTAACTCCTTTTCTTTATTCTGTTTGATCAGTTGAAGTATATGGAAGTGCTGCAGCTGACAGTGGATTTTACATGTGAATCCACACTTCAGGATGTGACAGAGGACAGGGAGTCCCAGTGGGCCTGGAAGGGTTCCTTCCTACAGACCCTGGTGCAGGACAGAAGCCTAAACAAACCATCAAGCACAACAAGAAAATACTTCTCAGCCTATTATATTCCCCCCAGCACCATCACCCCTCCAATCGGTTAAAATAGCACAGTTTTCTGTACCACAAAAGACTGTAATTTGTAAGGAATTCTAAGCACTTGGAAAGCACAAGGGGACACTGGGAGTGGGGAGGTCCTACCCCATAGACAGACACTCCATCCCTTTCAAGCCATGGGAATACAGCTGCCTCCCTCCACATGAAATGCAGCCTAATGAGAAGAACTCTGTTCTCAGCCTGAATGAAAATTTAAAAAAAAAGGTGTTTCCAAAAGTGCACAGCTCTCCCTTAGCCCAGAATCCTTCTTTAAAACAATAAAGCCTTGTATAGATTTCACACAAAGGAGGAACATGGAAGATAAGTTTACTCTTGCTCCACAAGGAAATCTGATTATGTACCAGTGTTCAGCCCTTTGGGACAGGGATGTCTCAGCTCTGGGGACATTAGACCCCCAAGTGGCACCTAATGTCACCTCCACCTCTACATGGCACTGAAGGAAGACTAAAGAAATAAGCTGGGCTGAATCTCCAGTTTAAGAGCACAAGGAGCTCTGGACTGGAGCACATTCCTCCAGTTTCTGATGGCTTCCACTTGTTTCATGATTAGAAAAGCAAAAATTCCAAAAGAATTGATGATGTCTGCTGTTACTCATCGGAAAGAAAAATGGTCTGATTACTTCAGACACAGGTGAAATCAGTGCATCAAAGGACATTGAGATGTCATGAGCAGTGCAGGTCAGGTGGGACCAGCTCATGTCACAGGCAGCAGCCTCTGAAGAGGACATGACCCAAAATGGGGCTAATGGCAGTAGGTGACAGAGATGATATTTTACACATAATAAACAAAAATCAGGTATTTAACACTTTGAGTCATTAAATCAGAAGATACATTTCAAGGGGGAAAGGAAAGAAATTCAGCTAAATTCCAACACATTCAGGCCATGCTGTCCTGGGAGCAGGGGGGTAGGTGGGACCTGCATCACTCTGGGGCTTCATCTTCAGTTGTTTTGGGGCTCATGGAAAAACACTGCTGCCAGCAGTAACCCCAAAGATGCTGCACCTCCAAATAAGCTGTATCTCCACTTCTGAATCCAAAGCCAGGCATAGCCTGAGGTGAAGCCTGTGGGCTGTGGAGCATTGGGCTGTGACCACAGAACCACAGAACCACAGAACCACAGAACCACAGAATCACAGAATAGTTGGAGCTGGAAGGGACCTTATAGATAATCTGGTTCTAATCCCACTGCCACAAACTGGAGCACCTTCCACTAGACCAGATTATTTGATGCTTGGCCTTTTGGATAGCAGAAGTCAGATTTTTGGGTTTACTTTATCCTTAACTTTTTGGAAAACAGGAGACAATTTTCTCAGGCCAGTTCTGCTGGAAGGAAAGAATCCAACACATTGCAGTATTCCTTCTGTGTTCCCTGGCACTCCCCTGCCCTCTGATGAGATTCCCTCAGCCTGCAGGAATGCTTTTGCTACACCTGACCAAAGAAAAAAGATTATTTTCTTACAGATTTGTGAGTTGATTCAGCTTTCACTATGCAGTCAGGCAAGTAGGGGAGCAGCTGCAACAGAGGAAATTGATCCACATCATTGAGAAGAAGGGCGAGGAAGAGGAGTGAGAATGCCCCTGTCCCCTGAAATGAGGTGTTGGACTGTTTCAGTTTTATCAGGCAAGTTCCCTGAGGTTTCTCTAAAGTGAGACAATGTGGCCCATTGCATTGATGGCCTGAAGAAGCATCTAGAGGGATCCTTTTCCCTGAGAGGAGACAGTAAGCCTGGTACAGCAATATTCCTGACTTCACATTGTCCTTAAATGCTTTGCCAAATAAGGAGAAAATTAAAGCATCTGCATGAGCTGAGGTTAATACAGCCCATGGTATCTGTGCCTTGTTCACTCTTGCCAAAAGGTCACTTTAGCTGCACCCAGAGGGAGAGCTGCTTTATACATCTCTCTCCAAACAAAAATCCTGCTTTTCCCTTGAATACTTGCTTTTTTGCTCTTCTGACCAGGCACACCTGTTTTCTCTACTAACTCAAATCCTTGCAGCCACGTGTGCCCAGGGGATGGGGGGGGCCCAGGGGGGACTGTAATAAATAGCAGAAGCAAATAATTTACCCAGTGAAGAGCATTCCATGCTTTCTGTATGCAAATTCTGCATAAAAATTCTACATATATGGTGCAAAACTGCTCTGAACTGAACTCTAAAAATGTTTAATGCAAACACAGCTGTTATCAAGTGTTGTTCTTTCCAAGAGTCCATTCAGTTTGATGGTTATCACTATGCCAACAGCATTCCCAGTACAAATCTCTCTTCCTGAGGCTTCAACAACTGCTTTACAGACAAGAAAAGTTCATTTTGCCCTGAACTTCGTTCTCTGGGTCCCTCCTAAATGTCTTTCTCCCTTTTAATGGTACTGAGACTAGCAGATACTGACATTTAATTAGTTTAAGTTCTTAGGAATAATTTTAATTTAATGACATATTTTATTACATTCCTGTTCAGCAAAATATTGTAGGGCCATTGAGTAAATAGTCAAATCTCACAGGTGTCAGAAGAGATAAGGTAAATTGTTTAAAACCACATCATCTGGCAAAAATTCACTGATTGTTTTGAGTTGTAGTCACACCTTTTTGAAATATCAGGGTTTGAGAGCTGAAGTGAATTAGAGAATTCTGAAAAATGTAAATCTATTATTTTAGTTGACTGGTTAGTTTGCTATTTATATTAACTTTCAGGAGGAAAAGGGTATTTTTCATCCAGCTACGGAGGAGCTTTTTTAAGGATGAAAAGTCTTTTAAATTTATAATTGTACAAAACTAAAGGGGACAGCACTTCCTTCAGGGGCTGATCATCAGATCTAGCTGTGCATTGTGTTCTTGAAAAAACACCTAAAATAACTCAGCAGCTGGCAGTTTCAAACGCCACAGGAATGGGAAGGTCAGCTCCCCAGCCGAGGACTATTTAACTCAAATCAGGACCTGGACTGTTGATTATAGAATATGGTTTAATATTAAATGCATGTGCATGATTTAAAAAATCAGAGCAGGAACACTCTCATTCATTTCCCAAGGGAAATGGGAGCTTTTGCTGCTTTGCATCCCTGTTCCTGTGCCCTGATGGAATCAATTCCCGCGGGGGAAGCAGGGATGGCAGCTTTGTCCGGCTGCCGCTCCTCATCCCTTTCAGATGGGTGGATCTTTCAGGATCGTCCTTCCCAGCACACCAACCAGCACTGCAGAGCTAATGAGGTGGAGCAGGTCATCTGCACACAAACACGGAGTGGGGACAGACCTCCTTCCTCTCAAAGACAAGCATGTGCTGCAAAGTTTATTCATTAATTGAAGCATTAATAGCATCTTTAATATCAAGCCACGAGAACACATCAGTATTGCTGTTGCAAACCCCAATCTCATAGCCCAAACTCGATTTTAGTGTGAAGTTAAACACTCCTTACACCACTTCAAACCACTCAGGGCAGCCTCTTGCTGCAGCTCCTCCTCTCCCCCTCATTAGCTCACTAAGCAGCAGCACTGAGGCAAGTGGGGGGTCACTGATGTGTTGTAATTAGTGATAGTCTGTCACTGGGGAAAGCAGAGTCTCTAATTAACACAGGGCAGCTCCTTTCCTCCCTCACTGCTTCCTTTGCTCAAGGAAAAGGTGGAGTTATAGATGGGGAAATCCAATAAAAAGCCCAATGGACATTTGCATCTCTAAGACTGGCAGTAATTTTAACAGGTTTGGCTTCATTTGAGCACAGGCAGAGCTTTGAGAAAAGCAGGAAATAAAGGAGCATTTTCCTGAAACAAAGTTATCAGCCCCTGGCTCCTCATGGTGAACAGTGAGTGATACAATCAGCCAGTGACAGCTGAGGGGTCCTGACTTGGCAGTTCCATGATGTCCCTGCAGCAGAATCACCTTTGCAGACTGTGCCAAGCTCACCCTCAGGGTCCTTTGGGGTTTGTGTGATTGCTTTTAGGATTCTTGAGTAGCTGGCATCGGGTACAAGGATGTGCTGTGATTTCCTAAGCTTATTTTCAGCCCTTTTCCAGGGGATGTTACTGAGGGAGTACAGAGCATGAAAGGCAAGTGACTGCCCATGGAATTCCTGAGATTCCCAGAATATCCCCAGAGCTGAGCTCAAGTCTTTGCTTGGCAGAGTTTCCCATTAGATGGACAGAGGGTCATCAACTCATTCTACTACACTGGATGTCCAAATTTTGATTTCTCCTTCAAAAGAGACATGGGTTTGCCTTTATGAAGTACAAAGAAATATCTCAAGTGGAGGAGAAAATTCGTGACTGAGAGAAGCTTCTTTCCTCAACTGATAAGCCCAAATCACTGCACAGGGCCTCCTGCACTCTCTCCCAGAGGAATCACATAAAAAACATAGACAAGGAAACAAAAGATGACTGAAAACATGTCAAGTAAGGAGGAAGCCCAAAATCTTTATCCTTGGGTGTATTTAATTGTACCTGACACTGCAGACATATGAAGATGTTGTCTTGCAAGAATGAGCTGGAGGAACTGCTTGAGAATTGCCACTGGCTCAAGCCAGGCAGACTTCAGGGGTCAGAATAACCCTAAATTTCTCAGTCCTGCCGGAGAGCCCCATGAAGGAGACTGATCAGGATGATCTGAAAGAGACAGAAGACAGCACAAAAGAAAATCAGTAGTTTTCCAGGAATGAAGGCAATGTATTATTACAATGAAGATGGAAGATTCCAAGTTCAGGAAGGACTTTAGCATTCCAAAATCATTAAGGTTGGAAAAGACCTCTAACATCATCAAGTCCAGCTGCACTTCTTTGAGTAGAATCCACACTGATATCCATGATATTACACCAGGCAACACCCCAGAGCTCCTGACAGACTGCAGAAAAGGATTTATAAAGGAACTCTCAGAAAACTTCCCAAGCAAGGCCAAGAACAGCAAGTGAAAGTTTAGCTCATTAAGGAAGCAGTGAAGGAGGGGAAAACTGGTTTTGTTGCACAGTACAACAACTTTTACAGAGAACAGGGAGGGTTTTTGTGTCTCACACAGAGGGTTAACAACCTCCTGGAAGATGGGCTGGGAATCTCTTACCAAACTGAGTAAATGGAGGTTGAGAATGGGATAATCATGATACTGTGGAGTGAGAAGTGGGGAGGAGCAGAACTGCCTCTTTCAACAGCAGGGCAAGATGTTAGGTCAGCTCAACTGTATCATATAACTTTACCCTTGGCTTTCCTAAAAGGAGAGGAAGAAAATCAGAATTTAGGTGGTCTGGATTACTCTCTAGAGGTTTCTCCCTGCATTATAAAAGAAACCAAATGTGGTTGTAGCTTAATCCCAACAAAAAGTGAGTAATTATTCATGGCTTTGCCTTCTCCAAGCTGCCTCACTGCACAGTCTGATGGCAACTAAAGTCTGTGGGAAGGCAGGAGAAGGAGGAGCAGAGGTGAGAGTGTTGCTGAGGCTGTTCTGCTTAGAGAAACTAAAACTATTTGGACACACAGTCTGATTTAATCTGGCTCATTTTTGGCAAGCTGGGAAGAAGGAATCTTTATGTGCCAGTGGTAAAGAACAGCTGAGGTAATCATATCTTCAACTGGCACAGCAAGGCCTAGAAGGCAATGTCTAAAGGCACTTTAAGGTGTTGTGGTTTGAGAGAGACAAAGTTAAAAAACCTCTATGTTGTAATAGCAAAAGTAGTAAAAAGGAGGTGTTAGAAACCTCCTTTTCATTCCTTCACTCCCTCAAGAAGAAAGGATTATACTGCTGAAACTTCTGGATAAGTCATTTAATCAGTGGTTACAACTTCTTCAGCAAGGAAAGGAGGAGCCAGAGAGAATTTGGGTTTTTGCAGACACTTACCTGTTAGGTTGTCAGAGATTGCACAGAAACAAACAAGCCTGAGTGCTTCCAAAGGTCTAAGGGAGCAGTAATGTGCATCCAGTTGTCATCAGGATGTGAGAAAAACTGCTTTCAGTTCTCTGTCTGCAGTGGATAGAAAGAAAAACTGTATTACCATGGATGGGTGACTTGGCCCTATATTTTAATATATATTGAAATAAAACATGTAGGTTTTGCCTGCAGATGGGAGAGAGACTTGGAAAGCAGTAAGGCTTCAAGGGGAAATGGGCAGACACAAATGTCTGAGATGCTGTGGCAAAAAACAATAGTTCATTTGATCATGAGACATCTGTGAAATAAAAACAAATGCAACACTGCCTCTGTACACATCTATTAGACATCTCTTGGAGCAGCTGCTTTGTTCTGATGCTCATGCTTTGAAGGAGGTTGGAATACTCCTCAAATATTCAAAGAAGGGTTCCAAAAAATATTCAGATCTTGGAAAGGAAAGCTTATAGTAAGAGCCTTAAGGAGTTCAGTCTGTTGAGCTTAATGCACAGAGAAGGGGCCTGAGAGCCAGGAACTTCTTGATCTAATGGAAGTGTAACAAAATCCAGTGGCTGCATGGAGACAGGTGAATTCAACTCTAAAACAAAAAGTAATTTCTTTGTAATAACCATTATTAAATATTGGAACACATTAGTACAGAATTTGGCTGATTTTGTTCTTCTTAGCCTTTAAGAAAGACCAGATACTGTTGTAATTCAACACTTCAATCCAGCTTCCAAAAAACATTCCCTGGCCTACAGAACCAGGGCTTGGAAGCAGATGATCAGTGGGGTGGTCCCTCCTGCCCAGGGAGCACATGTACAGGTAGCAGGTACTTCTTTAAGAAAATAAACAAAGACCTGCTTTAAAGGACAGAGTGTAAACTGATCTGACTGATGTGGTCTGATGCAACAGACTTAGCTTTATTGGATTAACTGGCAAACTTTATCAGCTTCCCAAGAGTCCCAGGAAAACATTTGAGTGTCCACCCTTTCAAAACTGTTGCTTTAAAAGGACTGAATATAAGCCACTGCAAAAAACGTGGAGGCAGAGAGCAGAGTGGTTAACCTGTGTGCATAATAGTTAAAATGCCTGGTTTATGTATTTATAGTCACAGCTATGAAGTCAATATGAATCAGTTTGTAAAACCTGATTTGCTGCTCCTGTGTAAAGAACTACCACACAATCATATAATCCAGGTTTGGATTGGAAGGGGCTTTAAAATCCATCTAGTTCCAATCCCCTGCCATGGGCAGAGACACCTCCCAACACCTTGAGTTAAGCAGCAAAGAGCAAAAGTAAAATGTAAATAAAATTTGCCTGTGCCATTTACACCCTTACAACCTGTGATTAACAGACTTTTCAGGAGTTAGCAGCACAACTATAAAAGGCCCTATTTGCCATGGTCTTAAACTCACTGTGCAGGAACCTACACTTCTTTTGGGAGATTTGTCAGAGGCTGTGAGCTGAAATGTTTCGAGACCTCTACCTTCAATTTTCAGAAGCCAACAAATGCATTTGAATGCCTTAATTTTTAGCATCATTCTTGTGATTTTTTTTTCTTTTTTTCAGGAGACAGACAGTAGAAATCTTCAAAGTTTCCTGAAAACTAAAGTCCTCTGAAGAAGCTTAAAATCAAAAACTTTAGAAAGGGGGAAAAAGCAGTTACTTTTTTCTTCCTTTGTTTTCCCCAAGACTCATAAATAAATCAGAAAAGTTTCATATTGTATTTGATAAGCAAATTCTTTAAGAATGATCCAAAAAGCAAGGTGCAAAATCTCTAACAAGTGTCCCTCCTTAGGGCTGGTCCATCTGCACTCTGAGCTATTCTCCAAAGAGGCAGGTTTGAAGACTCCTGCATGCACAACACCCCATGTGGGCTCCAAGCCCACAGTACAGCTCCTGAAAGTAGATTTTGATGGGTCAAAGCCATTTTATTGAATTAGCCCTTTATTGTTTACATTAAATCCAAGTGAGCTCAGAAATACTGACTTATCCTTCTGAAAGGCTGGATTATACCGCGTGGCTCGGATGCAAAAAAAGATTAGGGTTTTTATACTAATTACTTCCAGCATGAGGAGTGCATGGACAGGAAGAGCTCTGACTTTGGAGACTCTGCTGGGCAGTTCAGAAATATTTCTCAGATTTTTTCCTTGGATTTGTCATATTTTTTGCACGAGTTAAATGGCTGTTGCTCCATAACGCAATTTGGAGTGCCACACTGTCATTTAACCTTGTATAGGGGAATTGCCACGTGTGGGACAGAGGGAAGTAACAGCCCTTTTCCTTTTCCTCCTGTTCCTGATTGTTTTATCCACTCTACCTGATGTTGTGAAGTGCAGTGTGGCATCACTTTCTTCCACTCTACATTGCTCTTGGAGAAAGAAGGGGTCTACAAAAATGTTATCTCCTTATTACTAAGTGAGTTTTCATTCATTTATACCCAGTCAGATAAGTAATCCTGCAGGAAGCAAAGTTTCCCAGACTAAAAAACCCAAGGTGTTCTCAGCAGCTTGGAAAATCCGAGTGGGATGCAGATGTGAATATTTTGGAAACTTGACATGTCAGATCAGTGTCATGGCTGTAAATCACCAGTGCTGCAGTCAGACAAGAGCAGACACACCACGTGTGTAAGACACTCACATGTGTGTCCTTCCCTGAACAAACCCTCATATTCTTCATGATCAAACAGGCACCTGCCTGTGCAGAACAAACTCAGTTCTGGGCAGCCTTCATGGCCAACAATGGAAATTCTTCCCAGGGAAATCAGAACTATCAGGGAATTCCATAATTTGTATGGGCAAAACAGATGGCCCAGAGGTGCCCACAGCTTTCACTGAATGACTTTGCACACAGTGACATCAGATCTTCTCACTACACAGATTACTCCTTGAGGCCTGGGCTCTGTTGGCATTTGTTTGAGTGATGATACTCTGTGTAGTTTGTGAAACAGAACAAACAGGAGGCTTAAAATGAGCCTAAAGATTTGTGAGCTGCTGATCCTACAGAAAGGACACCCTGTATTGCTTTTACATCCAACACAACAAATACATTGTTATGGTTGTTCTTAGATATTGAGCAAAATGTTTGTACCCAAACTCTAAAGTTACAGAAAGGAAATGCACAGATCTTTCCACTCAGCAGTGATGGGGAAGGCAAAGCTCACAAAAGGGTCTTGTTTTAAATCTTGCATTCAATAAACTGCTAGAAGAACAAAATGAAAACAAGCTATTGTGTTAATCTCCAGATTAGCCCTCATAGTCTGTCAATTTAATACTGATTAGTAAACAATGTCCATAATTAAGCTGTTGTTGGAGACACAAATGCCCCACGAGCCCGAACTAATGCGTAGTATTCAATCCTTTTACAAAGGATGGCAGATACAATTCCAGGAATGTTAATGCTGTCAAGTATCCATGATGTACATAACAAAAGAGAAGGCAGAGAGTTGAGGTAATTAAGCTCACACTGGACCTTCTCTCCAACCTGTACGTGTTTATTGACTAAATGTTATTAGGTGCAGTAAATAAAATGCCACTGAGTCGTGGGACCAAAAATGGGATGAAGTTTATGGGGCCGTCAAACCCTGGATTCCCCTGGCATCAAAGCGCACACACCCCCCTTGCTAAGGCCAGTGACATTAATGTGCATGACAGGGGTCCATGGGGCCGTGGTCCCCTAATTGTTTAGGAGACCTTTTAGTCTGGTTGCAGACTGCATGTCTTGGTATTTGTGGAGCTAATTGCACTAAAATCCGCCAGCACAGTGTTTGCAGCGATGGGTTAACTCATTTATCCTCGGGATAATACTCGGCTCTTTGTCAGCCTGGTCTCCCGCATTCACTCCGGACTGTCAGCCCAGATGCAGCAGGAGGAAGCAGACTTCCAGCAGGGCTGCCCATGGAAACACCCTGGCTGCACATGTGCAGAGCAGAAACACTGAAACAGGAAGCAAAACCATTTTTCTGAGTGTTTCCATTCTTGGTAACCTGTTCTACCTTTCTCGTGAGGGTCACAAAGCCCAGACTTGAGCTTAGACTCTGACCAATTCCAACAGCTGGGACCAGCAGAGGTGCTTGGCTGAGCTCCCCTTACTTTATTCTTCTCTGCTGGATCTTGAGGACCTTGGGTAAGAAGAAAATTATCTTTATTGTCCCTTCCAATCCAAATCATTCCACAATTCTGTGATTCAGTTTTGAATTAGCCCCGTGCAGCACAGCCCAGACAGGGTAATGCTCTGGGTTCCCTGTAACATTCTTTTTTTTAACTCTGAAAAAAGAATCAAGGTGGAAATAATTATAAGCCATTTTCTATTTTGATCTCAATATTTCTACATGGAGACAAGATGTCACTCTGTTTTTTCCAGCAGTTTCAGTGACAACAGAGTGCATAAAAATAATTTTTGTAATATGGACTCTAATATTTACAAACTCCAGAGTGAAAGCAATGTCCAAAAAATATATTTCCTTTGGACATTTTTCCTTGACTCATGGTATTTTCTCAGACTTCTTGCCCCATGTTTACAAACATGCAATAAAAACAAAATCATAATTATAGCAATACAGAAGCACTTCTCAGATGTCTTGGCTCTCAGAGTGTCACTGAGCAAGTTTCCTATGGGATGAAATGTATTGATAGCTCCATTATACAGTTTGGACATCTGCAAATTAAATTGTTTTGCCAAAGGTCAGAAAGAGCATAAATTAGTGGGAGAACTAGGAAAATTACTCCACAGCATCTTCCCCACTCTCCATCCCAGGCTGCCCATGGAACTGCAGAGCAGCACTGAGTGGCTTCCTGTTTGGACATGTGGATTTGATTAAGGCAGGCCACAAGTTCCCAGAATTTTTGGCCAGGTGGTGATTTAGCTTTTGGGTGTTAGAGAAATACAGCACCTCTGCCCTGCCCTGCTGGCACCCTGCAAACCCCCCTGCATGTAGGGAGCAGCCCTGCCCCATGCACAGCTGCAGGCTCAGAGCAGAGAGGGAAGGAGATGGGAGTGGGAATGTGCAAGTGGAGGTTAGGGGTAGCACTAGACCACAGCACACTGATTTATTTTGGCTTAAACTGCTATGGAATCACAGGTTCAGTGGAAAATGCTCCTTCTAGAAATAGAGCCAGTGTTCCTGTCCCTTGAATAGACTCATAACTGAGACACAGTTTTGTCCCACATTTTAAACTCCTCTCTGACACCCAAAATGCCTCTTTTCCTTATAAAGGAGTAAGATTTGCTCTGTCTTCATAAAAGATACAGAAAAAAAAAAAGCTGTAGTTTTCTGCAGCAGCTGTTTTGGGGTGGTTTTGTGGATCAAGGAGAGATGGCAGAAAGTGTTGCTGTCACAGCAAGCTTGTTGGGCAGCCAACCAGGATCACTGGAGCACTCTCAGAGAACCTCAGGAGTGCCTGGAAGTCACTCAGACACTGGGGATGTGTGGCTTTGCCAAGGAGCTACCAGAGGTTTCCCCAGTCTGAGCCTTTCCATAAAGCTGCTGCTCTGCCTTGCTCACCAGTTCCAAGCTGTCAGAACTGGAGCAGGTGAGACAACAAAGCACAAAATGCAGCTCAAATCTCCCCAGGTTTCATGATGGTGCTTCAAAGGGAGCAAAGGTGGCAGCTGACAGCGGAGGAAATTTGGGCTTGGGACTGAAGTACAGAAGTGAGGAGTAGAAAGTACAAAAATTTTTCCCATTTGACAGAGGAAAGTCACACAAGAAGTTGCCAGAGCTTTTACTGAGCCACACGGGAGATTAATAGAGGAATAACCTCCGTTTCCACTTACTATCCTGCTTAGATTGGGACAGGCTGTTTAGATGAAGACTCCAGTTCTGCTGAAGGAAGCACATTTTCTAAGTAAACCCCATTTTGAGCACATTAGCAGAAAAACAAGAGTATGGATAAAGAGTAGTCCCACTTCACATTTCAAGTGCATCGGAATAAAACAGGAATTTCCCATTGCCTAGCAATGGGAAAGGAATATGTGTTTCTCTCTGGATTCATAAAAGAAATAGAAGCTGATCTGATATTTCTCCTTATTTTTTGAATTGTCTCATCATACAGCTGGTTTGATTACAATTTGCAGAGACCTTGGAGATATTTAGATGAGAGAAGTAACAGCAGCATTCACACAGTGTATTTTAGAAAAACATTATCCCCTTTCTATATAACAATATGGACAGGCACATGAAAATTGCTGTCTCTTTTTCCTACAGGCCACAGCCAAGAGCTAATGATTCATATGTAAAAGCACAAATGCCATAATGCACTTAACCAGATGTGGAAAGCTGAAAATGGAGGTGTCAGTGGATAGCTGTCCTTAGCTCCTCAGTGTTGCAGTCATCTCTTTCCTTAAGACCTGGAGTGGAAGAGTTTGAAACTCCTCCATGCCAAACAAAGACAACTCCTCTCACTAAGAGAGTCAGTTCTTTTAAAAATAAATTGTTAGCTGGAATATTCTCTAGACTAGCTGTCAGCTCTTTGAAAATCCACTCTTTCACATTCCCACAGAGCTTTGGTACCACCAAGTGCACCAAGAGACAAATAATTACCTGAAGCAAACCTCACCCAAACACACCCTTGAGCTCCTCAGGCCAAATCTCAGCACAGGAGTGAATTCTGCCAACAGCAGCTTTTTCTTGACTTCTCAACCGCAGAGAGCTGAAGGGAGGCTCAGGCAGAATGGAAATGTGCAAAGTTACAGACTCTGCAAACATCCTCTCCTGGATCCAGCAATACCTGTGGAAAATGGGACAGCCTTCAGTCCTGTCAGCTTCCTAGGAAAATTGCTCATGGAAGCACTGGATAGCAGGCAGAATTAGCAAAGGTCTGCTGCTTACACCCTTTAAAATTGCCCTGCTCTGTTAGCCTGGCATGGGACACTCACAAGGACCTTGTTGGGACAGCTGGGGTGGCTGTGACAGGACAGAAGGGCAGGAGAGCAGCAGCAGCAGGGTGGCTCCAACATCCTTCCCACCCCACCTGCTGTGCAGGGCAGTGTCTGTCTCCAGCAAGAAAAGGGTGTCCAGGGGCAGGGAAGTCAGGCCTCACACTCTGATTACAATTTCAATGTGATCTTGAGCAAATTGTTTGGATCCAGATCCTTCAGGGGACTACTTTTACAGAGCCTTGAGTTACTGCTCAGAATTACACACTTAAATAGCTTTGTCATCTCAGTTAAAATTTCTCTGTTCCAGTGGTTCCAGTGAAAAATAAGACATCAACCCTTCCTTGCTTCTGTGGAATGCACTAGGAATAAAGAAAAGTCTCTAAGATGGCAGGGTAAGTATCAGCAGAGATATTTAATGAAGTTAACAGAGCTTGTATTAAAATGTCATTTTAAAAAAGAGGGTTTGGCTCAGCTTTCTGATCATACAGAGTCTGTTCTCTCCACAAACATCCTCACTTGCACATTTCAGTCATTAGTGCCTGGACTGAGAGGAAGAGGTTTCAGAGAAATTAAAGCCATTCAATGTTTTAAAGGAAGGTACCTCTTCTGTGAGAGCTTGGTTGTGTCCCACCACTGAGAAAACCTGTGGGACAAGCTCAGCCCTCATCAGGCTCAGGAATCCACAGGGCTAAGAGACTTTAGCTCTGCCCCAAACACAGAAAAACTTCATTCAGAAAATCCAATGACACACACTAACACAGGGACCATGAATAATTGTTCCACTCTTTGCCGAACTTCTTGTTTAAAAATCCTTTTCACTGCTTCAGGCATTATCACTTTTCCTGATGCTCACTCCTCTTTTGTGAGCACTTTGAGGAAATGGTTTAGTGGTGAACATGGTGGTGGTGCTGGGTTGAAGGTTGGATTTGATAACCTTAAAGGTCTTTTCCAACCTTAGCAATTCCATGATTCTATGATTCATTTACCTTTTCTTCTACACTTTATACAGGGTTACCAGACTGCATAGATAAATCTCTCCTTTTTCTTGATTTATCTGTTCAGCAGCAACCATGAGGACAAACTGTACCTACAGTCCCACATTCCCTGGGTAGTTCCACCCATCTCTGAAATTCCTTCATGCTCTCCCAGCACAGAAGTTCTTACCTTGTAGTTTGTCATTTGTGAAGTCCTTACAGTCCTTCCTGGACTGCGGAGGACACTTGGTTCTACAATGGTCCTGAAGCTTCTCTCTCCAGCTGGATCAGAACAATCCTACTGAGTTGTTATTTTAAAAAAATTTAAGTGCATTTGGCACCTTCTAGTATTGCTTGGTTTGATCAGCCAAGGACACAGGTGCTACAGTTCCTATTTCAATAATCTGTTGCAAAACAGGGAGGAAATGGTTTCTGTGGCTGTCCAGTGAAGAGGATATGGTCTGTGTGCCTCTGAATGGAAATCTTTGTACACACACATTTCCAAACCCCAAAACAGCATCAGAGACATCAATTAGGATTAAAGCCAGAGCAGCTCAAGGAAGAGCACAGAAACTGCCCACTGTGTCAGATCCAAAATCTCCTGAGCTCACCCCTGTCCCTGGGATGGAAGAGGGGAGAGAGTAGCAGATATTGAAGGAAGAATGTGCTCAGAGAGGATGTGGACTGCCCATCCCTGAAGTGTTCAAGATCAGGCTGGAGGGGACTCTGAATTACCTGGGGAAGGTGTCCCTGTGCACAGCAGGGGCTGGAGTGAGATGGGCTTCAAGGTCCCTTCCATCCCAACCCAAACCATTCTGGGATTCTGTGAATGCAGGGCCCAGGCCAGATATAGCACAGCTCAGTCTGAACCCCACCAGCTTCCAGCAGTCAAAGGGGTGTGGAGCTTCTGAGCCAGGGTTGCCACAAATAAGCATTTGCAAAAGTCACCCAGAACTTTATGGTTCTCACTTTTTGCCTTCTCTAAGTCGTTGGAAGGTCAGCTGTGATAAAATTCCAGAGCAATTAATAATTTTGTTATTTGATGAATTTCCTGAGAAAAAGGTAAAATGGCCTCTTTCACATCATCCAGTAGTTTTCAAACAGAATGTTACCTAAATAGTGTTTAGCTTACTTGAATCACCAGTTTTCACAGTTAAGATAAACCCATTTGAATAATTTTTGCATAATTTACATCTCCCTTTGCAAATTCAGATACTGCTTAATCCAACTCCAATTCCAGGAACCAACTCTTGAAATTTGCTGTAGGTCTGATCCCCTGATAAATCCCAGTTACCCATTTCTCCTGCCATGCAGAAGCAGAATTCCCAGTGTGCTCAGAAGAGTTGGCTGTATTGTCTGTTCATCCTTCAAATCTGTTTGTTCCTCACTCCCCAAGTGCAGGGACATGGGAGATGTTCTGAAGCAGAAAAGAAGAAACACCTAACCCCTAACTTTGGGCAGCTTAGTTAGAATTTAAAAATTGTAAGATGTTTTTCTGTAAGCAGAGGCTCAGGCAAAGTTTTCTCTGTGTCACTGAGAGTTTGTTCAACAGTTTTGAGGGACTCTGGATCATTTCACAAATGAAATGAGCTGAAGTTTTTGTGTCAGTTCTCATTTACCATGCAACAATCATGACAGAGGCAGCAGTTACACCCTGGAAGGGTGGAGGATTGGGGTTACTGAGCAGAGGATTCACAGCAACTGTCACCCATCATCTCTGCTGGTGGTTCCAACCAAGAATGCCATGGAAAATCCTGCAGCATTTTCCCCTGAAGGCATTCCCTAAGGCAGAGGGAAAGTAGGTTATAATTTGCTGCAGGAAAACTGGGCATTACTCCATCAAGGCAGAAAAAAAAAAGTGATATTTTAAAAGAAGGTTATGAAATCAGATGCCATCTTGTGGCCAAACCTCATGGAATTGCTATGGGAGATACAAAATCACCACAAAACACACAAATAAAAAAGAAATAAGGGATTAAAAGACTGGTGACACTATGGATACTTTTGGTCTCCAGGTTAAATGTTTTTCTGTTTTCAGGTGCAGAACCAATTTTTCCATACTTCTGACAATTAAACTCCAATAAAAGATTTAATTAATGATGAGATGGTCTTTATGACCCCTTCCAAACAAAACCATATTGTGATTCTATGCACAGAAAAGCTACTTATGGCCTTTTAGATGATTTCAGATCACCTCCCATGTCCCCTATGGCTGTATGTTCTATGTAGAATATGAAACCACCATACAATCAGGTAAAGACTTTACTGCCACCCTTTTAAAATTACCCTCATTCCTGTTTCATGGTTTTGTTAATGAGAAATTACAGGATCACAGATTGGTTTGGGTTGGAAACAACCTTAAAGAACATCCAGTTCCACTCCCTGCCACGAGCAGGGACACCTTGCACTGTCCCAGGCTGCTCCAAGCCCCATCCAACCTGGCCTGGAACACTGCCAGGGATCCAGGGGCAGCCACAGCTGCTCTGGGCACCCTGTGCCCGGGCCTCATCACCCTCCCAGCCAGGAATTCCTTCCCCATATCTCATCTAACCCTGCCTTCTGTCACTAGGAAGCCATTCCCCTCTTGTCCTGTCCCTCCAGGCCCTTGTCCAAAGTCCCTCACCATTAAATCATGTGCCCATCCCATTGCACTGCTGGAGGACCTCAATTCCTCACTGTGAACACCACAGATATAAAATTAAGTTTCTGACATAAACACAGGCACCCAGTGCCACTGAACACACCTTCAGCCTCAGGGACATCTGCACAGGATGGGGGAGACACCAGAGGAGCTGGAGGAGCCCCAGGCCCTTCAGCCCAGGTGGGATTCCTGGTGTGGACATGGTGAGAGATGCTGTGTTTAGGGAAATGACCTGCTCCCACCCAATGGAAACACACAGGACTATACAGCTGAACATAGAAAGAAATCCTTCTGAGCTGGTAGCAGCAGCAGCTGTGAGTAAGGGGTTAACTAGCAGCCATTACTACAGTGAGGAAATTACCCCAACAGAAGTATAATCCACATGGTAGAAGACAAGTGTTATTCACAAGTTATTAATAAAAGAGACCAAAAAGAAGGCAATGCTATACTGTTCTGTTAATCTCATAAACCCAGATGTTCTTGAAATGAAAAACAGTCCAAGTACATGACCTTTCATACTGATGTAAAGGAATGTTTAAGATATGATGGGATGTTATATATCACAGGATGTTAAAAACATCACAGAGAAAATTCAATATGGATAGCAAAAATGTAAAGAATTGAATACTTACAAAAAGATTTATCTGATAAGATAAAAAAAGCAAAAAAAAAAAACAGATTATAAATTTCCATAATCATTATTTAACACACTTTCATAGACACCACAGGTTTTACAGTGCCAAAGTACAGTAATGGCAGGAATCACCATGGCATGGAATTGCTACAAGTATTACACACTTTCTGTTAGCATGTAAGGAACTGTTCATTCTTGGGAGGACATGACATGGCTTTATGCACAGCAAAATGTTATGCAGAAAGCACCCTACATGCAAGAGCAATTAAAAATCTATGGAGTCTATTGCAGCCTGCTCTTGGAGTCAGTTCCTGAGGTAATCAATTCATTTGGGTGATTAGAAAAAACTGAGATTCTAAAATAAGATATCTCTGGATGCTGGTCACCCTTTTCTGTTCCAACCATGGTGAATGAACACAAGTGAAGAGCCACAGGTACTGTGGAGAGAACAGAAGGAAAATCTGTGTGTGCAGACAGCAAAGAATTCAGACAGAATCTTTTGGTCTTTCCTCTTGTTTCTTTTCTTTTGAGATGCTTCAGTGTGAAACATGTGGTTTACACTCATCTTTGTGTAAACTTCTCTGGGGTGATTTCAGAGCCAGATCAGGCCCTCTGTAAACAAGGTGGACAAAGCTGGGCCTCAGAGTGTGGAACACGTGTCCATTGTAGCTCTTTACTCCTAACACCACCTGGCTGAGAGGATTCTGGATTCTGAGCCACAGAGCAGCACAGATCTCTGGGAAGTGATGGAGTAAAGGCAAAGAAACCCAGCAAGATCTAAACTGGGGTCCCCACTCTCCTCTTGCAGCATCCCCACCCTGGCTGACACTGGTGAGGGGAGCAGGGGCAGGTTTGGGAGGTCAGTTTACACCCAGGTCAGCTCAGACATGCTGTGTACAGTATCAGGGTCTGTTTTCTATTTGCTTGTCAAATACCAACACCAGAAAGAAAGGAATAGTACTAAATCCACCATTTTAACCTTACACATACCCACAATTACAGCTGAAATAACTCAGCAATTTTTGAGTTACATGAGTGCAAAGAAAGCATCTGCAACCAATCACCTATTTTTTGTTGGTGGGTTTTTTTTTTTTTTCTGGCAATTCTATATCTTAAAAATTGTGAATGCAGTTCTATTTTTTTAAAAAAAACTTGTTAAAAAAAAAAAAAACAACACATGTGCTCTCAGGCTGAAAACACACATGCCAAATTCAGCCTGGAGAGAATTTTTACGGCTGAGTTATAAAACCCTGAAAATAGGGATTTATAATGGAAATGCTGACAGACCATTAACTACAATAATAACATAAATGGAGCAATAGAATTTCCAAGTTATCTCCTTTTTGTTTGTGTCAGCATTCCTGCACCAAGAGCCTGTGTAACACACACACAGCATTAGCAGCACATCACTGAGGGCTCTCTCCTGTGGTGTTCACAGGATGCAGAGGAAGACACAGCAGAGGAAGCAGCAAAGGACAATATGTGTGATCTATATCTTGGGATGCACCACATCTAACTCGATATAAAATCGAATTAACTCTTGCTGGACATGGGTTTTGTGAGGAATCCTGTCACCAAGCAAAGGCAAGTAGCAGACACCAGTTCACCTGTTTTGCTCCGTGCTGTATCCTCAGGAGAGCAAGGCACTGCGTGCTGATCCCACACACCTCCAGTGCCCAGCGTGAGGATTGCTCTGAGCTTTCCTTGTGACCCACAAAAGAAAGAGGGAGGTGATAACTGGGCATGAAACCAGGGCACAGGAGGACTGTTAAAGAGTACAACGACACTTTGTATGTCTTGCTTTAAAAGCTCAAGCTCTGTCTTCTCTGGGAAGATGAATATGCTAAAAGTATGCAAAGTGTCGTGCTGCTCAAAATAATTTGTGCCCTGTTACAGACAGGGATTAATTGTTTAAAATAAGTGGCAGCTAAAACTATAAAATCTGTGTATTCTTAACCCTTCCAAGAAAAAAAAACCTCTTACTGGTGAATCCGTATTTAGCCCATCACTGGAAGTTTACAATGAATTACACATTTCTTATGCAAACGGAATTTCAGATTCATAGAATCCCAGAATGATTTGCTTTGGACAGAACTTTAAAGCTCATTACATTCCAAGCTCCTGCCACAGGCAGGGTCACCTTTCACTAGACCAGGTTGCATCCAACATGGCCTCGAACACCTCCAGGGATGGGGCAGCCACAGCTTCTCTGGGCAACCTGTGCCAGGGCCTCACCTCCCTCACAGCCCAGAACTTCTTCAAATTATTCTGCACAGGGTTGACACTGGGAGCTGGTCAAAGGAAAATGACAGATCCATGTGCAGTCAGGATTTGTCAGATTCAGGCTTTGAAAGATCCTCCAATACAATCAGCATCTGGCTTGTTCCCTGGCTCGTTTGTCCAAAGACACCTGACATAACAGAGCCAGTATCACTCCCATTTTACAGATGGTTAAAGAAAGGCACAGCGGTGAAATAAATTCCTCAATATTACATATCAGATTTCTTTCAAAACCCAGGAAAAGAACCAAGTTTTCTCCTTGTTTTAGTAACCTCTGCTGTACAAAAACCAGATTTTAATCTTTTTCATTTTAAGGGTAAAAAGGCTCAATATGACCCAGGAGTTGAAATAACTCATCTGCTTCTCAAAAGCCCTGGTTAAGTCCAGAAGTGGAGAGCAAACTCTGAGATCACAGAAATTATTTTCTTCACAAAAATCCTGAGTTTTACACAAAGAGAGGAAGTTTGAACAAAAGAACAGTCTTTTTCTGCTAACATCATCAATGACTCTGACAATCCCTCCCTGCTATCACCCTTTGCTGACATCCACCAGCTCCCCCAACGGGGAACCATTCTCCTACAAACATTCTTCTCTATTCTCTGCATCAAAAGAAGGAAAACCAGTGGCTGTAACTACTCAAGCTGCTTTACTGATCCTCCTGCCACTATTGCTGTGCTTTTGTCCAACACACGTGTCTGAGGCTGGTCTGTGCTGGGGATATTTGGCAGGCCCAGCACCCTTTGTCCCCCTCGCACGCCGAGCGCTCACAAACTGCTCCCAGCAGTGCTCGGTGCTCACGCCACTGTTTGGATTGCAGAGCCTGGAGAGGACACGTGGCTCTGCCTATTGTTTACAGCCCAGGATAGCACAACAGACACTCCGTTGTCCCAGCGTCTCGCCAAGATTAGCACGTGGAAGAGCAGGAGCTGGCCAGGGCTATGGCTCAGCAGGACAGAGGTTAGGCTTGTGGCTAGAGGGAAAGGCTCCAAGGAGCGTTGCAGTTCCTTCAGAGTGAGGACACATGCTCATGGATTATCAGGAGAATCTGTGTCCTGGAAGGTTTCTTTCTCCTTATTGGTACTGAGCTCTCTCACAGCAACATCTGTGAGCAGCACTTTGTACCATCTCTGATAAGCCAAAAGGCTGTGGTACATCCACGTGATGCCCCAGCCTCAGAGATAAATGCTCTCCTCACTTCCCAGCTGGCCATGGCACTGTAGCCCACTTGGACTTGGAGCCTTGGCAGCAAAGAACCTCCAGATGGTACCAAGGGCTGTAGCACAACTTCTTTCCCACAGCCAATGTGGGCAGGTTGTTTCCTTGCTATCACACTGGCTGTCCACAAAATACTGTCCTAAATTCATGGAATCACAGACTGCTCTGGGTTGGAAGGGACCTTAAATACCATCTTGTTCCAAACTTCTGCCACGGGCAGGGACAACTTCCACTAGCCCAGGTTGCTCTAAGCCCCATCCAACCTGGCCTTGGACACTTCCAGGGATCCAGGCACAGCCACAGCTTCCCTGTGCAACCTGTGTCAGTGCCTCACCACCCACACAGCCAATAATTCCTTCCCAATATCTCATCTAACCCTGCCTTCTGTCAATAGGAAGCCATTTCCCCCTTGTTCTGTCACCCCAGGCCCTTGTCCAAAGTCCCTCTCCAGCTCTTTCATAAGTCTGCTTTATGTTCTGGAAGGGTGTGAAGGGAGTTCTGGACTGGAAGGAAGTTCTCATCCTTATTTTCAAAGGACCAAATGGCCTAAAGAAAACTGGTCCAGAAGCCTGTTGGCACCTCCATAGATCCTGTCTCAAGAATGCAGCCACAGCTGATATTAAAATGAGGATTATTGCCCTGAAACAGAGCTAGAATATTTTCTGCTGTACCCAAGCCAACCACAAGCACTTTCACCTTCCTATCCAAGCCCATCCTAAACCTTCCCTTCCACAGGAAAAATGCACTGCTCAACCCATCCAATAAACAGCAAAGCAAAGGCAGTCCTCCCTCCTTTTCCTTCCCACAGTTACACAATCCATGCACTGCCATGCTTTGAAACTGGAAAGAAGTGTTTGGTATTTGCAAATAATCACCAGAAGTGAAGCACTGAAGCAGCCAACAGAGTGTTAACCTGGCAGCTGACTGCACAGGGAATGGCAAGTGGATGACTATTCCCAGGAGGAAAACTTAGCTCAGTAATCCCCAGCCTTGCTGGCACTGCCTGAAGAAGGTTGGCATCTCAGAGCTTGATAATATGGTATTAATCATGTTCTTGTCCTGTACAGTCATCATCAAATTCAAACAGCAAAACCAAGAGGAACAGGAAATGCTGAATTAAGGTAACACTTCCCCCACATAAACCACCACTCCAACCTAATCCTGTTCCTCAGCCATGCCAATCCCAGTAAATGAGACTGCTCAAGCTGTTTGAAGTCCTGAGCAGCCAGCTCCAAAGTGAGGAGTAAGTATATGGCTCCCAGCCACATTTGCATTGCCTCCCTGCCAATTTCATCCCCCACAGATGCAGGTTCATGAGCCATGACAAAATTTGGGGGCAAAGTGGAACAGATGCAGGGAATCGTTTCTCCTGGTTTGAGGTTTCAATAGGAATGCTCCAGACAGCTTTGGTGAGGGCTGAAGGGAGCAGGCAGAGCTCAACACCTGCCCTCACCCCACTCCACACTCGGTGGTTTCACTGGGTCATGGTGAGAGGGACAAACTTTCACTATGTGCAGCCTTGGCTTTTAAAGTTACACAACTCCTTCTAAGTGATTTATAATAATATAAAGTGGTTTGAGTGAGCGAAAAACAGAGAGGTTAATTTTTTTTTTAAGTGCTTCAATTGGTTTGGTTATTTGTTTCATTATAAGATATCAAAAACAATCTTGGTGTTCACAATGAGCAGTAAAGGCCATTCAAATATGTTGGAATAAGTTTAAAAGCAGGTGGTTACCTTATTAAGTGTTAAATATTCAGAGATGAAATATGAGTCTGTTTCCACCTAGGGCATACAGTAAATGGCTTCCACATATGCATAACAGCCCATTAGCACAATAAAAAAAATTAGTTATCCAGCTGAAATTAGACCAAATATGTACTAAATGCAAGAATTTCAAAGGATCCCTTTTATTTTAAGAACGCTTGTTCAGCTGGATAACCCTGGGTCCCCTAATCTAAACAAATGCAGCAGAATAGAAATTATTCTTTGGAATTCTTTTACCCACAAAGTATTCGTGGGAGGGGAGGTGGGTGGACAGAGTGGTTTGAAATCATCAGGTATGTGACAAAGAACTTTCAGATTTTCATTTCCTAAAAGGATTGGGAATTCCATGGGCAGGAAAGCAGCTTTCCAGGACAAGATACTTCCTTGAGTCTGCAACATCAATAAAATTCCCTGCTGAAACTCAGCTTAGTGAAGCAAATTATGATTACTCTCTCATTTTGATGGCATTTTTGCAGGTCTCATCTCTGCATGACTTACCCACTACAAAATTAACTTGTTGAACTTTAACTGACTCTTTTGGAGCGAAATATTCACTGGCAGGTGGGCTCCAAAGGGACAAGTATCCAAGCTTAATAAGCATGCAGTCTATCAGCTTGTGTGTGTTTTAATAACCATAACAATTTTGTAGGTATTCAAAGAACCCAAAACAATTTTATTTTTACAACAACCTGTGGCAAGTCAAATCGGGAATAGGGCAGACTAAAGCCTAAATAAATGCCCATAAACTTTTAGCCATATATGCAAAAAATAAAACTTTACAATAAAAGTTGTTTAGCAGTCCCCATGCCCACGTTTCAGCTGAAGGGAACTGTTTCAGTCACATGTGCTTTTTCTCTGGAGAGTTATGTTTGGTATTTTACACTCAACTCTGGCACTATTTTTCACTTGTTAATTGGAAACCACAATCACTTCTGCAGTGTTTTGCTCTGCTTTCTGTACTTGTGATCTGCACTCAACTGTCAAATATTTAAAGTCCAAAGCTGTCCTGACAAGGGAACAACATCTGTCCCAGCTCTCCTTGGAGCTGACCTTCCACAAAGTGAGTCCTGGCTTCCATCTGCAGCAAATGGGGTTGTTACTGGAAAGACAAAAGCCAATTCCACGACCTGCATGAGAATGAGACTCCAGCACCGTGTCTGTTCACACCAGGGTGGGGTTCAGCATTCATCAGAATGTGTGCCTTTTGTACTGAAAGGGAGAAATTATAGAAATAGATGCAAATCTTCTTCAATATTAGCTTTCCAGTTAATTAGGGACTACTTGTGGTCATGTCACACAATGTAAAATCTGCTGTATGATACAAAACTTTATTGTTGAGGTTGTTGTCATGGACATTGTTGAAACAAATATCAGCCCCAGTGATGGCAGGGTGTATGTATCTATCTCTCATATATACACATACACACACATGCCTGTATATATATATGTGTGTGCATTGTAGCTATTCTCATGTCTTAGCAATGAAATTCCAATTTTACATAGCACCTTTATAGTTACAGTAAAAACATTTTGTATTTTTTAATCACTGGGAAAGAGACTGAGTCACCAAGGCTGTGCCAAACCAAGATTGATTGCTTCAACCATTCCAGTAAGTAGCTCCTCAAAAGCTTTCATGAACAAATCTAATTTTCATCCTGTATCTGCAGTAAAAATACATTCCAGCACTACCTCTCCTACCATTGAAGTGCACAAAAAGATCAAAAATATCTCTAAACAGAACAGCTCCCTACACCTGGGGACAGGGGTTAGTGGTGACCTTGGACATGCTGGGTTAATAGCTGGACTCGATGATTTTAGAGGCTTTTCCAGCCTAAATGATCCATGATTCCATTCCTCTGCCCAGCCTTGGTTTCAACTTCACCTGTTTCGTTCCCCAGGTACCTCACCCTGGTTCCTCCCAGCAGGCAGGGACATCTAGCGACTAAAAAAGGACATTGCAAATAAACAATCACATCTATTTCCTACACTGCATTGTTAAAATCAAACCTATTTTGTTGCTGTGGCCGATATTTTAAACACATTAAATTAGCCAATGCCATGTCCACTCACCCACAATCTTTACTTGGTTTAACTCTTATCAGGGAAAATCAGAGGGTAAATAATTTATTTTTTAATTCCACTCTAGAAAGATATATTTCCTTGCAGTAATATCGCAACAGGAAAAGCTGCCTTACAAAAATAATATTCTTTGCACAGATCACTAGAATCCTGAACTTCTTAAAAGGACATTCACAAGTTTTGTTTCGTTACATGTATCTTATGCTTCAAATAAGACATAAAGAAACATTCTACATCACTATCATCTTTCTTTTTCCTCTACATCTATAAATGCTCTCATGGAAAAGGCCCTGGTAAGTAAACCCATATTTCTGACCTGCTGCATGTCTAACATTTCTTCTTTAATAACTCCATGAGCATGGCAGGCTCTTCCTATTAACTACATTACATCATCATTATCAAAGACGAAAGGAAATTAATTTTGTTTTCCAAAGACTTGGCAATAAGTTGGGTCTTTACTTCATCAGACATCTGCTGTTTTTCTACGTATGTCATTTGTGAAGCAGAGTTTTCCTTATGACTTTATTCTCCTCACAGTTTATCATGCCACACTGTTTACCAGGGAAATAAAGCAGAGCAGGATTTCTCATTTGCCCTCCAAAAGTGTAAAGCTAACTTAAAGCCAATATTATAATCTTTATTTCAGTTTCACATGCCTTTTCTGGTTTAAAATAAAGCTCAGCAAAGACTGTCATGCAAATATAACCTCTCATGGTCTTTGCCTGAAATTTATTACTTGTGCTGCAGGACTTTGTTTTAACAGATGGGACTTTATCAGCAAATTATATGGGCAGGCCACCAACTTCCCTCAGGAATGGAGGAGTGCTAGTATTTACTTGGGCTCTTATCTATGCACTTAAAGCCATATTCTAACCACAAACTTCTATTTCCATTGATTGATGGAAAAGACAAAACACAGAGAATCTTCTGTTCCAAACACTGCATCTCCAACCCTTGTGTTCCCCATGTATGGGATCAGTGGCTGCTGTCAGATATTGCACAGGAGGAAAACTTCTCTTTAAAATTTCTCTTCCTTTTTAAAGTTGAAGAGATTTCACAATGTGTTTTCACCTTCCCCACGTAACCCCATTAATGCTTCCCAAAAGAGAACAATTGAGATCACTTTTCCAAATATTTATTTTGCTAAATAATTTGCTGTGGTTTGCTTGGAGTTTTTCTCCACAATTTACCCTGCAAATAATATTCTGTAAGAGAATTTTGCTCATGGGAAGTCCTTCTACAGTACAGCCACCAATGCATCAGGAACTGGAAGGTTTAGTGAATGTATCCAGAGGGGAGTGACCCCAATTTCATCTCTTTACTGCCTCAGCAGCACAGAAGGGCTCACAGAAGTGATCCTGTGGGGAGCAGGCAGGAGAGGGTGCAGGACAGCACGGGGAGAGGGAGGGAATCTGAGCCCCAGGGCAGCCTGGCTCCCACCTGCTCCTGGTGTAACCTCTGCGGGACACTGTGGGCTGAGAACGAGGCAGGTGAGGGAGAAAAACTAAATAAATAATAACTCCAGGGAGAGAAAGAAACAGTGATAAGCACTGAGTGTCATGCTAGCTGCCAGCTGCTATGTCCCATTACAGAACCTGATATTTATGCCTACTGCTAATCAAGATCTAAAGATGTAATTTATAATTTATCTCTGAATTGCACACAGCATCCTCAAACAAACACTTTTTGAAGGAATTTTGAAAATGTGCATTCTACATCTAATGACTCCACTCATGGATGGAATTCTAAAAAATATGGCACGTGGCTTATTTTAAGATTTTCCTACTGAAACACAGTTTCAAAGCAGTTTGAATTAATCCAGGTAAATTCTTTCAAATGGGAAAGAAAACTTTAATACAAAACCATGTAAAAACTTGCAAAAACTACTGAAACATTTGAAGTGTTTTGTTCCAAATCATTGAAAGTAGCATTAAAACTAAACTATGCCTTCCTGTTCAATGTAGCTCTCTCAATACAGTTTCATTTGTATGTGTGTGATAGGATCCATACTACAGGACCCAATCCTGTAACAATCCCCTGGAATTCTCTCATGAAACACACCTAGGAATATCTGAGCAATGCATTTAAGATTTGACATTCTGTCAGATGAGATTCTTTGTTAGCAGAAAGATTTCAAATAAATTGTCAACTATAAAGTTCAGAATCCAGCACAGAAACCACCTACATCTCAGAGAGACACACTTAAATGAACTGTTTAACTACAGTTAAATGCAATTTGTCTTAATTGTTACTCTTGATAACTTGATTATTCTGTTCTTCAACCACATATAAAGCCCTGCTAAGGAATGAGATACCTCCATTGTACTCTATGGGTTGACCTTGATGGCCAAAGTTGTCCTGTTTTATTCCCAGAATGAACAGTTCCCAGTCCAAAAATGTGGTGTATTACAAGAAAATGTATCAGAAACCAGACCTCAGAGCAAAACTTAGTCATACAGAGAAAGTTTGAAAATGCATTACAAAAGTAAGAGAATTTGTAAAGCAACCCTGTGAAAATCTGGCCATGGTTCTGGCCCAACAATCCATATCTGGATTTCAAATATTTTAACCTTTACCAAACCAAATGGTGTTATATGAACCACCACAAAGTTATTTTCTAAATAATCACCAAAACCATGCTTAGAGGCAATAAACAATTTCCAGAGCTGTAATTCATGTGAGAGCAGTTAAGCAAAGGCAAATTCCAAGGTATTTTAGCTGAATATGGCGTTCAAATTCTGACATACAAGGATAGGAACTCATGTGAAATGTGGACCTGGATTTCAATTTTAAACTTCTTGCCATTAAAGCTCAGGGTATGTTTGGGTCACACAGCTCAATATGGGTTTAGATCTCTACAGGATATCGGGGTTTTTTAAGATACTTTTCATTTTCAGATGTGACAGTTAAAAAATCCTGGGTACAATAAACCATTTGACTTGGAGAAAAAAAGTTGAGCTATAAACTGAAACCAAAGTAGCTCAACTTGGGAGTGTCCCAGCTGCAGAAAACTCTTAATTTTAAAACATTTTGATTGATCCCCAATCTCTTAGAATTACAGTGCAGAAAGGGCTGTGCACCCTTCTGAAATCGGGCTATGCCTCAATTACTTCATCTGCGGATAAATTTCATTGTTATTTGAAACATGTGCAAAAGGCAGATACCAGCATACCCTAAAATTGATTAAATATCTACCTCATTAAAATACAAACCCCACAGTATAAGAGGCCCTGCTAGGAGGGTTCACTTTGCATTAAGAATGCTAAACCTTGCCAGAGAAATACCATTCTGGATCTGGATCAATCCAGTTTAGTTGGACAACATCTGTATTTTAGCAGCTGGACACTTCCAGCACCAACAGCCTCATTAGGGCTTTCACAGAGTTCCTACTGAGAGTAAACACAAACTGACTCACCTGGTTGTCTCCAGCAATCCAAAGGAGAAAGGTAAACAGGAATCCTCCTCAGATAAAACCTGGAGTGAAAAGCTTCATCCCACATGAAGCTGACATTTTTGAGCACCAAATTTGGATCAGAGTATTTCAGAATGTTTTATGAATTCAAAAGTGACTCAAGGAAACGTGAAACCTGACAGGCTATTAGTCCATTCTGGGGGACTATTACCTTCCAGACAATTATTTTCAACATAAAATTCTGTGGTTTGGAAAACCCTTGTGCCACTTCCCATGAGGATTCACAGTCTACTGGCCAAATGTGACCCTGCCTTGTGATACAGCACACACAGTAACACTGTGCTTGCTGCCCTTGGATTAACAGACAGGAGGAAAATGTCATACTTTTGTTCTGGACATGATTTAAAAAGGACAATAATTATTTTAAAATTATACAAAAAACTTACATAAACACAAAACTGACAGAAAAAGCAGGTAAAGCCAGTCCCATCATGGCAGGGAAGCAAACTAGGTGAATGGTATTCAGACATTATGGCTGGATGGATCATTTTTCCTGACCTTCCCCTATAAGATTTGGGGTGCACAAATAGCAGGAATGGCACTTCCTAGAGTCTCTCAGTTTTCCATGCATGCAGAAAAGCCTCTAAGAATCACAGCATTCCCTTGGGGAAAAAAAAAAAAAAAAAAAAAAAAAAAGTCACAAATGTGTGCTGGATCTGTTTGATGAGGTTGTCTCCAGTTGATTGTTTTCTTGGGAAAATGCAGACTGCAAGCCAGAGGAACTGCCCAGAGATGGTACCTACACCTTGCTGATATTCTTCCCTGCAGCTCACATCTGGCAGCATGCCCCTCATGGAATGCAAGTCCAGAAACCCCACAAGGAAAACAGGAATTCTGATTTTGGGTTTTCACTATCCAAACAACTCTGGCAGCCAACACTGCACGCTGTGTGTGCTCCTGAGTTGCTACCTGAAAAGAAGGAGCAGATTGCAAACTGGTTTAATCCTCTGGGTGGGCAGTGCTGCAGCCTGTGGATCACAGCTGAGCACCCTGGTGATCAAGAACCTCTGCAGGTGTTTTCAGCCATGTTTTGCTACTAGAGCTCTGGGAGAAGCAGTTCAGTTCCACATTGCTGCTGCTCAAAGCCATGTCCACAAGGTGTACACCCACCCTGTAGTTAAGGAAGGAATTTGAAGGGGTGCTTGGTGAACAGGATGAGTTACAGAGTTGTATCAGGTTTAAATCAATTCCTTTTCAGCAGAGCACTTATGTATGTGATTACCTTGAAGGCTGTATGTTCCTCATTAAGGGTGGGGTTAAGTATGCCCTTAATGATATAACAACGATCAGAATATGCTTAACTCTTTTACAGATGGCAGCCTGAGCCAGGACCCTCATTAGTGCTCCCTCTGCACTGACAAAGGGACTGGGCCCTTTTACTGCAAGGGAAATGGGATGTGGTCTTTCATGAGATTTCAAGCATTAAATCCAAATGCAGTTTCCAGAAGAAAGCCACTCAAATCCACATGGACATCCCAGCTATGTTACTGTACATCTCACCTCCTGACTTCTGCATGGAAATGTCTTCTGAGTGTGCAAGTGACTGTCCCAAGCTCTTGGAGGATCGTTTGTAGACTTGGCATGAGGTTTGTTTTCTAAAATGCTGCTGTGAGCAATTTGTCACTGACTGAAAGTCTGACAAACAAGCCCCTCTAGGCTAATTCAGACAGTGAGTAGGAATCTGGAGCTAAGGATGGAATACAAGCTTTGAAAGCATTGCTTTTACTTATGGCATCCAAACACTGTCTTAAAATAAAAATAATAGTGACAATGCAATGCCAAGAATCCAAAAGTTAGGAAACGCCACAAACTTCATTCAGCCCTTTTTTGAGTCAGGTGTCCATTTCATGATCATGCACAATTCTTTTCCACCAACCCACCGCTTCATTTGTTGTGAGGACAGAGTTAGAGCTGTCCAGGAGACAGCTCACTGATTTCAAAACTGTTATTTGTCACAGACATCTTTTATGAAAAATCCTTTCCTTAGGATTTTTCCTCCTGAGAAGCTGAGAGGCCTCAGGAACAAAATGTAAACATTGATTATCTGCTGCTGTGGAATGCAACAGGTGCATCTGGGATTGGCCCATGTTGGAGGTTTTTTATTAATGGCCAATCACAGCCCAGCTGTTATAGCTGTTATAACAAACCTTTGTTATCATTCCTTCCTATTCTATTCTTAGCTAGCCTTCTGATGAAATCCTTTCTTCTATACTTTTAGTATAGTTTTAATGTAATATATATAATACAATAATAAATCAGCCTTCTGAAACATGGAGTCAGATCCTCATCTCTTCCCTCAGCCTGAGACCCTGTGAACACCAGCACAGTTATTTAACTTTTCTATTTTCCATTCTGCAGCCAGCCCCAGGCTTTATCCTGCACACGGCCTTAAACTCCACATTTAATATGGAATTATCCATTTCCTCACAGGCATTCCCAGTGTTCTTTTGACAAAACATCCAAGTACATCACACTGGATAAAAAGTTTGTCTTCACAACAGATATGGGAGAACAGAATTAACAGCTTCCACTCAGATCATTTGTTGTTTCCTTACCTCTACTTCCTACTTCCCTCCCATTTTCTCCATTGGAATTCCCATCAAGTGCTTCTTTCTACTATTTATCCTGAGTATGTACTTGAAAGACAGCACTAGAAGCAAAGAAAAAGAATTATGAAATGAAAACTTCAGAGAATTTGGCTGCCAAATCCCAAAAGCCTCTATAAACATCTGTGAACTAAAATCTTTTGAGAGCCATACAGTTTGGCCAGATTTGGGGAAAATTTCATAGGGATGCCCAAAAGATCCCAATTTGGTATCAGAACAACTTTCATGCCAGATTTCAGGTGTTTGACCAAGGCCTGCTTGGGCTCACAATGAGAATGGACAAACCTTTGGTTTGCTTGTGGGTTATTTGTGTGTTTGATTTCCACAGTGTTTTTTCATTAAAGCATTTCTAGTAGGTTGAGAGGAGTGTTGCTAATCAAAACTAGTTAAAAAGCTGTAACAGAGATCAGTGCATCATGCACTCAAAGCGTCTCAGTTCTTCTGGGGATGCCAATTGAGATTTAAAATAATAAAAAAATTAGGAATAAGGTTCCTTAATTTTAAGGGTAAGTAATACAGATTAGTAGGCAAAGGTGTGTTAGACCTTGCAGTGACTCCTGGTGGCCAGCTGTCCAGGAAAAGCAGGAATATCAGTGTCAAACCCATGGCACAGGGGTGCTGTTCACAGGCTGGCAGGATCCTGAGAGCTGCAGGCAGGTTCTTCCCCCTGGGCACCTTCCAGGGCTGCAGTTCCTCTGCAGCACCAGTGACATTCCTGGCAGCTGGGACTCAAATCCAGTCAGCAAGGGAAGCTTCCCAAAGGAAATCTCAAGAGTGCTTTTGTTCTGTTCTCTTCCAGCTATTTGAGTACCTAGTTCTTTCCTCATCCCCCAAATTTTGGGTCACAATGAAAATATAAAAGCCAAAAAGTACTGAATAGCAGGAAAATATTGGAAGTTTTATTAAAGATGGTAAAATGGTGTTTTTCCCCTTGCTAAAAATGTCAAGGAAAGTTAGATATTTCTGACAAATTTCCAGTAGAAAATAATTAATTTCAACCAATAAAATCCTAAGAATATAAAAAATAAATTTTCAGCATAAAACATTTTTTTGTGATTTAGTAAAAAAATTTCCACAAACATAGATATTTTCAATATAAAACCAAAAAATTCTACATGTTTTATCAGAAAAGATTCAACAGCAAATTCTGATCATGAATACTCTGATGCATTTTAAGTTTCCTTATTGTTGTTTTTCTGAATAAATCCTTGTGGGCCACAAAGAACAGCACCTTTGTGATTTCTTTCACAGAAACACAGAGTGATCCCAGAGGGCAGCCAGTGGGATCTAGGAATGATGCTGTAATTCCTCCAGGCTCTGTGGCTTTATTTGTGGGGATTTCTTTTCATTGGCCTCCAAAGGCTCTTCTCAAGTATGACTCCTCCACCCAGGATGTGAAAGCCTAATGCTTTAGGTCAGATATGTGCAAAGGAAAAAAGGGAATCTGTTTTAAATTCGAAGGAAAACAAAGCAGATAAAGGAGTGAATTTAAGTTAAGCTAATGAGAAGTGGTTATCTGCTTATTAAATCACATAATAATATCTGATTATTAAATCACATAATAATCAGGTTTTTTTATAAAGCTTCTGTGTCTCAGTAGTATCGATAAATAGAGGAAGTGGAAGGGTTTTTTTCTGAGCAAAGTGGCTGGGGATAGATTCAGCCTCGACACACTGTCTTTCTTTTTAATTCTTTTTAAAATTTATTTATTTATTTCTTATAAATAAAATAGAAATGTGCTTTTATAAATGAGGATTTTTGTGGAGGATGATGGCTGAGACACATGCAAACAATGAAGGCAGGTGCTGCTAACCCTAAACATGTAATCCTAAACATGCCTAACCCTAAACATGTAAACCACTAAGTTGTACAAAGTGCCTCCCCACTTTTAAATTTAATGAAATGAAATCAAAATAATTTGTTTTTAATTTATGAGTCAGCACAAGATTTCTCCTTTTCCTCATGTTCACTACTCTAGGCAGGAGTAAGGTCCCCCTGGCCACATGTGGGGCAGGATTTACATTGAAGGCCCCAGCAGTGATCCATGGAAGAGGCTCTGAGCAGCAGGAGCAGCACCAGGCTCTTGGCTTGCTCCCCACAGTTGTGCTGACAGGTCTGGAGCTGCCTTCACACTGCCACAGGCTGCTCGTGCCCCCTGTCCCCTCCATGCCATTTTATTTCTTTGACTGATATTTAACAAAGCTCCACACCTCCATCCCTAAGGACTGAGGGCCCCCATTCCTGCTGTGCATTCCCAGCAAGCTCAGCCAAAGCTCCACACTGAGGCAGCTTCCAGGCACCCCTGTGTGGGATTTCCTTCAGAGGCTTCTGGGGCTCATCCAAACCCAAGCCCACAGAGCAATTCCCCCACATTGTCCTACCAGAGGACTCCAGCTCCAGCCCAGTGTCACTGCCACCTCATCAAGCTGACATGGAGGTGCCAAGAAAGTGCTGTCCTACCCCAGAACTCCAACTTGTCACCACCTCAATGTGAGCCAGTGACATTTCCTATTATTTGCACAGATCTCCAGGGTGTGAATCTGGGATATGGGCTGTAAACATAATTCACAAAGCAAGCTGAGGCTGCACTGATAAATTGTATTTCTTACCCCTTTAAACACTCAACACAGCAAATACATAAAATATCTTGTTTATTAACTTCTTCCTGTGTGGACAGACCCACTCCAGAGAATCAGCCCATTTTTTTTATGTCACATGAATGAAAATCAACATTGGATGACAATCTACTGTGGACCCATTTATGGTGATTTATTGAAGCTTAAGACATTGCTTTCTAAACATATTTTGTGTAACCCACCTGAGAGTCTGACCATCTGGTTAAATAAGATTTTCTAACAGAGTTCAAAATGTTGCTGCACTTGGCTTGAAGATACTAATGTTAAAAACCTCAGCAGTAAGGAAAAAAGTCCAATTACACAAAGGCACAAAGAATTCCTGATCAAAATTCTGCAGCAAATCCTGAACTGCTGCAAATTGGCATAAAACAACTTAGAGGGGGCAGGAATTTGGTGAGCTATGTAGGTGTGAATGGCAGCAATTCCACAGGATCTGAAATTCTTTTTCTGGAAGAACTCAGGCAATCAGGGTTCTCCAGACTGAAATGAGGATCTTACAGGCATGATGCTGTGAGATAAAAAGCATGCTGGCTGTTTTCCAGCAAGGAACTTGAGCATGTCCTTATCTGTAAGCTTATGAGCAGTCACACTGAAGTCTCATGCTTTGGGCCTGGAATTAAACATTAACTCAAGGATTTGGGCCAGAGCCAAGGAAATTTTAAAAGTGACAACTCCAAAAGCCAGGATTGTTTTGGGAACAGTTACTCAGGTGTATCTGGTCTGAGCTCAGCTGACAGACTCAGGGAGGGGTGAAAGTGCTGTTACCTTTGTGCTCTCCAGTTATTTCAGGCCTGACAGTCTCCCATTTACCCCTGGGAAACGTTTTCAAGTTAGTAAATAGCTATTGAGATAATTGAGAGGATTTAAAATAAACTTATATAATGCCTTGCAAAATGTAGCACACATACACCTTCTTCTCAGTAATCCAAAATACAAATAGAAGAAAATTAAAAATCTGTCACAAAGCTTTGAATTAACTGTTTTATCAATACCTGAGCATTTTTCAGCATTAACCTGCAACTTCAGCTATTAAAGTAAGTCAAGGAGACAGGAAGTGAAGATGGAAATCAGAAAGAATAAAAGCTGCAAAATTGAGCTGTTCTCTTTCACATGTGAAATTCCATATAAAATACTTCCCTATAAATAGTTGTCAATAAACACAACTGCTGCAAATGTATTTGGTAAATGTTGAGGTCAAAGGCCTCAACTGTTTATTGCCTTGTAAACTCAAAGGCAAGTAAATTTATTGCCTGAACGAGTTTCAGAGTATTGGCCAC
This sequence comes from Melospiza georgiana, assembly GCF_028018845.1. NCBI lineage: Eukaryota > Metazoa > Chordata > Aves > Passeriformes > Passerellidae > Melospiza > Melospiza georgiana. The sequence goes on along the minus strand of NC_080435.1, from coordinate 61,235,489 downwards.
CATAAAAACTCTGCATCCAAGGTACAAAGCAGCCATGGGCTGCATCACAACTATTCCACACACAACTCAGGACCACCACATGGAGCATAATTCCAAGGATCAGAAGTACATCAGGAATCTATTGCTGCCATGCTGGATGTACACTGCACTTCACAGCTGAAGGAGTGGATCTCACCATTTATGTCATCTAGGTCTCACAGAGAGAAGATTATTACTTTATAGGTGGAGAAAAGGTTGAATGGGTTCTAATTCTTTCTATAAACTGATTAGAACCATGGTTAGTGTTTAGTGACAAACCCTCTCCTTAGATCCATTATTCATGACTATACTTCCAGCATTACTGTTTTGAGAACCTTGTTATCTTCCAGCTCCAAAACATAAAAGGGCCACTTGAGACACAAAGTACATATATGAATGTGTGTGTGTATATATGTACACACATATCTAATGTATGCATATATATGTTTTCTTGACCAGGGTTCTATTTAAGGAACATTATGTTTCTGTCCTCTGAAGTTACAGCTCTAGAACTGAATGTGCTCAGTGCCCTCCTTCACATGATCCTCTCTCAAATATTGTGTGATTATTAATTATTGTAAATTAAGAAAGAACAATCTGCACAAATTGGATCAAGAGAAAGTTCTAGGCTCAAGCTAATATGGCATTTGGGATAAAATACTACACTTAGTAATCTAGCCTGTTAACTCCTCAGGGATTTTCCCCTCTAATGTTTTTCTCTGTACTGTGGAATATGCAGCCAGTGATGGGAACTTTGGGGTAATTCCAATTTTTAATCCCCTTCAGTTGTGTGGTCATAAGGAGCTGTCTGGCTGCCCAAAGTGTGCTTTCCAGTTTAACTGGAACTGCACGCTGCCCCCACTCTGTGAGTGCATTTGTGCCAGTGAGCAGCCCCACATCCCCACTTCAGCTGAGCACACACACCTGCAGACAGACACAGGACAGTGCAGGCACACAGACAGTGCCCCTGAAGGGCAGGAAACCATCAAACAACAAACAGCAGCAGATTTTAAAATCTACTTCCACAGATCTGCAAGCTCAAATAAGTCAGAGATTTAAACACAAAACACCCAGGAACATGCAGAGTTATCCCTCATTTCCTAGACAGCTATGGCACAGGTACAGAATGCAGATTTTTGGTTTTACTCCAGACACATCTAACTGTTTTCTGATATTGTTCCCATCAAAGAAAACTCAGCTTTCCACCAGCCCTTTCTTGGAAATGTTAAATGGCAAACATTGCTCCATCTGAGGAACTGCCCCAGCAAATTCCATGCACAAACACCTTGTCAAAGTCAACAAACCAACATTTAAACTGAAAGGAACTCTCATGCTGACCCTCCTTCTTCTATTTGCACCTTCTAAAAATCCACAATTAATCCAAACCACACATAGCATGTGACAAGCATAACACCAAAATACTGTTATGGATGAGTGGGTAAATGAGAAAATTTAACACTTTTCCCCATGTTTCCAGAACAGCTTTATCCTGGGCTGATAATACACAAATGCAGAACACTTGTGACTGAAGACTTCATTGGAGCAACGGGCAATATTTCCATCCAGGAAATTCAGCTCCTGCTTCTTTCCACACCAGAACCACCTAACACACAAGTGATGAGGATTTATCACTTACAGGCACTGACTGCCTGGGGGAAAGGCTAAGAAAGCAGTTCCTCCCTCCCTAGCCAGTGTTACCTACCAGAGCATTACTCATGGTAGGAATTCCTCTGGGCTTCGTGGGACTAATGAGAAGAATGGTTAGGGTGAGGGAGAAACAGACTCCAAACTAACACAGGGAGAAAATAAGCCAAATAATGATAATGCACAATATGAAACATCAAATTTTTCCAGGTACTTCTGTCCTCTAAGTCTGTTTAGCACAATGGAATAACAAGTGAGTGTTAGAACATTACCCACCCATTACCCTGTCACCTGACAAACAACACAGCCATGAACTTTCCTTGGCACAATGTGGGATAGAAATGGGGTTCTGTTGCTTAATCCTTCTCCATGATGTTTATAGGGGGGAAATAAGAGCTCAGTATAACTAGAGGCCACAGGAGGGACACTTTAAAGGCTGCACTGCCATGTGTGTCAATACCAAGAGCTCAGCACATCTGGCTTAATTCATTTTTTAGCTGTTTGCTAACTGGAGACCAGGTGTTATTTCCTCTTTGAGATGGGAAATGCCTTTAATTGCTGCCAGTGTATGTCCCTGGTGCCAAATGGGCACTCAGCAGACCCTGTGAAAACCAGTGGAGCTGAGGGAGAAGCTGGGCTGGGATTTGCCCTTGGTGCCTCTGCAGACCACAGGCCCTTGGAGCAGAGGCTGTGGCTGACTGGGCTCTTAGTCTGACAGACCTGAGCCCCTGCAAGGCTTCTCAGTGTTTTTGAAACAGAAGTGTAGAAGATGGCTAACTCCAAACTCCCTACCCTCCTCTGAACAAAGGAAGTGCACCTCTTTAGCATTTTGTCTTCCAAGATTTCTTCCAGAACAAGTTACAGCCTTTGAGGGACTCTACCCAGCAATCCTTTTTAGAAAGGCAGTTTTTAAAAACAATCACCTGTTGCTACAGTCTTTTGGGGAGACCTTTTGACAAGTTGGACTCAGTTTGTCTTTCAAAACTCAGTTTAAACATTAGCAAAGCTGCTCATGAATAATTTTTCATAAGAAGCTTTTTTTTTCACATCCATGTTTGGCAGAAAGTAGAAGCAATCTGAGGCTGTTAGAGAAAAATCAAACTTGCCTCAGATGATCTGTATCCCCAAACAAGTTTAGAGCACAGCTGCAGATAGGTTTTGGAGATATGAGCTTTGTGCACTCACACAAACATCAAACCACATTACCGGCCACAGGAACATGCCAGAGAAGTTCATTTGAAAATCATTATGCATTCATTTCTACAAGTAACACCTTGTGGTCCCTGCTGTGAGTGTGGTTGTGCTGCAGCTATTTCCTTTTATGTCAGAAATGTTTGTTGGAAGTTTGGCAAGAGAAACACACTAATACTTTTGTTAAGAAAAATTTTGGGTTCCGCAGCAGGTCCTTGAGAACAGCAGCATAATGGAAGTACTCAGATTTTTATCATTTGTAACTCAATTTCAGCTTTGCCTTCCATTCAGAATAAAATCCCTTCAAAGCTAATTTCAGTCCTGTCCCAAGAGAGCATTTGTCCATATCATGAAAGCAGGGATTTTATTTAACACGATTACAAGCACATGCTGGTGCACTCAGATGCCTGGCTGGAACAGCAGAGTTAAGACAGGTCAGGATGAAGGTGCACTGGTGGAGCTTGGCAGGGAACCTGCTTTTAGTGTTTCTGGCTCTAGCTGAGAACATCAGTTTCTCATTGGTGAGTTCTGAAAACAAAATTCTTTCCAAAGAAAAAAGAAAAGAAATAAATCCCTTCACAAATTCTACTTCGGGCAATTGTGTGTTGGTGTCGTAACTTAAAATCAACAAACCATACAAAGGAGGTGAATCAAAGTTAAACACATCTGTGGACATGACATTCTTTGATTCTGTTTCTTACACCCACTTTTCAAAGCAGGCTTCTGATGCATCAGCCTCAGCTGGCAGAGGCATTTTATTCAAGTTCTCCCAGCCAGTGCTCCTCCACAGGTATTAAATCCCTCTGGGGAATGCAGGCACAGAGGTAATAAACATATTCGTTTCATTACAACATCTTAAAAAATGTAAAAATTCTAAAAAACCAACTGTAAGCTGACCTGCAGCCAAAGTACACATTAATTATACAGCTTAAGTCAGGCGGATGCTCAAGGAAAAGAGATATAATGTTACACCCAGCTGGATACTTTGTAGTTAGCACAAATGTAATATAAAGCGTACCAGAGTTTGTCAAGTGTCTGTCTGGATTTTCAGTTTTCATTAGTACTATAATTAAAACCACATTTTCAGCTATATTACCTATAACAAGAAAGGAATGAGAAATGAGGTTGTCAAGGTCAGTCTCTTTCTGCTCTTTATCCTGAGTATCTGCAGGCCACAAGCTGTTGAATTTGGTGTAAACCAGAGTAATAGGATGGAATGTCACGTTACAACCAAACCTTTGTGGCTGCAAAGACAAACTGATGAGGTCACTTCCTTTTAATCACCAACGGAGGGTATTTATCAACAGCCACATAAGTCAGGGGGACAGGGAGGCAGATGACAGACAGACTGACAGATATATGGAAATACAAACACCCCAAACACAGATACCACAGAGCTGATGCACAGAACGTTCCTTTGCAGAGAGCTGCACTTGATCTTGTGCTGTCACAGCCCTTCCCAGCTATAAAAGACACATAAATGCTTTTTATGCCCCTTTCTGTGGCTTGTCACAGAGGGCACAGCAAAGATTTGGAAAACGGGGACAATGGATGATTTGCACAAGATTTAGAGCCAGATTCATATTTTTAAAACTTTCAGAGAATTCACAATTTTGCTAAAAGCCTCTAAGGCAAAGTGAGCAGGTAGCAGAGAGCAGAATTCCCAGGAGAGGGACATGGTGTTACAATCACTATAGTGGATGCCTTCATTAGAGATGGGTGGTGAAAAGCAGCAGAGCTTCATTAAACTCAGCAGAGTTCAACATTTTGCAAGGATCTGACCCACAAATTCCAGTACCAAAAATGCAATTTTTTTCATATTCAAGTGCAGATAAATACTTGAGGCAACCAGTGAATGCAAATGGAATTCCCTAGCTGTGGTCTAGAAGGTAAATATGGGTTTAGCTTTCATGAAACTCAGGGAAAAACAAAAAAAAAGAAAAAAAAAGAATAAAAAAGCAAAGCAGCTGATCAGTCATGTTAAATATAAATGACAGTTTACTTGTGATACTAAAACGGGATTTTAGCTTCATTAAAAACAAAAGCTAACTACTATGAAGGAGATGAGTGAACTATTACAACATTGAAAGACTTAAAAACGATACCCCAGGAGATAACATTCTGAGAATAAAGTGAAAGAGCTCATATAAAATACAAAAGGTGTGTTGTAAAGAAGGATCAGAAGGGCAGACTTTGAGCTTCATCCAGTCATAAATCAAAAGCTTGTTCTCCATCATTCTTGTCTATGAGGTCAGCTTTGATTCCCAAGCCACAATTCCCAAAGGATGGAGGTATTTCTATTGGCAAGTATGTGTCTTTCTTCCCCCGGGCTGCCTCTGCCAGCCCTGCTGTCACCATGGACTGTCATTATCTCAATCTCTTTACTGCCCAGGATTGTTCCATCCCGGAGCCACAGGGAACTATCACAGGGCTGCGAGAGGAAAACCCATTCAGAAGACTGAGGGCATTTGCAACAGATTAATTGACAAAGAAGTTTATCAAGCCAGGCCATCTGCAATAGTTCAGCGATTCTCCTTCACGGGGACCAAATGCTTTAGCACTCCAGGTGACATGGCAGGGATACAAGCTGTTACACAAAATAAACGTGTTAAAAAACAGCTCAAAAACTCTAACTCACCAAAGAATATAATATCACTTCTTTACCCACTCATGTACTTCATATCTTTGCATTTGAGTAACTGAAGTAATCTGTGAGCTTTAGCTCAGGCAGACCAGCCACACTCACAAGAACAGTTTACTTGTGATACCAAAAGGGGATTTTGTGTAAATAGGGCTCCCCACCTGAGCACTGGAGACTGGTTCAGCCCCTCCGTTTGCAGTCAGGCATCAGACGAAGGGCAGACACTTCCCAGACTGAAATAAACACAAAACACATTTAGCATGTTGTTTCCTCAACCTTCATGTAACATATTAAACCAGATAACTTCTCTCTTAAATCGAAAAAAAAAAAATTTCAAATAACTTCTTGAGTATTACTCAACACACCAGATTTCTACAGTGTTCTTGCACGGTGAGTTCTATTATTTGGTCCATTAGTATCCTAAAGGTTTTACTTCAGTAATTCTCACTTACTATAGAGCAACGTTGCTGTGTGGTGTAAAACCTGATAGTTACTGCGAGTATCCCTAACAGAGATAACATTTACACAGAATAATACAGACATCTGATCCCGTATGTTTCTGGAGATAAAAACCTTCATTCTTCTGACAACAATTCGTGAGGGAAAGGCTTCGATGGAGGTAAAACCGAAATTTTTTAATACAAGATCGCCCTCTGCCGTTCAGGAGAGAGGAGAACGAGTGAGGATCGCAGAGAAGGATTTGGGTTGGAAAGGATTAAAACCCATCTCGTTCCAGCTCCTGCCTTGGCAGGGACACCTTCCACCACCCCAGGGTGCTCCAAGTCCTGTCCAGCCTGGCCTTGGGTATTTCCAGAGATCTGTTCCACCTATTGTTTTTTACTCTCCATAAACAACACCCTGGAAAAGTAAAATGATTCCTTGTGGGATGTTGTGGTGCTATGACTGGGGGAGGGCTCCCAAAGAGACCTAGGACACCACATGAATTAATCAGGCTCACTAAAACTTCCAGAAAGTGAGATATGAAATGAGAAGTGACAAGTCTTTGACATCACAGATGATTGTATGAAGTTAAAATTTATCAATGTTCTTCAAATTATTTTGATGATTTGGATATTTCAGATCTGATTTTATATCTCATTGCAAGGAAAAAATCACATCTATAGAGCTTGTTTACTCAAGGTTTATCTTTACCTAAGAGGATACACCTTCAATCTCCTCCATTCCTTGTTCCACACCACTCCCCTGGCTCTCCCTGCCACACACTCACGTTCATTGCAAGCTTTTACCTGATGTAAATCAATTATTTATTTTGTCCATGAAACCTGAGAGCTGAATGGCAGATAGGAGATGTCACATGTGTGCAGCACTCTGCTGTCCCCAGAGATGAGAGCTCTTCTTGTGACCCAGGGACAGCAAAACCAGGTTAGGCTTGGCTGTGCTTGTCTGGAATTTCAACATTTTACTGGTGTGAAAAGTTATGAGCTTGGGATATAAAGTTATGACCTTGATATAAAGTTATGAACTTGGATATAAAGTTATGAACTGGGATATAAAGTTATGAACTCGGGATATAAAGCTCTTCACTTTGGCTGGGGCAGGACCTGCAGGCAGATGTTCCTGTGGGTACACCTGGCTCTTGTGTCTGCCTGCACCAACCAATTATCTAAAAGCCCAATTAAAATTCTGATTAAATCATACCTTTCACCAACTAAGTCTTCCAAATTCCAAATTTCAATCTTTATCTTTTATCCACTTCACAGGCCCCCAGTTTATGAACTGATAAAGACTTCCAGAATGTAAAGCCTTGATGGTGATGTTCCCCTTTTTATATGTCAAAAGGACACTTTTTGGCAGAAAATTAATCTTTCCTACAAAATACTCAACAAACTATTTGATGTGCTGGGCAACAGCTCAGTTTAAGAAATAAGCAGACCACCCTTAGGCAATCAGCCAATAAGCACAATATTTGTCATTGAATTCTGGAAGATGCCAAGGGTAATAAGGAGACTCACAGGACTTCCCAAAGTCTGGATTTGGGGTTCTTTTTCCCAATGTTTTTCCTAGATCTAGTTCAAATTTCACACTTACTATCCCTATTTATTTCTGCCACAGCCATTATCACCATTTTCTGTGCAATACCATTTTGATTTCCACTATATGAAGGCACCCAAAGTCCTGAGAATTCTTTTGATCTTTTCAAAGAATGACCAGGAGCATTACCATTGTTGCTCTTTTTATATTTATTTATCAACCTCACACTGCTGCTTCCATAAAGCTGCAATCCCCAGAGTTCAAGTCTGCAATAACTTTCTGGTGAATAGGAAAAAATCAATAGCAGGGGGAAAAATACAGCAAATTTCACATTTTGCTCAGAGTGTTGCACGTGATATCTAATTTTTTAGCTTGTTTCACAGCTAAAAACAAAAGCAAACAACATACCTGCTCCTTTGTGCCTTTCCTGAGTTATTAAAATCATGTTTGCAGCTACAGTGACTGGCTGTCCTCACGTTGCCTCAATCCTTAGGATGTATTTCTTCCCATAATTCATCATAGCCTGCAACATCTGGATTGTTTTAATTCCCCATTATGCTCAGTAATGTAATTTTTGTACCTCTGCTATCATATTCTGAGTTTCAATAAACTTCTCCTTGATCCTCTCATCATCTGTTCCTTCATTCCCTGAACCCATCCTAAATACTGGCTTTTCAAGCAATTTGCTCCTACAATCCTTCTCAGGCAGGTTTCAATAAAACGTCCAGCTGTGGAACCAAAGTTACTCATGCAGGACTAAAATTTAAAATCTCCACACCTGGAGATCTTGCACTGGTCCTACTGGGAATCCCACCAAGCTCAAACCACTTGTGCCCAGCAATTCCTTTGACTTGGAACATCTTTGGAAGCCTCCATGGCATTACACTCCAAACTGATGCCAAAATTTCCTGTTTATGCCTGGATCCTTTAGAGTGTAGCTCTATGTATGTCCAAACACAGGCTGTAGAAATGCCTTAAAATAATTTTAATAAATAAAATCCCACACTGGTAATTCACGTTTTTCTTTTTCTTGATTAATGGCCAGGGTTACTCACAGAATAAATCAGAAATTCTGCAAAAAAAAATCTACTAGAATTCCGTAAGCACAGGCAACAGCCCAGCTCTTAAAAAGATGGAGCCAAAAGTATTTTTGCCTCCCTGGAGCAATCCTTCTCGCTAGTTATGTTCAGATAAAAACTCCATGCAAGAATCTCAAAAAATTATTTTTACAGCACGATTGAAAGCAAGACCATGACAAGAATATTTGACTTCAAGTTCATGGCTTAAAAGAGCAGAAATGGCTCATTTTTTACTATTGGAAAGGTCCATGGTCTCTGTACATGGAATTGACCACTCAAAGCCCCCACAAGGCACCCGCTCAAGACCATCCCTGCTCTTGCATATTCTGTGAGTGAAGGCTCACATCCATCTCCATGTTGCATCATGGAATCACGGAATGTTTTGGGTTGAAAGGGAATTTAAAGCCCATCCAGTTCCACCCTCTGCCATCAGCAGGCACCTTCCACTAGACCAGGCTCTTCCAAGCCGATCTTACAACATTGCCAGGCATGGGGCAGACAGATTCTCTGGGGAACCGGTGTCAGGGCCTCACCACCCTCACAAGGGAGAGTTTTCCTGCTAATATCCCCTTTAACCCTGCCATATATCTTTGCGAATTCATTCCCCCTTGCCCTATCACTGTCAAGAATCACAGGGACTACCAGGAATAGGATAATTAGGAACACACCCTCAAGAGGGATTTTAAATGGAATTAGGGGCGGGGGATCCGCCCACGTCCCTCCCTCGAGCCCTCACGGAGCCCTCACGGAGCCCCGCCCCCGGCGCTCGAGACCGCCCCTCCCGCCTCTCCGCCTCACCCAATCAGCGCAGAGATCACCACACTATTTGCATATTAAACCCCGCCCTCCTCGCTGTTCACCAATCAGCGTGCTCCTCTCATGAAGCCGGGGGAAAGCCCTGCTGGACTTTCCACGCACCCGCTGAGCCGCAGCTTCCCATTGGGCAATGGGCCGGTGGGCGGGGCCAGTTTGAACGGGCGGCGGCGGGGAGCGGCGCCATGGTGAAACCGCTGAGGGACCGGGATCGGGATCGGGATCGGGATCGGGATCGGGATCGGGATCGGGATCGGGATCCCGGCACCGCCGAGGGTCCCGGCCCCACGATGAGCCCCCCGCTCTCCCCGCAGCCCGCTGCGGCGCCAGCCGACGGCTTCGCCTCCTCAGACGATGAGGCCGCCGAGGAGGACCCGAGCCCGCTCCACATCTCCTGGTGAGGCGGCACCCGCGGGGTCCTTTCTCTGGGGAAATTGTATTGTATTAAATTGTATTAAATCTCTATCCTGAGAAACAAGAGGGTTTTCTCTCCGCAAGGAAAGCCCGAGCCGGGCTCTGGTGACCTTCCGGTGGTGCTGGGGAAGTGTCAGCGGATGGGGTTGGGGTTGGAAGGGCCGCTGGGGCTGGTCCGACCGCCCTGCCCGGGGGCTCACCCACAGCAGAGCCAAGCATCACACCCAGGTGGGTTTGAAATGTTTCCATTTAAAACTCCACAGCTTCCCTGGCAGCCTGTTCCAGGCCTCCATTCCCTTTACTGACAGGGTGGAGATGCCCTGGCACAGGTTATCCAGAGACGCTGTGGCTGCCCCATCACTGGAAGTGTTCCAGGCCAGCCTGGACAGGGTTTGGAGCAACCTGGGGTGGTGGAAATTGTCCCTGCCATGGCAGGGGATTGGAACAAGATGATCTTTAAGGTCCCCTCCACCCAAACCTTTTGTCACCCTCAAAGTAACATTTTTCTTCATCCTCACTTCCCATGTTTTACTTTGTTCCTGTCCTCATTGTCACACCAGACACTGGTGAAAAGTTCTGGCCCCTTGACACCGCCTCTAAACTTATTTATACATTTAAATAATTGAAACCTTCCCTTCTGATTTTTATTTTTTGTACTTTTTATTTTCTGATAGGTTGTCTTTGTCTCCTCTCTACTCTTCAGAGTTCCTGGGACTATGTTCCCTTCCAGGTAAGAAGCATTCACTGAAATTTGCAGGCATGTTTGAGAGATGAAGAGGGGTAATACCTTGTACCCTAAATTCCTGTGTTGTGGGTGACTCCTTTTGTAATCTACCCCTGAAATAGGTTTGGAAACACCAAAGCTAATCTAGAGAATATCTTAATGCAAGATCATGTTTTTTAAGTCAAAAAAGTAAACATATAAATTTTGTCTGCATTTTTAATTACCAGAACTGCTGCCATGGTGAATCTCCACTCAACTCTTAAGTGATCTTTATTCAGCCCTTTTATTTGCTGGATGATTATTTGTGTTGGTGGGGGGATTTTATGCTGTATCCAGATTTAAAATATCCAAAACTTTTCATCTGGAAAACACACAGCACCTTAAAACCTTGGGCAGATTTCTTTGGTTAATCCTATTGCATTACAGTATTAAGCAGATAATGGTGTTTAAACTGCCTTCTGCACCAGGGATCTACCTGCAAAAACAAGAACTGTTTTATTCAGGCTGTGGCTTCGTTCCTTGCTTTGATTTTGGGGGGAGGCTGCCTGTGCTCTGTTCTGCTGCTGCAGCCATCCCATAAATGTCACTTACCTGCAGTGGTAATTGTTGTTCATAACTTGTTTCAGGTTGCAGGTTCAAGGATATCAGAAGAAATCTTCAGAAAGATATAGGTGAGTGTTCTTTGTGCCAAGGGCAATTCCATGAATATTCCATAATTATGGAATAAATAGTCAGGATATTTCCAGGCTGGAGCTGCACAGTACCCATGAGGCAACTTCAGAGCAGCTGGGATCAAGATGAATTACAAACTTGTAGTCTTCCTTTTTCCCAGAGAAAAGTGAAATTGGGATAGAAAGGATGGAATTATGTAAAGACTTGTGCTGAGTATTCAGCTGTGAGCACTAAAGAGCAGAGACCAATAACAAATCCTCTCAGTGTTTGGGTAAGTCAGGCTTAGGAAGGAGCTGCTGGCTGTGAGGGTGGGCAGGCCCTGGCACAGAGCAGCTGTGGCTGCCCCTGGATCTCTGCAGTGCCCAAGGCCAGGCTGGACAGGGTTTGGAGCAGCCTGGGATGGTGGAAGGTGTCCCTGCTGTGGCAGAGGTTGAATGAGATGGGCTTTAGGGTCCTTTCCAACCCAAACCATCCTGGGATTCTGTGATTTTAACTGGAGATGGGACAGAAGCATCCTTAGGTGGATAACAGGCTGTCCTGAGTGTTCTCCAGTGAGATTCTCTCAGCATTCCCTCTGAACTGAGAAAATTCCTCTCCTGGATTACCTGAAGGGAAATGTGGGGGAGGCTCAGTGGAAGAAAGAGTCCTCCAACCAAAACTGCTCACTCCAACTGTCTCAGCCCCAAAGATTAAACAAGAGATCAGGACCAAGGTCCTTATCTGCTTATCCTTAAGCTTGATTGGCTTTTGTTTATCTGCAAGTGTCTTAATCCATTGGCAGGAGAACTAAAGAGCTGTGGGATCCAGGATGTTTTTGTGCTTTGTACCAGAGGAGAGCTCTCAAAATACCGAGTACCAAACCTGATTGACACCTACCAGCAGCACGGGATGTGTGTGCACCACCACCCCATTCCTGATGGGAATGCTCCCGACATTGCCACCTGCTGCAAGATCCTGGAAGAGCTCAGAGCCTGCCTGGAAAATAAGCAGAAAACAATGATACAGTAGGTTCTGCCTCCCCATCACCCCACATTCCTGCAAAGGATGCCAGCTTCTCTCCAGGTGGATGAGCAGGGGAAATAGGATGGTGTGAAAAGGCAGTTGCACTCTTTAGGGTTAGCTCATGCTGTGAAGTCTGCTTGTTCCTCCTCCTGCAGCTATTTGGAGAGAATTCTTCCTTTCAGAAGATCAGAATGTCCCATTTCAAGATTAGAATGTCCCATTTCCCCTTGCTCTGTCCAGCAAGAGTTTTAAAGTGTGTTTTGAGTGGCACCACAGGGCTCCTTGCCCCCAGCCCACCTGGATATCAGGGGTACAGAATGAGTTGGCAGCTAAAACACTCCTTTGTCAGAGGCTGTGACTGCCCATCCCTGGAAGTGTTCCAGGCCAGGGATGGGGCTTGGAACAACCTGATCCAGTGGAAGGTGTCCCTGCCCATGGCAGGGGGTGGAATGAAGTGACCCCAAGGTCCCTTCCAACCCAAACCACTCTGTGAGTCTATAACATTTCCCTGGACTATTTATCAGGGACTCAGTGGCTTCCAGCAGTGCAAAATTCACTCCTGATTTCCATGAAAGGGTTTAAAGGAGTTTATTTAGCTGAGCTCAGAAGAGAGGGGAAGAGCTTTCCAAATTCCATGTTCCCTGAATGATCCCACTGACACTTTCCTGTACAGACATTCACTGAGTCCTTGGTCTTCCTGCTGACACAGAACCCTGCTCTTCTCACAACTGTCCTCAAACCCTTAATCTGGAGTAGGATTTAAAGAAATTTGAAATTGTCCATCCTTCTACTGTTTCCTGTCCTCCTGTACCTTTGGGACTATGGAATGAAGGGGAACTTTAAATTTGAAGTTTCCATGGAAAGATACAAAAGTTCTGGAGAATAAATAAGATCTATCCCTGTAGGTATAGAAATAGAATATAGAAAATACATAGAAATTCTTGTTCTGACTTTTTTTGTACCACTGTTCCTCTTGATTGTATTAAGGCAAGAACTGTGTCCATCTGTTTATGTGCTGGGGGGGTCCCTGGGTGCTGCAGTTTGCTACAGCTCATTCCAACCAGATGTTTTCTTTTCTCTCAGCTGTTATGGTGGCCTTGGACGCTCATGTCTTGGTAAGCATTTGTCTCCATCCCACACACCCACAGAGCCAAATTCTGCTGGGAGCTTGTCTGTGGATGCAATCCACACTGCCACTACCAGGAGCAGCCTGGTTCACATGAAGCAATTCCTCTGCATCTGATTGATGCCAGTGTTGCCCCTTAAAGCCTTCAGGAGTGTTAGTTACTGTGTGTTCCCAGAAGGAAGGGGTGGGGATATGGCCAGAAGACACAAAGGGGAATTAACTGGGTGTGCTGGCACTCATTCCTGAAAAGCCTAAGAATGCATCCAGATGCTGCTGGGAAGGCAGTGGGAGGGTTTTCACCTATCTCTAAAGCCCATAGGCTGAGGCAGGAGCAGCAGGGAGATGGGCCAGTGCCCAGAGATAGGATTCTGCAAGAGATCCAAGAGCCCTGGGACCTGGATAGTTTGCCAGGGTGGTTTTCATGGGACAAACCTGTGGCTGTGTGCAGTCAGAGGTGCTCAGCAGCACTCAGGTGTCAACACTTTCCCTTGCAGTGGCTGCCTGTCTCCTGCTCCAGCTTTCAGACACGCTGGCACCTCAGCAGGTGATAGAGAGCCTCAGGAACCTGAGAGGATCAGGGGCCATACAGACCATCAAGGTAAGGGGGCTGCACAGGTCCAAACAGCAGTGAGAGCTCGGGCAGGCCCCTCCTTCACTTCCCAGAGATACCTCTGCCCTAACAGCTGCTCTCTGGGGTTTGAGCTGTGTCCTGCTTCCAAGAAACAGCTTCTCCCAAGAGGAAAAGGCCTCAAGTTGTGCCAGAAGAGGTTTAAGTTGGATAATAGGGAAAATTTCTTCACTGAAAGGGTTGTCCAGCCCTGGCACAGTTGCCCATGGCAGGGGTGGCATCCCCATCCCTGGAGGGATTTAAAAGCCATGTGGGGTAGTGGTGGTGTTAAGAGTGCTGGGGGAATGGTTGGACTCAAAGTCCTTAGAGAGATTTTCCAATCTAAATGATTCCATGATTCCAAATAAAGCAGCTTTGAATTCTGCCAACTCCCACCTCTGAGGACCACGTTTTGCATTGCCTTGGGGTAGTGCATCACCTGTGGCCATGATGGGGAACCACAGGATCCGAGTCAACATCCATGGGATCTGTGTCTGACAGCGAAACGTCCCAGAGGATGTGGAGTAAGCACACAAAGAACAAATGGGCCAGAGGGTGCAGTTTTCATCCAGGGGTATCAAACAGCTTTCTGCCACAGGTGGTGCCTGTTGCCAAAGCACAGAGCACTCAGTGCAGCCTGGTTGTGCATTTGCAGCAGTACAATTTCCTCCATGACTTCCGGGAGAAGCTGGCTGCACACCTGGCCACCAAAGAGCCGCCGCTGAGATCGGCGTCGCGGTAGCTGATCCTGCCACGGGTGCCTGTGTGCAAAACTCCTGGACAAGACACTTCTCTCCTGCCTTTCCTCAGTGCTACTGCCTGTGTGACACAGCTGCTGCCTTCTAATGTGTAAAGTATTGGGATGGGGAGGAAATCCTAGAGAACATGTGGCATCTTCCCCTCTTTGGTGATTTTAATACTCACTGCCTGAAAAATGCATGTACATGTGTGTTTGTGTCCATTGCTGTTCTGCTGGGAGAATGGAGCTGGATAGAAATTCCATCTCTGGAGCTGTTTAAAACACCCTCACACCATCAGCTCTGCTGTAAAGCAAAGTCAAGCTGGAGCTCTCACCCTTCTGAGCTCGTAACAACTCTCTCTAAAATGTCACAGGTTCTGCTCGATGTGTTGAGGGCTATTTGGGAAGGAGCCTCCTCATTCCAAGAGCAGGAGGTGTTGTACCACAAATCTGGGACAAAGCCAGCAGGGGGGTTGTAGGTGACTGTGGCAGGGAGACTCTGCTGCAGCTGCGTGGGTGAGCTGGCACAGCCCTGCTGCCAGCACTGAGAGTAAACAAACAATCAGCTGGGGGCTGGCAGGCTCCCACAGGAACACTCCTCTAGCAGTCTCTCCTGTTTCACCATATCCATTCATAAAAGCACGATGAAACAGCTCCTGGCTTTTGCTAAAGTTCAGGATTTTGCTAAAGTTCAGGACCATCTCAAGTTAAAAGTTAGGATGAGATTCCACACAGCACCAGGGGGCTGGAGTTGAACAAGTCCCTGCTTTGTGAACTTCAGAATTTATCTTTGAACATTTGAACTTTGAGCAGAAAGGTGATTTCTGCAGATTAATTAGTGTTTACTGCCATTCCCTTCCCCACTCTTATGGCAGACAGGAACTTTTCCAGTTTCCACAGCACAGAATAATTTACAGCAAATACCCTGCCCCAAATGTGCTTCAGTACTTACTCCTTGCATCTAATGGTTTTCAGATATTAAATATTTATCACATGACTCGGCAGGAAGCTTGCTAAGGGTGGGAGAAATGTTCTTTAACTTCTCCATAATACTTTGCCTCCTAGAATTCCAAAACCAATGATCAGGTCCACATTTTGAATGCCAAAGGCCTGGTACTCCAGCAAGGCATCACACAAGAGCTACTGCAGCACTCCTGGGACACAAGGCTGATGTTGTTGGACAGGGATGGTGTTATCCACAGCCCTGGGCAGCTGGGAATACTCCTCTGCACCCCACACACCCAGTTAAAGCTGCTCAGGACAGTGCAAACACTTGGGTAAATATTGCTGGGCCCTTGGAGCAGCTGTCACTTGGGCTCAGTCAGGCCTGCATTGTTTATTCCAGTGTGGAATTTGGCTCAAACCAGCCCAAATGCCAAGGGAACAAGAGATTTGTTTAGAATTTAGAAGGTTGAGGAGAGCCAGGGGCTACAAGCAGCCAGTCTTGTTTCCATAATGGATTAATAAACATACAAACATAAGAAAGGTTTAATGAGCTTTGCTTCCACAGGCTGAGGTCACCTCTTATATCTTTGGAAGAGTCAAGCAGCAGAAAAATAAAAATGATCCAACAGGAACAGTATTCATGAGTTTCCAAAAAAGCCTTTCAAAAATTCTTCCATGAAAAACTAAAACTTATGGCTGCACAAGGAAAAAAATAATCCTGGAATGCTGAAGCTTGAGCAATAGGGGCATAGGAAATGCTCAATAAATGCAAGGAAACGTGAGAAAAACAATTTTATGTACAAAGCAATCAACTGTCAGGGCTATTCTTACTTAGGAAAGAGAATCTGAAGTTACCACAGCCTGAATATATTTAAAAAAAACTAGAAACTCCCACTCTCCATCCTCTGGGAAGGCTGTGGAGGAGAAAGGACAGTCCCAAAGCTGTGGAGGGACTTCCAACCAGAGAGCAAACAGACTTAGCCCCTGTGACAGGTGACTTGAGTAAAGTCTGTTCATTCACACCCAAATAAGGGGGAAAAGGGGACATTTTCACCACATCCTAAAAAATAAGAGTGTAGGGTCACTAAGTGAAGTTGGCAAAACTGCTAAATGTATGGTTTTTACCCAGAAATTCTATTGCAGAACTCACTGCCAGCATTGCCCAGAGCAGCTGTGGCTGCTCCATCCCTGCAGTGCCCAAGGCCAGGCTGGACAGGGCTGGGAGCAGCCTGGAATAGAGGAAGGTGTCCCTGCCATGTCCCTCATGGAATGAGATGGGATTTAATTTCATGTCCCCACCAACACAAACTGCTCTGGGATTCTGTGATCTTCCAGACCAGGCTACAAAACTGCTCTAAAAGCAGCTGAACTGATGGCACAAAAGCCATTCAGAGCTTTGTAAAATGCCAAAGCCCACTCAGGACATGTGTAACACACAAATTTCCAAATTTCTCACTCTTCAGGCAGATACTCAACACCTGCCCTGTTTCAGATTCCTTTCCTCAGCCACTGGCACTGCCCAACACACCAGTGTTGGAATATCTGGATTTCTGGTGGAACCCAGTGCAGCCATTCATACATTTCTACTGCCCCTAATTACCCAAGAGACCCAAAGTGAACAAATACACAGTTTATGCAAAAAAAAAGTTTTACTAGAATGGGGAAACTCTGCATTGTTCTCCAGCACAGATAAATGAAAAAAGATTTCTAATTAATACTTGGAAATTAGGCAGCTGTTCACAGTCACAATTTACAATGCAATATTTATCTGAAACATCTTGCTCTGCCCTATCTGCTATTTAACTTCAGGAAAAAAAGCAGGAACTCAGAGCTCCCCTTTTCCAGAGGTAATTCAATTCTGTGTTCTATTTTTAAAGGGAATGCAATAATTCACTGTAAAACAACTGATGAACACAGTGAGGATCTGTTGAATTTATAAACAAAACAAAAGGCACCACATAAAAAGAAATGTTGCTGAATTTGAGATTTGTTTTTTATTATCATTTATTGCACTAAGGAACAGCGGGGCAGTTTCACAATCTCACCTTCTGCTTTGAAAAAGTCTGTAGTATTTACTACTCCTAAACCCAAGAGTGTTTTCATCATTGGACTTGATAAACATTGGAGGTTTGTCCATTTGTTAATCAGCACAGACATTAAAAAAAAAACAAAAAAACACCACATTTAAATTCATTCCTTCATGGACAATTCAGCTTCTCCTACCACAATGGCACAGGCTCGAGATTAAAGCAGGGTTAATGTTTGGAGAAGATACAGAAGGCTCTGGACCTATGGATGCACATACAGGGGAAGATTAACCAGATAATAAAAAAAATAAACCAGAACAGAACTATTTTTGCTTTTGTGTCCATGAATTAATATCCTAAGACCAACATCACCTATGGGCAAAACACAGAGCATTCCAGTTGTTGCCAAGCACTTGGAGCCAGGGCAGGTTTAGAGTCAAGAGTGGGATACACAAGTCCAAGTGAGCCCCTACAAAGCCCATCCTACAGCAAACCCCTAGAGCACTAAGGCTAGTAGTAACCAACACCTACTCAAAGGTTATGGCTGTTCCTTATGGAGTGCAAAGTCAAAACTTTTCAAACCCCAGGCATCTTTGTATTAATTTACACATAATTCATCAATTTCAGCGTCCCAGTAAAATATAAGAAAACAGTCTTTCCACAAGTATAAAATGTGGAAATATTTTAAAAATAGGGGAGTCATTGTTTTCTAACTCAATTGTGAACATCAGGTTCCAGATTTAATCTTGGTCAGAGGTTCTTGTTGTAAAGAATCCATGTTTTTTGTGGCTTTTGCATGCACTTAACTGGAACAAAGCTTGCTGAATGTCTTCTTAAGAGCTCACCAGAACATAAATCATGCTGCAGAAGAAAAAAAAAAATATTAAGATGCATCATTTTGATTAGTGTTACACATTTAATTCTAACAGGGTCTATTATAAGGAACAAATCCATGTGAGATACATAGATTGTGACTGAAGATCTGACAAAATGACTCTTCTACTTTTCACTTCAACAAAATCACATTTACATCAAATACTTTCCTCTGAAAAAAAAGTTTCAGCTTCTTAATTAAATACCCTGGGATTTATTGTATTATGCTTAACAGAAGAAAAGTTTGAAGCTTTTCAGTCTACAGTTATGGAACAGAGATTCAAAATAGTAATTCTGACCAAACTGGATTGTGTTTTAGAGCAGAATCAGGGATGAATGTGGATTCTTTAGCAGGAAAGCTGGCACTGTAGGTGACCCTACAGATTCCCAGCATGTTTTGTGTTGGAAAGACTTTATAGATCCTCTCACTCCAACCCCTGCAATGGGCTGGGAGACCTTTGGCTAGGCCAGGGTGCTGCAAGTCCCCTCCAACCCTGCCTGGAACACTTCCAGGAATCCAGGGGCAGCCACAGCTTCTCTGGGTAATCCGTGCCAGGGCCTGCCCATCCTCACAACCAGGAATTCCTTCCCAATATCCCATCTAACCCCACCCACCCTCTGGCAGTGGGAAGCTATTCCTACATGTCCTATCATTGCACACCCTGGTCCAAAGTCCCTTTGTAGCTCTCACAGGCTCCCTTCCAGCACGAGAAGGATCATATTCCTATGGACAGTATTTCTCTCTGCACTGAGCCAAAGCTTCAGACTGAAGAGGAAAACTTACCCATATAGGTAGTAAAAAAAAGATAGAAGGTAGAATGCTAATTTGCACCATCCTTCTTTCTGGCAGTAGGCTAAAATATCTGCATTCATGATGGTGGTGGGATCGTAGAGCCCCGGGCCGCTCATCACGGGTCTGCTCATGTACCTGCAACGAGGCACAGGCAGGTGTGGGGTGACAGCCACAGGGACCTGGGTCCTGCCCCCACCCACCAGGGAATGCCACAGCTGAGACATGGGTAACACCCTGTACAGAGAAGCAATTCAATTCCCATGTCTTAAGGAATGGCAGAGGAAATTGGAATTGCTATTTCAACTGGCATTCCACACTGGGAATTGTCTCAGTGCACCTTTAACACACACACACAACTCAATTCCCACACAGCACAAGAGAATAAAACCCACCCAAGAAAGCCAGGTGATGGCTCTCATTGTACAGCCATGACCTGAACTTCCCCAGAAAGCATCTGGGTTTTCCCAAGACACAGAACACTGGACAGAAGACAGGATGATGAGTAACAATTCACTGAGCATAACACACTCGCCAAAATTACCTCCAAATATGATAAGCCAACAAGGGCATATTGAGACCCAGTGTGAGCCACTCTGCTGCACAGAGAAACATGACACAGAAGAATGCATGGATGAGGTACTCTGGAAGTACAAGCTGGAAAAGAAAAAGGTGAGTTAGAAGTTTTGATTGCACAGAGCAACACGTGGCATTCAGCTACTTTGGAGGCACACAATTGCTTCAAAATATTCTTTAAAACCAACACTAACAAGAACAAGACTGTGGAACGTGAAAGCAGCAGCCAGCACTATGTGCCTTGCTGTTTTCACATGCTATTCATGAACCAAGGAGAAAAATTTATCTGATTTAATGGTCAGATCAATATTTTTTAATTGCTTCTCTTAAATTAACAGATTCCACACTTTATGCGTGACACTCAGAAGAGGTCACTGAGATATTTCTGCTCATGCAACAGAGAAATATCAGTAGGAAACATGCTCTGCAGAATGGTTTATAGGCAAAAAGATAAGTTTGTGTTTTCCTGTTTTACAGATCCAGAACTTTCCAAAGTTGAACTATTCCCAAAATGTGACACCCCAGGCAGAGCTTTACCCAACCAAACCAGCGGTGACGTGGTGGCACACAGGTCTGCACAGAGGAGCTGCTCTGCACAGCCAGTTCTCCCTCACAGTTCCCACTGTGCATGCTTTACAGCATCATGCTTCCAGCAGAAGCCCACAGAGCTCAGAACCAGGTACCATGGAGCCACAGGAAGCATGGAATGCTGCAGAGATTAGTGTTGTTAATAGGAACAACATGGAGAGGGACAGAGAGTAAACACATGCAAAGAGCTGAGGAATCTCACACCCAACACAGGAGTTCAAGTTTTAAACAAGTCACCCCAAGGTGTTGCTATCCACTGCTTTATTACCTGCTATCCACTGCTTTATTACCAGGTTCAGAAGGAATCATACAAATCAAACTGGTTTGGGTTGGGAGGGACCTCAAAGTCCATCCAGTTCTGCACTTTCCACTATCCCAGGTTGCTCCAACCTGGCCTTGGGCACTTCCAGGGATCCAGGGGCAGCCACAGCTGCTCTGGGCACCCTGTGCCAGGGCTCAGCACTCTCATTATGAAGAATTCCCAATTCCCAATCTCCCATCCTCTGGCAGTGGGAGCCATTCCCTGGCTCCTGTCCCTCCATGCCTTGTCCCCAGTCCCTCTGCAGCTCTCCTGGAGCCCCTTCAGGCCCTGCCAGGGGCTCTGAGCTCTCCCTGGAGCCTTCTCCTCTCCAGGGCAGCACCCCCAGCTCTCCCAGCCTGCTCCAGCCCTGGAGCAGCTCTGTAAAGCTTTTGCCTTCTCTACTGAGCCCTGTAAAGCTCCTCATGGAAAACACCCCATTTTTACCCAAAGGTTTAAATTGTCTCTGTGTGTGTGCCTGTACACACACAACACACTCTGCTCTCTTTTTGTGCAGTGTGATTAACATTGCATGGGATGATAACATCAAAGTTTCAGTGGTTTACAATTTTTTTTCTTCTTTCAAAACCCCAGAATATCTTCCTAGAAACCTAAAAGCTACCAACAAACACACTCACCACCTACTTTGCTGACATTCTAGTTCTCTAAATGAAGAATATCAAAGTAAACTTGCATCAACACCACCAAAATTCAGCTGTTGGACACAAAATGTTTCAAGTAAATATTTTCATCCAGATCCTTCTTTGCATACTTACCATTTACACATGAAATTATTTATAGCAGAACAACCACCTTGTCCAACACACGATGCATTTGGCAGCCTGCTCAGACAGATTCACCAGGCCTGAAAAATCTGTATTTATTTACCTACATATCTCAAAATATGTTTTTCTTTTCTCTTGTTTATTGTACCCTGCTCCCACACCAGGATCTCTGCCTCTTTCTAATCTCCCCCACTTGATCCTCCCTGCCTGTCCTAAAGAAAAATGAATTACATCAGATCCTGCCATATTTATCACAGAAGTGAGGGAGGATGGATCTGGTTGCTGAGAAAAGACACGACTATAAGAGGAGCAGGGAAGAGAAGGAATCAGCAGTGCACTCAGGAGTTACTATTTTAGGCTAATCTCTCCACTGAGGTGCATCAATTCCTACCCAGATCTTTGGTTCTTTCTACAGGAAAACAACACCCAGCATCATGTACCCCTCAAGAGCCTGAACTGCACTTTTAGGGACTAGCCTGCTTCCACAGGAACAGCAAATATGAGATTATTTCAGACTGTCAGTAGCAAAGCTGCCATGTAAAGGACACTCCATGCACGTGGGGCAGCAGAAGGTTAATGTCCAGTTAAACATGCACATTTTTACACTACAAAGGTTGCAGTAAGGTCAAAATGCATCGATGTAATGAGAGTTGGCCTCTCCCACACTGCAGCAGAGATGACTGGAACAGACCAAGCAAGGGAAACTGTTAGATGCACAGCTCTCCTACAGCAAACCTCCTCTCCTCACACTGAAATATTCACTTTCATTCGTGTGCTGTACATAGAACACACTCTCTGCCCCCTCCTCCACCCCCAATTACAGCAAATTTATTTTTTGGTGTGTATTTTACTTAAAACACACTAAAGCTACAGGTCAGGCCACGCTGCTGTGCTGCCCCTGCATCCTCCCTCAGCCTGGGCACACACAAAGGAAAAGCCATAAGAAAGGCACAAAATGCTGCAGGATCAAGCTCTGTGCTCTTTAACAAGCCTCCCTGATGCTGCTGGCCTGTCAGAGATGCAGGCACACAGTTTGCCTCAAATTCCTTTCCTAAGCCAAGGAGTGTCTGAGCTGCATCCCAGAGAGGACACTGGGACACAGCCCTGATCCTGGAACACAGAACAGAGAAGTGAGGAGAGCACCTGTCACCTTCCACTCACCCAAATCCTCAAAAAAAGATCAGAACTGACTTGGTCAATGCTTAAAAAAATCCCCAAGTATTCTCCTCTAATCTGAATTCAGTATATCTGACTTGAAAAAACACAATTTATTTCTGCCTGAAGTTATTTTCTGACACCTAACAGGCATGTAACAGTTTTCCCCAAGTTGCTGGGTAAGCAAGCAGAATTGGTTTGGCACAAAATATGGAAATCCATGAGGTTGTTAGAAACCCCAACAAACAAATAACGAGCAGATGAACAGGCAGACTAAACAAAACAGCTAAATAGTATTACAGATGTTCCTAACAAAATGAAAGGGAAGTTCAAAAACATGAAACTGAAAAGCAGTACACACCTTTAATGCAATTTTGACTCTTTTAATCTTTTTGACCTTTTCAACTGTCTTTGTGCCGAAAATGTGGAAAGCAGATTGAAAGAATGTTAGTATGACAGCTGACAAGATCACCATCAGATTAATAACAGTCAGAATATTCAACTTGAAGCTAAAGAATCACACAAAGAATTTCCCTACAACTTCTAACAACAGCGAGGGCTTCTCAACCCAGATGCAATTCTATTGCCCAGGCTGATTGCATCAAGATAACACCAAAAATAAGCATTTTACACATATTTATTTAGCAAAACAAAATGTCTGGTGTGCTACTTACAGGATTGAGCGTATTACACTGGTCTATGGGGTTCTTGTAATCAGTCTTCAGTTCATCAAATGCTATAATCTAGAGAAAAAACATGAAAGAGTTTTGATTCCCCAGGAGCAATTTTGTATTTTATCCATTAAAAGTAGCATTTTGGCACAGAGCTGCTACCTTTGTTCTCAGTAACATTTCACCTAAGTTCTGCCTCCATCAACTCACAGGTAAGACAGATGTGGAACAGGTTTTACAAATAGGAAAGCAGTCGTTTCATCAGATATTCAAAAGCCTCTGACTACTCCCCAACTTTTTATCTTCCCACCTGCAATGAATTTCCTACATCCCCTTTATCAGTTTTCAGCCCTGTGCAGACCCCAACCTCACCCAGGACTCTCTTGGTGGCCAGCAGGAATCTGGCGTGGGGTTCCTTAATCCACAAAAAGAGCACATTTAAAAGCCAACAGATATTTTTCCTCATTGTCATAGTAAATGCTGAGCCCACATACATCCCAGAATCACAGAACTGCTGGAACTGGTCGACCATCCAGTTCAACTTCCCTGCCAAAGTAGGATCACATACAGAAGGTTATACCTCCTAAAGGTGTATCCATTAAAAAAAAAAAAAAAAAAAAAAAAAAAAAAAAAAAAAAAAAAAGCAGCAAACCCAAAATATGAACACCGGTCTTTTTCTTAACATAAAGTTGCAGCATACAGTACAAAAGGCAGTTTTACACCATAAATATCCTGCTAAGCATCACATCCTCCCTCAGAGCAGCTCATCTCAGGCAGGGTCCTGTTGGCTGCTCTCCCAGTGCCAGCCTCGAGGAGCAAATCACAGAATTATGGAATGGTTTCGGCTGGAAAGGACCTGAAAGATCCAATTCCAAACCCTGCTACGGCAGGGACACCTTCCACCATTCCAGGCTGCTCCAAGCCCCATCCAGCCTGGCCTTGGGCACTTCCATGGATCCCGGGGCAGCCACAGCTTCTCTGGGCACCCTGTGCCAGGGCTTCACCATCCTCACAGAGAATTCCTTCCCAATATCCCATCCATCCCTGCCTTCTGTCAGCGGGAAGCCACTGCTCCTTGTCCTGCCACTCATGCCCGCACAAAAACCCATTTTATCCGCAGGGAGGCCGATTCCCGCTCCTAGGGCGGTTCCGGATGCGGTTTCCCCGCTCCCTCGGCGGCTGTCCGGGGACGCCCTGAGGGCTCTCCGGGGCCCTTCCCCGGGCAGTCCCCCCCTCCACGGTCCCCGTACTCACATGCCAGATGGCGAAGAAGATGAGGGCGGCCGTGAGCAGCAGCGCCAACATATAGCAGAAGGCGGCGAACGTGAAGGCCATGGCGGCGGGGCCGCGCGGGGGCTGCCGGGCGCCTCAGCAGCCGCCGCGCAGCCGCCATGGCCGCGCCCGCAGCGCCCCCTGCCGGCCCCGCCGGCCGCCGCCATTTCGTGAGGGGGGGCATGAGGGGATGGAACAAAAATCCGGAGTTTTCACCTTAAAGTGTGGGTGGAGGGAGTGCGATCGCGCTTTGCGGAGCGCGGTGTGAGAGAGGGTTGGCGTAGAGTCATGGAGTCACAGAATCTAGTTTAGAAAAACCCACAAGATCATCGACTCCAATGACTCTTGTGACTATCAACACACCAGAGCACTGAGTGTCATTTCCAGTCATTCCTTGAACACCTCAAGGTATGAGAAAAGGGATGGGGACTCCAGACCTCTTTGGGCAGCCTTTTCCCAATGACTGACCACTGTCTCCATGGACAATTTTTCCATATTATCCAATCCAAACCTCCCCTGAGGTTTTCTGAGGCCATTTCCCCTTGTCCTGTCCCTGTTCCTTGGAAGCAGAGCCCCACTCCCCTGGCTGTCCCCTCCTGTCAGGAGCTGTGCAGAGCCACAAGGTCCCCCCTGAGCCTCCTTTGCTCCAGGCTGAGCCCCTGCCCAGCTCCCTCAGCCTCTCCTGGCGCTCCAGACCCTTCCCCAGCTCCATTCCCTTCTCTGGACACTCTCCAGCCCCTCAATGTCCATCCCGAACTGAGGAGCCTAGAACAGGGCACAGCACGTGGTGGCCTCAGCAGTGCCCAGCACAGGGGACAGTCACTGCCCTGGTCCTGTGGCCACAGGCCAAGGGCCACCGACCTCTTGCCCACCTGGCCAAACCTGGGCTCGTGTCCAGCCCCTGTCAAACAGCACCCCCAGGTCCTTTCCTACTTTCCAGACCCTCTGCCCCAGCCTGGAACGCTCCACGGGGTTGTTGTGACTCAAGTGCAGGACCTGACACTTGGTCTTACTCAACCTTGGACTCTTGGTCTCAGTCCATTGATCCAGCCTGTCAAGGTCGTTCTCCAGGGCCTTCCTGCCTTCCAGCAGATCCATACTCCCACACAATTTGGCATTGTCTGCAAATTTGCTAATGGTGGACTCAATCCCCTCAGCCAGATCATCATAAAGACATTAAACACAACTGGGCCCTACACTGATCCCTGGGGGCACCACCAATGTGCAGCATCATTCCCCACTAGTGTTTGGGCCCAGCCATCCAGACAGTTCTTAACCCAGCCTAGGGTAAACCTGTGCAAGCCATGGACTGACAGCTTTTCCAGGAGTTTGTGTTGAAAGGAACTTAAAAACCATCAATTTTCAACCCAGTGTCATGGGCAGGTACGCCTTCCAGACCAGTCCCACCTGGCCTTGAACACTTCAGGGATGGGACAGCCACAGCTTTTCTGTGCAAGTCATGCCAGGGTCTCACCACCCTCAAAGGGAAGAAATTCTTCCTAATACCTCATCTAAATCTTCCTTCTTTGAGTTTACATCCATTCCCCTGTTTCCCATCCCTACCTGATCATGTAAAATTCCCTGCTCAGCACACACTACATCTGGAGAAAAGGGAGATGGCTAATTTAGGAAGAAATGCTGAAGAAGGCTGTGCTGTGAGAGCCCTGGGGAAGGGAGGGCTGCTCATACAATCCCAAATCAATACAAATTGGAGCCTGTCCAACAGAAACAGCAAGATGAGAAAACAGTTTGAGGAGAAGATCACCCCACTCTCCTTTCCAAAGGTCATGTAAAAGTTGTTTCACTTTAAGCAGTGACACCTTGCAGTAAAGGCAAGCTGGGGTGACATTGCTGCAATCATTTCCTCTGGAGCAGAGTGAGGGATGATTTCCATAAAACCAACAGCTGCCAAACTAAATAATATTTTCCGGTGTTATCTGCTGGAAAGCTTTATACACAATTAATGGAGTGTCACAATGAGAGATGAGCAGAAACTTTATTTCCCTCACCAAAATACAGGAAAAGCTGTAGCAAATGAGCTGTCTTTAGGAAATCGGCTGTTGCAAAGATAAAGTTGATGTTTCAACATAAAATCACTCATCTCATCCACAAACTACTCCCAGTAAAAGTGCTGTGGCGTCATTATGACCTATGAAACTTTGATGTGAAACCCAGAAAACAGATTTTAAAATAAATTTTAGTGAAGATAAGCCCTGAAAAACCTGTTCTGGTGGAAGGTGTCCCTACCTGTGGCAGGGGGTTGGAACAAGATGAGGTTTGAGGACTCCCAACCCAAACCAGTCTGTGATTCTGTGACTCAGATTAATAAGAAGGTGAGAGAACACAAGGCCAGGAGAGTGGGTGCTCAGAGCTGCTCTGAGCCATTCCCAGCTCTGTCCCAGGAGCCTTCCCATTGCCTTGCAAGGACAGGCAAGACCACTGGGCAGTGAGAACACCAGGAAGGGCTGAGCCTGTTGTGGTTTCCTTGCAGCTCAGGGTGCTGTACAGGATGGGTTAGGAAGAGAGGCCCTGGCAGTGCATCACAGCCACCTTCCAACCATTCCTCAGGAGCCAGAAACAATTTCTGCAGTCCCTCTGCAATAACAGCTTTCTTCACATCACTTGATGCTTCTTTAGCCTTATTTATTTGCAAATTGTTTATTTCTTATTTGGAATACCCTTGAGCTGCACAGGCACATTTATTCCCACAGACCTTGCACTGGACTGTGCTGGAAACTCCCTGGTGCAGGCTTTTCCAAAGCCAAAGGCAGTTTGTCTCACAAGAGCTGTGGGAGGTAGAGAAACAGGATGTGTGCAGAGATGCTGTCATACCTTGGGGCTGAGGAATGCAGGTTTTCCACTGCAGTTTGATCCGTTCAAGGTAGATATTTCTGTATTTGATGATTTCTTGTACATGAAAATGTTGTGCAACAGGGATGTGCAGTCTCAGAAGTAAAAAGGTGTGTCAGCCACATACTTGCATTTGCAATTAATCCTGGTTCTGCCTGGAGGAATGCAGTGTTTTATTCCCTCGGGTGCTGGCATACCATTCAACTGCAATTATCCTGTCAGGAAAAGAGGAAGGCAGCTGTAATCTTGCACAACAAAGATTTCTGCACTGAAGGATTTCTTTATCAAAGATTTTATTTATTTTTTTTTAAGATAACACAGAAGGAAATGAAAAGTAAATTCTGTAGAAAATGGTCTAATCAATTCTCATTTCACTCCAATTGGTATCCAATTGGTATCTCAAATCAAACAATGACTGAGTATCTTCTCTGATTAAACTTTGAAAACAATGCCAGGAAGCCACAGAGGAGCTCTGGAGATGGCCCACAGCTCTTAATGCACCTTCCCGTTAGTCTGGACACACTGACTTTAATCCTGATTGGAATCCCCAGGGAAAATGTCAGTGTCTGTTCCCTTCATCTTAAATCCCTCTCGAGTACTTGTCCTTATTGGAAAACAGCCGTATAATCAGTCATAATTCAGTGTGTAACACGCTGTTCATGAGGAAGATTTTGGCAGAGAACTGAGAGGAAAGATTATGGAGCAATTTCTCTGAATTATGCACAGGTTAACCACATCCTTCAACACTAAAAATTGTCATTTCAGTTATAGATATCAAGGAGAAATCTAATACTATTGAACTTGGTAATAAAAATCCCACTGAGTTTAATAGATTTGACTCACTGGGTTTTCAGGAGAGGAAAAACTGAGTATATATCTACAATTTAAGGGGGTCATAAAAAGTGGGGGGGGGACTTTTTATACAGGCATGGAGTGACAGGACAAGGAGAAACAGCTTCCAATTGTTAGAGGGCAGGGTTGGATGGGATATTGGGAAGAAATTCTTCCCTGTGAGGGTGGTGAGGCCCTGGCACAGAGCAGCTGGGGCTGCCCCTGGATCCCTGGAAGTGTTCCAGGCCAGGCTGGACAGGGCTTGGAGCAGCCTGGGATGGTGGAAGGTGTTGGAATGATAGTGGAAGGGGATGGAATGAGGTGAGCTTTAAGGTGCCTCCCAACGCAAACCATCCTGTGATGCTGTGAATTTAGCAGAGACTCTCTGAGTATCTAACAAAGTCCAGCCAAGGTCACCTTCCTGCACCCCTGTAAATCCACATCAGGAGCAGCCAGAGCACAGAACTCCTCACCCACTTTCCCTCTTTATCCACTAGCAGACATTGGTTCAGTCTGTCACCAGCAGGGTAAACAGATCCCTGCACTTGCAAGTGCCCCAACTCCCCTTCCTCACTGGCAAACATCCTTTCCTATTGCACTAATTAACTCACCTCCAGAATCCCTGCTTGGGCTCTCCCATTCAGTAGAGCTCAAATAAACAAATTAACATGATAAATTCCATTGCACATGAAAGCCAGTCTCAAGAGAAACAATCACATTGAAAACCCAATTTCAGACACGGGTGCTGCCAGGCATCTCACCAGGACTCATTACAGAATCCACCCGTGGCCTCAATCCCTCCAACATTCACGGTCAGATGGCAACAGTTTCCATTTAATACGCTAAATACTGAACACTCAACCTGTCCTCATAAATAACAGGGCTTGTTTTTCTCATGCTGGGTAGAGCTCCTGTTAATGGCTTTCCACACAGTTCTGAGCATAACAGTGTGTGGACAGGAAAAGAGACCAAGAGTTGTATTAAAAAAAATAATTATAATGCAAATCAGGATTTGGCTGCTCATCAACAACAGAGGGGATTTTCCAAAACATTCTGCATTAGCCTAGCTGTAGCAGTCGTGGCTCCAAAAATGTCATCCTTAGTCCTTAGCTCTTAGAATCCCAGAATGGCTTGGGTTGGAAGGAACCTTAAAATCATCCAGTTCCACCCCCATGCCATGGGCAGGGACACCCTCTACTAGACCAGGGTGCTCCAAGTCCCATCCAGCCTGGCGTGGGACACTTCCAGGGATTAACATCCAAAAGGAGGCGAGATACACACAACTTCAGCTTTGTCTCAGAAAAAAATAAGCTGTGGAGGGCTCTGACTTTGGTCTTCCTGTTCTCCCACACACATCCCTTGTGGCGCTGAGTATGGCATCTTCAGGCCCAATGTGTATTTATACACTTAAATCACACTAAATAGGATTTCAAAAGCCTCCATCCACATCTAAATTCCTTCACAAATCTTGCTTTTGATCTCTCCAGCTACATCCGTATTATCAAATCAGCTCAAAGCTGTACCAGTGCTAGAAATCCACCCCACTGGTTGTTCTGGATATTTAAAGTCCAGCTCTGCCCTGGCTGTGGCTCCCACCAGTAACCTCAGGCACGGGAGCTGGGTGGAGTGGCTGACTCACACTCCACATCCACAGCCCCTGTGCATGAGGGCACACAGCCAGTGCCTCCAAGGTTTTAGGACCAAACCACAGGAATGAGGCAGCAGCAGTAAAGATGCTGAAGTTCTCTGTAGATGAGAACAGCTTTGTTCACCTCCCAGACAGGGAACTGGCTTGCATTAAACTGTACTTACAGACCTTGGAATGGGGCCATCCAAGGGAAGAAGGGCTCCTGAGTGGATGCTTCTATTTTTTTGTTCTCCCAGTAATACAGCTATACGATTTGTTTTGTACTCCTGAAGCAAACAATTGCACATTCACAGTTGGAGGTAGGGTATAAATATTGTCTCTGGCTGATCCCTTGATCCTGTCGTCCTCGCTGAATTAATCACACTCGCAGATCAATCCAGGATTTGTTGCTGGCAGAGCAGATGGCCAGGCAGTCTGCAGTTGTGAGCAAGGCAGGCACGTTCTCCTTCCAATTATCCAGCAGCATTTTCCAACAGTGGATATTTAAAATTAGACATTATTTTGAACAAATGTTAGATCTCTCTTGTTCCTTCTTCAGCTCCATAGGGACAGTGACCCCTGATTTCTGCTCTGCTTCCATGCTTTAAGACTCAGCAGAAGTACAGGATGGCTGGTGCCCCTTTCCCTTTCAACTGAATGTTTTCTGCCCCATTTTCTTCTGCTGTCTTCCCATTTTCCACAGAAATGAGGTGACAACACCAGCTGCTGTTTAGCACAGGGATTTCAAGGGTGCATTGTATTAATTGCTGAGCCAAGGGCTCCAGGAGAGGGAAGAGAAGCTGCATTCATGGGGCTCATGGCACGGAACAGCAGGAACGGGGGTGACAGTGTGTGCCTTTCAAACAGCCTGGACAGGACTTCCCTGTCACAGGAGTAAATCTGCCGTGAAAGACAGACAGACGTGCTGTTCTCACAGTGTTTACGTCTGTTCTGCATTCAGAGCCCCTCTGGATGATAATTGCTGCTGTCTCCCCTCTGTCCCCTGCTGAGGAGCTGTGAGAGCTGTCAGGGGAGTTTCAGCCCAGCTCCATCAGTTCTGTAGGAGACACCTCACGTTGCTCCAGAGGTGAACAGGGTTAACCCAGAGCATGTCTGCAGTCCCTGAAGGAATGAAACACGACAGGACAGTCCAGAGGAGACGATCCCCCCATGCTGGGCACAATGGGCCACTCTGATTAACCACAACTATGGAAAGGCATCGACATCATCCCCTTGGCTCCATGGCCGGAGAAAGGACAGGGAGGTTACCCAGAGCACAGCGAGGCTGCACAGGGTGCTGCACACACACACTGCATCACACAGCCTCTTATCCACACAGGATCACAGCATCCAACAGCACCCAAAGGAACAGCACACATGGAAAACAGCCTGCAAGGCCTCAGAGGGGAACAGTGCCCAAGATTACACTGATGTGAAATTAGAATTATGGAATCTCAGAATGGTTTGGGTTGGAAGGGACCTTAAAGATCATCTGGTTCCAATCCCCCTGCCCTAGGCAGGGACACCTTCCACTATCCCAGGTTGCTCCAAGCCCTGTCCAGCCTGGCTTTAAACACTTCCAGGGATGGGACACCCACAGCTTCTCTGGATAATCTGTGCCACTGTCTCACCACCCTCACAGTCAAGAAGTTCTTCAGATATTCAATCTAAACCTACTCATTCAGTTTGAAGCCATTCCCCTGGTACTCCAGGCTGTTGTAAATATTCTCTCTCCATCTTTCTTGTAGGCTCCTTTCAGGTGCTGGAAGCCTCCTCTTCACCAGGTTGAACAATCCCAATTCTCTCAGTCTTTCCTCACAGCAGAGATGCTCTGTTCCTCTGATCAGCTTGGTGGCTTCCTGAGAGTCACTCCAACAGGTCCATGACGTGCCAGCACTGTCCTAACCACATTCAGACGATACTCACTTTAGTATTTCACCTTTTGCTGCTTCCCACAAAATGAAAATAGAAAACTTGAGGTATGCAATTGCTTAGCCTTATGTTCAACCTTTCAATATAGAAACCAGATACAAATGTGTATTAATTTGAAAAGTTAAAAGCTAAAGCCAGGGGTCCTTGTACTGCAGAACTGTATTTATTAAAACAATGCTGGAATTTACATTTCCAATGCCTTGAACACAGCACAAACCAAGTCAGTGCCACTCCCATACTCTGCAGCCCAGAGAGAGGATGCCAATTCCCCAGAGGCTGATCCCAGATACATATTTTGAGAACTACAACTCCTTTTCCCTGCTGTGCTGTAGGAACCTACACGCCTGCATGTCTGGCAGTTCAGGGCTGCTCTTCAAGAACACCAGGGCTGCCTCTCAGATCCCAGAAAAACTCTCTCTTCCCCAGCAGTTTTCATTTAAACTGTGTTCCCAGAGCAGCCTCAAGGCCAGCTCAGCACACAGGACCAATTCCCTGGGCTGAGTTTCCTTCTGGAGGAGGTGGGAACAAATGACATCATCTCCACAGCTCTGCCTTTGCTGGCAGAGAGAAGCAGTTACCTACCCTAAGGGAAGCCCTGCAGAGGATGGAACCAAACTGGAGTTACACACATAGAGCCAAATCCAACACCTCCAGCATTTATAAGTCCCTCTGTGCAGGCTTTCCCACAGGAGGCTGAGCTTAATTTCTTTAGACCTTGTAGTACATCACCAAAACTGCAGCTGACACAACTGTGCCAACCAACAAGTGCAGGGGATGACCCACCTGCCACATCTTCAGTTTTGTTCCACAGGGTGAGGCCCACCTTGAATCCTCAGCCCTGCCATACAGGAGTGCAGCTGAACAAATTCCAGCCACTCTTACACCCAGAGCACCTCCTGTCCTTCCCACAGCCCCAGCAGCCCTCCCTCCATGCCAGTTCTGCCTCAGTGGCACCGTCAGAGCCTCACTGCCTGTGCTTGGCTTCCCACCCTCACCTGCACCTGAACAGGAAACTGCAGGAACTTCGCTGTGAGGAGCCTGGGAGAGCCAGCTCGTGTTCCAGTCAATGAAGAGCAGGCACAGGCACACTCACACACTGTCACACACAGACAGCAACTGCCCCAGCTTCCATCCCTTGCAGTTGGCTGGGACAGGGCCTGGAGCAGCCTGGGATAGTGGAAGGTGTCCCTGCCATGGCAGGGGTGGAACTGGGTGGGATTTAAGGTCCCTTCCAACCCAAACCATCCTGGGATTCTTCTTCCAGCTCTTCCAGAACAAATTCCATTTCTCCTCTTCTCTGTGTTATTCCCAGACACCCTGCCAAGCCACAGATCTCCTTAGCAAACTTCCAGCCCTGGAAGGGAAAGCACCCCTGTGGGATGCTCAGGTGCACTGCAGGCTGGTCCTGCTCTGCAGAGCTTTCCCATTTTGATCCCTACTCCCCCTTTGCTTTGACTTTAACCACCACTCAATTGACCTTTTCACCAGAACTATGAGAAGCCACTGACCTTTCCTGAATGGAGGCAGCTGCCCTTCACTTCACATCCCTGATCTGGCACTTCTCTTTACTCTGCTGTTGTTTTATGGCTGTATGTGGCAGTACCAATGAGCTATTGCCCATTTCCTAGTGCAGCACACTCAGTGACGAGCAGGGAATGCCACAGGACCCCACAGGTGACCTTCTCCTCCCATAGGAGAGCTATTTATTAATTTTTTTTTTCTCCTTTTCAGTAAAACCATTCTTCTCCCTTAGCAGCTTTTTCTTCCCCGAGCTTCTGGCAACAGATTTTGCCTTTCAGTGCCTGAGATGCCATCAGGAGCCAGATGTGCTGAAGCAGCTGTGCATTTTCTCCTTCACAGAGCTCTCTCACCTGGGAGCAAAGGGGTTTATTTCTGTCATGTCTAATCAGTGGCCTATTAATGCTGTTCCTTGGTGTTCACAGAAACAACCTATGGCAGGTACTGAAGCTGAATTCCTGGGTTATACTTGGCAGTTTTTTCAACAATAGAGGAATCAAAGTCTCAAAGATCACAACAGGATGAAACAGCAAGAATGCAGAAAATAAGGACTTAAATCAAATTAATGCAGTGGTCTCTTGGGCAGGAAAGAGATGAGCCAATGACTGTGGGAAGGTAAAAAACCCAAGTTCCTCTGTCTCCTTCAAGCTCTGGTTTCCTTGACAGCTCTGTTCAGGGGGCACCTGCACTCTGCATTGTATTGCACAGCTCCGGGTTCTGCCAGGAGCCTTGTGGGAGAGGTGGGGCAGGGAAGTTCCTGTGACATTCCAGGCTGACACTGAGCCCCACGCTGCCTTGCACCTCATCTGCAGGCAGTGGGAGGTCTGTGACACAAAGGTGCAAAGCAGCAGAGCACAGCAGTTCCCTGCAGGATTCCAGCAGCTCCTCTCCTCCCCATCACAGCAGATGGAAATGGAATTATTTTAGGTACAACAGCAAATGAGGGAGCAGTTGAGACTGAAGACACCTGAAAGTCCAACACAAACTCCAAGAAGCTGAGAAAAGGAAGAAGGTCATACCAAGCATCACCTGTCACACAGGGACCATTTTGCAATTAAAACAGGCCAACACAACTTCTTAATGAAATATTTTATTTAAACCAATACAAGCACCATGCTTAGCAAAAAAAAAAAAAAAAGATTTGGTTTAAAGTAAACATGCAATGTGAAGTAGCAGAGACTAAACAGCATATGGAAGTTGTACTGGTTACTGGTATTTTCATGGAACTGCCAAATTCCCAAATCTGGCCGTGAACCTCTCACACCTTTTAAGACAAGTCTGGACCACAGAACAAACACAAGAGTTTCACTGAGCCCCATCTCATGTCCCACTTCACAGTCACTACATGTATGTATAAAAACAACATTCATGGTGTTTATTTTTGGAATGCTCTGAAGTAAGGAATTGAATTCTCTTGCTTCTGCCTGTTTGAGTCAGACCCGTCAGCAATTTAACATTGTTTCTGGACCAGCTATTTTACAGTTAAAGATACAAAAATGGAATCCTGGTACAAATGCAGAGATGCTCCTTTGGAGAAGTGAAAAAGGTGTCAACACCTGCATTATTGCCTCCTTTAATAGATCAGAACAGTATTCATTATACTAGAAATACACTTAAACCATCAAATACCAGCATTTACAATTTTTTGTTAAAAATATTCAAAACACTACAAGTCTATTTCATGGGCTGACATGCAAACTCATGCTTAAATTCAGCTTACCATCAGTGAATAGGATTACAAGAGCTGTATCCCAGCCATCTAGTCAATATTTAAAGCAAACCTGATTAATTGTGGCAGAAGTCTCCCTTGGAGAGACCTTTAACTCCAGACCGAGGATTTTATGGCCAACTTACTAACTCCTGAAAAATAGGAGCTCCCAATGGAAAATGCTGACTCTCAGACCTTTAGCTACAAAGGCTCCCCTAGGCTAATTTATGCTGTCCTTTAGAGGTCTGAAAATTCAAGAGAAATGTGTGATTACAGATGGGCAATTCACCAGCAAAGCCCAGCAGGAACATACTGGCCTGAACATGGACTCATCTGCCTCCCACTGAGCCCAAGGGGGCAGCAGCACAGAACACACAGTTCTACAGATAAGGTGGGGAAAGATGTTATGAAAACAAGGATTATTTGTGCAGGAAAGACCTGGACATAATGATGTCTTTGTTTAATCAAGTGTTAGCACTACCTGCATCTCAAGAGCCCAGGACAATTAGCAGCAGCCAGTTGTGTCAAAACACTGCATGAAGAGCAAAGAGAACACAAACAAGGCTGGAACAGCAAACACCCTCTGCACACTCATCTTCCCAGAACCTGCAGCTGCTTCCACAGCTCAGCCAGGGAAGCAGGAGCAGCTGCCAGGCAGGGCTGGCTGAGGAGCAATACTGGTGGGCTGAGCAGCATCAACAGCACCTTCCAGGGGAAACTGGGCTTGAACACTCTCACAAGGATCTGTCTGCTCCCTGCAAGGCTGGAGGGGCAGCACCCAAGGCAGAAAGTGCTTAAGTGAGGCACGAGGACATGAGAAGTGGAAGAACTCAGCTGAAGATACAGCTGTAAGGAATAATGTTTTCTTGGCAGAAGGGGGAGCAATCCAGAGATGAAAGGTCAAATTTCACCATTTCATGCAGCAGCTCCTCCCTTCCCTCCTGATACAGGCCTCTTGTACAGTTATTTTTGTGCAGACCTGTGCAGGCAGCAGTTGGCTGCTGGCAGCCCACCAGTGTACAAAGTACAACAGACATGATTAATCCAGTTTTTCCCCACTGCAAATCAAGCTGAACATTCCAAGCAGCAGCTTCCCTCTCGTCCACACTGTACTTTGATATGCCTCACCTTTAGTACAATCCCAAAAAAACCTCAAAAGAGATTCTTGCTGTTCCCAGACTGATGCTTGGAATGACACTACCCTTTAAGCCAAAGTCTTATTTATACAATGTTTGTCACAAAAGACATGGTTTTTATTGATCTGCAGTACAGAATGATCAAGCAACAGTTTCATAATCAACATTTTTTCATCCAGGGAAATGAAATTGTTTTTCCAGTTCAGTATGTTAACACAGAAATTTAATTACAAGCATTTCATTCCTGCACCAAAGTATCGATTTAATTGGATAATTCCAACATGTATTTTGAAAAGCTCCTCTCAAGTCAGATTTATATACAAATAAATGAGCAGTAACATCAAACTAGGAAGAGATTTACCAACACTGAAGACCTTTGCAAATGAATTCCTTGTGATCTTGCAGGAGTTAGTGTTTTACCACTAACACAACCTAAGTTGACAAAACTAACCCCACTTTCAGCAAAGGTTTCACAGCATGAAATACTGGCCTCCAAAGTGAACACTGCATTCCTCCCAGCGAGCAGATTGGTTGGGGCAGCAGCATTTTAAGGTATGTTATCAACAGGAAGCTGCTCCTCCGCAGCCACTTGCTCAGAAGCACAA
Source organism: Melospiza georgiana (assembly GCF_028018845.1). Classification (NCBI taxonomy): domain Eukaryota; kingdom Metazoa; phylum Chordata; class Aves; order Passeriformes; family Passerellidae; genus Melospiza; species Melospiza georgiana. The sequence continues at coordinate 61,198,640 of NC_080435.1, read as the reverse complement.
CAAACACTCACGAGCAAGACAGGGAGAGACTGTGCCGTGAGTGCTCCTCCTTCCTGCCACAGCACGTGCTGAACGTGGCCCACACCACACAGCTACTCTATTCATATAAAACAGACCTGTAAAAAGACTGGTCATTTATAAAAGTTAAATACTATTTTCACATTAGATTTGCTGTTTCAAAGAGATGAACCGTTAAGTAGATGAAAATCAAATGATCATTTATGCAAAAGCTTCATCTGGAATGTAATTTTGACCAAAAAGCCTTTAAGAAAGTTAGAGGTTGTAATTAAAATACTCAAAAGCTACGTGTGGCCAACTTTTATAACAAAAAAGATACAAATCATTTATTATCATGAAAAGCTTTAACCTCCTGACTCCTACAAATGGAGCAGATGATTGGAATTTCAAAGAAAATGAGGTTGGCTTTTTGTTTTAACAGATGTCAACTGCAGCACGAGGCACTAGGAACAAATATTACTTGGATTCTTTAACAAAGTTTTTACCAAATTTGTAAGAAGTGGCAGTGTAAAATTCTCAAGTCCTTTTAAAGCTAACAAATGAAAGGCACACAGTATCACCAGGTGTTCAGATAACAGGAAATGAGCAGAGGTAAACTTCTCAACAGTGTCAGAACAGAGATGCAAGAAGAAATCTGGTGCAAGAGGAACCAGAGTTGTAGTTCAGCCCTTAGTTATCAGCTAGTTCCTGTGAGACTGTATTAGCATGAGAACTGGACAGTCAAAGCTTTGCCCTGAAATTTAGGAAGATTGACTCAGGCAACTGAGGAATTACTGGAATGACAAAAATTAGTTCCAAGAATTTGAGACAGTTCACATGGACTCGATGGAAAGATAAATGGATGGATTTGCAGTACAAGGATTTTGACTTTTTAGTACCAAACAAATGCTTCCAGGGAGCTTCCAACAAATGCTTCAAAATTGAGAAGACATTAAGTCAAAAATTACTCTGCTAAGTGAGAGTACATAAATTCTGCATATAAATGGCTAATGTGTGTCATAAGGATGCATTTGTAGCTCAGAAAAAGTTAGCGTCAGCTTCCAAATGATGTTTGTACACGGTTATAAATCCAGAACTGAACTATTTTAGTTACAGAAATATTAGTCACAGGAGTGCAAAAGGAGTCCCTGCAGAGGAGTATTCCCTTTTAGCAGGTACAAATAAGGAAACACCTGCAAAGATTTGTTACTTCAAGGAGACAGACCTGCTATTCTTTGCACAAACTCTGCACAAGAGAGATACTGCAGGAGACAGCTGTGAATACAGTGCATTGCTTGGATGGAAGTATTCATGTCTGGTTCCAGTATCACCAGGATGGTACAGAAACACTTAGAGGTTTTCCTTAGTGGAAAAAGCCCAGTTTCTCACGCAGCCATTCTTCAGTTAGGTCTTCTGTATTTCTGATTTCGAATACCTAAACAAAATGGCATTGCATCAGTTCCTGAGGGATGGGGCTGGAAGGGACAAGCACACAATGCAGCAGCACCTTTCCACACACATGGCTGAGCTGCAATAAAACACAACCAACCTGCAATTCTCAGGTGCTTTCTTGAAAGCATCAGATCAGAGGAAAATACACAACACTAAGTGGCAAAAACATCACTAACATAAACAAGAATCTTGTCATGCTATTTCTAGGTTTTACTCTTATCCCTTAGAATGTGAGAAAAGCACATGTACTACATTTTAAAATAACCCTGAAGTGGCCCCATCTCAGCATGCATTATCTCAGCAAGATGGTATTTTGAAGAATACAAATAATGTAATATCTGGATTGATTTAAGCCCAAAGTTCAGCAATTTTACTCAGTCCAACACACAGTTATTTTTTCTTTCAACTGAAATAAATTCATAGTAGCCAGTAGCATATTGTTTCAACTGTAAACTATCTCAAAATAGAAAACTTGGGGAAAAAACCCAACAAAATCCTAAAGCACAGAATGGTTTGGGTTGCAAAGGACCTTAAAGACCATCTAGTTCCAATCCCCTGCCATGCCAGGGACACCTTCCACTGTCCCAGGTTGCTACAAGCCCCATCCAATCTGGCCTTGGGCATTTCCAGGGATGGGGCAGCCACAGCATCTCTGGGCAAACCCCCAAAACAATCTAAAAGCTACTAACCCAAAGCTTTGTGAAATCTTTAATGAAGCCTTGAAGCAGAAAACAAGGTCCAATACACCAATATACACTTTAAATTCCATGTGGGCAAGTAACTGGTTAGGGTTTGGGGTTTGCTTTTAATAGCCTGAACAGAAACAATGTCAATTATGATTGATTACTGGAGTCCATGAGATGCCCAAAGACAAAAGTCAGGTAATTTTACAAATTCACAGGTCTTAAAAGTGAAGAAACCCCAAAAATCAGTGTTACAAGAACAGAACAGTTTAACAGGAACCAAGCTAATATGCAAGTCACTGGAGACTGAGAGAACTCAGCTGAGTCATGAGCAAAACTCACAGCAGGAGGAAGTCCCAGCAGGAGTTAAAATGAAACACAGCTCAGCAAGTGGCAAGAATAAAGCACATCTGAAGAGCAAGCAGGCAATCCCAACTGGAGACAGCCTGTGCTCTCTGCCTTCAGGAACCATGAATGAACCCAGCCCTGGACTTGCATTCAAAAGCCATTCAGGCTGAGTTTCTCCCATGTCAGAAGTGATAGGAACTCCAACTCTAACTGAGCTACTTCCCAGGCTTTCACCTTCTTCTCACCATCCCTTCTTCTTTCTTACTAAAAACTGTCTACCTCCTTTCTATCAGTTATCAGGCCTCCAAGATACAGTCTCAACAGATCTAAAAAAAGATTTCTTGGGGCTGTGCTGATTGTTTCTGCCATCTTCTGCTGCCTTCCTACTGACTCCTGTTAACCTGAGGTCTAATTTAGAACAGAGGGGTCTTCTCTTACAAGGTACAGCTGGAAGAGGCAAAAGCTGGACAGAGCTTGGAGCAGCCTGGGCTGGTGGGAGGTGTTGGAACAAATGAACATTAAGGTCCCTTCCAACTCAAGCCATTCTGTGATCCATAGTTCTCTTAACATTTTTACTGGGATGTTGAAGGACTCAGCAGGATAAGGAATGAAGGCAACAGTGCTGTGGGAAGTGCTGAAGTCATTTCACATGGTATGCAAAACCTGCAGCAGCTACTGACTCTATTAAGCTTTACTGCTTGAGGCAAAAAGGAGTCTAGGTGCCATTGAGGCAAAGATTTCAAAGAAAATTTTTCATTTCTCCAAAATGAAAAATAGGTGACATTTCTTAGATTCTAAAATATACACACAGCCAGACCTAGTGAAGGCAGTGATTTCTTCTGGTGTCAGTACTGGGAGAACCCAGCACAGGAAGAAATTGTTCATCCCTTGGCACATGTTACTTACCCTGCAGGCTGTTCTGCAAGCATGCAGCCCCAGGAACCAGCTAAACTGATTCACACCACACTGAGGCTTCAGTCTATTCTTCCCATCAGTAAATTCCTCCCCCACAGCAAAGATGTCCATCCTACTGAGGGATATTTTTGTTTTACAGAACACTGTTCCTCCTGGTGTTTTAAGGTACAGAAATCTCCATACATACTCCTCCTTCAGCTTTCCTAAACCAAACTCTGTTCACTGTAATCACAAACTCTCACAAAATCCTTCTTGCCACTGCTTCAAGCAAGACACAAAACAACAACCTGCAGTGAAGGGGGAGTTATTTCAAAAGCCAGTTATACCTTAGTGAGTTCAGCTGTCTGTACAAGCTTATTCTTGCTTCCAGCATACATCATCTGCTGCTCAGGCTTACATCCTGAAGTTATAAGGAAAAAAAAATATTTTTAAAAGTTATTTTCACTGCAACAATTCAAAAATAAGTTGGGGCTTTTTTAAGAATTCTAATCTGCAAGCTAAAGATATTCAAAGGAAGAGTGTCAGGTAGCTACAGAAGAATATGCTCAGTAGTTGCTAAACTCTTTTATATACCTAGTTACTCTAGCTCTGAGAAATGAAGGGTAGAACAATGCAATCAGTTTATCTTCTTCCAGGGGATAACAAGGATAATCCAGTAATACCAGCAAGATACATTGCTACAGTTCAGAACACAGATGGAAGCCCAGGAGCAATTCAGCTCTGGAAGCCCAAACCAAGACCCAGGTTATTTGGCTCCTGTTAAAATGACACAGTGCCCTGTGCAGGTGAGTTGATGGTGAGGGTTGCTGTGACACAAGCAGAGGATGCTCTGAACTGCTCTCTACAAACCTGGGATGATCCAGGATTAGTCTGTTTCCCCTGGAACAGTCTGTTTCAGCACTTTCACATGCTCAGATCTGAGACAGGGAGCCCTCTCTTGCTCCTTTTCCCCCACAGCAGTGACAGCCCTTTAGACTGTCCCCTCACACCATCCTCTACTGCTGCCCATTACGCTCAGGCCCCTCAAAAACTCCTCTCAAATCCCATCCTAACCCTCCTAAAGTCCTGTTCCTTTCATGGGTAGAATGAAAGGAATAGGATTCTAAGATCCACAGAAAGAAATGGGCTCTCATGTCCTAGTGAGATGAGAGGCATTTCCTCCCTCCCAGTCACTTATGTCTGAGTAGCAAGAGGGAGCAGAGCAGAATCACTCAGGAACAGAGGCAGTGTCCTGCAGCCCTCTCTGTGCTCCCTTCCTGAGCCTTACAGGGTCATGCTTTGAGGACTCCCCAAGATCTGAGGAGTGAACAGGTTAAATGAGGTTAAACCTCCATGAGGGGAGGCAGAGTGCTCCAGCCCTGCCCCTGAGAGGTTGCTGAGCACACTGAGAACAGGCACTTTCAGGCAGACACACCTTCTGGCAGCTAAGCAGGAAACCAACGCTCCAGCTCAGCCTTCAGAAGTGGGAAAGAGAGAATCTCTTCTCTCAGACATCTGAAGTGCCCTAAATGTGAACCTCAAAGGCAGGAAAACTTCCTTGAGAGCACCAAGTACTAAGTTTTATCTTCCCTAGAAGAGAATATTCCCAAATTTACAACACACAGTAGCTACAGAGTTCACTCACCAACTGGGCTGGAGAAGATAAAGCACAATGGATAGGAAACTCTTCCATCTTCATGCTGGTACTTGTAGCTATACACAATAAATGTTTTTTCTGAGGTTAAAGAAACTAAGAAATCAATTATTTTATAGGATATAATGCTCAGTTATCAGAGCTTGATGCAGGCAGAAGTCAGTGTTGCATTAAAGATGATGTTTTAATTTGGTAATAATAACCTCACTGTTTTGTTTTCACTTCCACATCTGACTTTCAGAACTGGCCCTGCCTCAGTGTGAGGGCTGTCTCTGTAGTAATGTTTCACATCAGAGCTAAAAATCACCCTCTCATCACAAATATTCCTCTGCCAGCTTTGTAAAAAGACTTCCCACACCCACCAGTGTGGTTTTGGCTTTTAATGAAAGCCAAATTCTTTCTTTGCTGACCAAGAACTTCGTTGTTTCAGGTGTTCTGCTCAATTTGAACTGCAGTTTTAGCCAGGACTTCTGTTTTCAGCCTCCCACTGCACTGTAGGCATGAAAGGCAAGATTCAGAACAGCACAGGGAATGGTGCCAGCCAGCTCTTGAGGCTAATAGGGCAGGTATTTTCTTCACATGTAACTTAAGTACCCCTTCTATTTCACTAGTTAATTTACCTCACCCTCTTTTGTTCTTTTTCCAAAACAGGGATTCCTCCCTGGATCACATGGCCACAGCAATTCCAGAATCAGTAACTGCAGCAAAACAACAACAGCCACATCCTGAGAAAGCACCAAAACAGATCCAGAGTTACACAGGCAGAACTCTATATTTAGAAGTAGCCAGTGACTGGTACATTTTACTCACTTCTTTACATTACCAGCAACGTGGCTTTGCTTTACTTCCCCAAACATTATATAGTGTAAAAGGAAATAAAATGTCAGGAAAGGCTTAAATGAGTCATTGTTTCAGCAAGTGGTACAACAGTTCAGTGCAGCCTGAGAACTGATCCCTGGGTTATTTCCCAAATAAAGGATCAGCAAGATCACACTACAGCAATTACTGGCCTAAAAAGGTGAAGTCCAACACTTTGAACAGCTTCCAGGAGTGAGTAAGTCCAAATGGCAGCAGCATGGCAAGGATATCGAGGTTGTCTCTCAGGCAGCTCATCCTTTAGCTCATCAGGAGAAATACCCTGGTGACATTAAACACAAGCAATGTTTGAGCAAGTACCTCACACTGGAAGGTTAAAGCAGGGTAATGGACACAAACACCTGCAGGGCAGATGGTGATCTACAGGTGAACTGATAAGGACCTCCCAAATTACTACAGCAGTTTAGGAAGATTTGTGTGCCAACAGACTCCTATGACTAAACACAGAATTAATGTTAGTGTGAATAATCACCCCTATTTTAGGCATAATAAATTGAGCAAACATTTCTGGCATAGTTGGCTATGCTGGCAGTGACCATGCTTTGCCAACCCTAGTACTAAATAAGTAAGCACACACTATAAAGTAAGTTAAAATCAGCTACATAAATCAAAAGTTTGAAAATTTCAGTCCTTCCTCCTTCAGCACACAAAAAGGATTCCCCATTACATCTGAGTGTTACATTAACATCTACATCCTAGGGAACAAGAGCTCTGGTTAATGCTCCAAGCCCTGGGAAGGATTTAATTTTGCCCTATGGACCGTTAAGAAACACCACACACTGGGCTGACCTTATTATGCCACCCATCAAATTTAGAGTCTGCAGGGGATTAGCAATCCTGCTTCTAATTGATGGCAGACCAGCTCAGAGACAAATGTGCAGATCTACGTGGAAACACAGCAGAAATCTCTTCAAAAAGCCAGCAGGTGCCAAAGATGCTTTTTACATCGTTAAAACAGCTTTAAAATAACTTTGTTTTTTGTGCAATTAATTAGTCAACTCAATTGCTTCTGCATAGTTTCACTATTAATGGTGCTGTGCTTTACATGCAGAGTGACCATGCATTTAAATAAGCTCATGACCCAAATTAGATTAAGAGTTTGATAACAATTTGAAACTAAGGCAGTACCTTAGAGACAACAATACATTGCAGGCTGAAGATACTCTTATTTACAATTCATTTAACAAACCTCATGCTCCTCATCCAGCACCACCAACTGCTTATCCTTGTCGATTTTCACTATAAATCAAAATAAAACACAGATCAATGTTTTTTTCAATCAATTTACAAAATGGATGCATGAAGCTTTTCAGCACTCAGCAGTTCTAGTCCTTGTGATTCTGTTTTTCTTCTCCAGCGTATCCCATGACTTCCCAAAATCATTTTACAAACAGTGGTAGACTCTGAGCCATAATTAAATATAAATACTCTGCTAAGAGCAGATGGAGACTTGAATCCTAAGAACAGCACTATTTGATTGTTAAAATTACAGGCAGAATTGGAAGTGCTGCAGCTCAGAGAACAAACACCCCCCTGGCTCATGTTTACCTGATACAGCAGAAATCTCACACAGGGAAGAAAAGAGGGGAGAGGATTTTCTGACAATTTTTGTCAGGCACGTTTGGGACTTACTTATAATGGCAGCATTGTTGGTCTCTTTGCGAAATCGGAATTTTCTCAGTTTCTCCACCAGGTCTTCAGCAACATCACAAACCACCAGAGTTTCACTCTGCAAAAGGAAATGGCACAGGGGAGGGAGAGATAAATCCTTCCACAAAGTGAAACAGATAAAAAAAAATCCCTGTGTCACCCACATCTGTGCCTAAACACTGAAGAGGGCCTGCATGCAGCTTGTCCAAAGCTTCAGAGCATCACAAAAACCAGAAAAAACGTGGGTGAAAGGAAATTGTTTTGGTTTTTTTTAAACCACATTAACAGAACATTTTTCTGTTTTAATTTCCCTCTTCAAAGCCACACAGTTAACTAGGAGTATTTATTAACTACTCCTGAAGAGGGATTATTCTCAGAGCTCTTAGAAGTCAACTTTACACTTCAGAAGTAGAATTTATACTTCTGCACTTACAAACTGAATTTTAGACCTCATTTTCCGAGCCCTGAAATAAGGGAGTCCCTTAGAGCAACAGCAAATGGGATCAAGTAATTTAAGCACTTAACATAGTAAGAGCTACTATTGGTATTTAAGAACAACATTGTCCTTGTTTATTTTTACCCACAAAAATATGGAGATTCACACACACAGAAAGAGTTTCAGACATTTTAACCCAAAACCATGCAGCCATTTCCCCCTGTGCACACCAAGCCCTCAGAGATGCTCAAGTCACATATTAGTCATCCCACTGAAGATGAGGAAGGAAATTATTGTTTCACAAGCAGCCATGCAGGTTATCTTCCCTTACACAAGCAATTTCTGAACTGCACCAAGCCAACCACTGCCATTTCCTGAGCAACATTTTATACACACAACATTTTATACACACAACATTTTATACACACAACCTCCATCTCCAAGGGCTTCATGCCAGCTTGATAAAGAAGTTACTTAAAATCTGCAGCTTGAACTGTATTTATGAACTCCCAAGGCATCAAGAACTTTGTACCAAAGTAACTGTATTTCAAGGTTTCCTTAAAAAAAAAATCCTCAGATAAAAAATTGTGCAAGATTACCAATCAAAAGCTCTAATAAAGAGCTCTTGCATTGAGATAAATCACAGAATGTCATTATTTAAGCCCCCAGTTTTGTCTCCTCACGTTCAACATTGTGAGATTTCCCCCCAAAAGCAGATGGGTGGCTCTGCTTCCGCACTTCCCATACCCCACGTTTGTTGTTGCTTGCTCCTAAAAAGATTTCCACCTTGATCAAATTCTGGCACAAAGTTTCATCCCTGTGCTTCCTCTGGACAGCTGGAGAGGAAATCAGGCTCTGCTGTGACAGCAGAGCTCAGGCACTGCCTGTACAGTGCCCCTGATTTTGCTTGTTTCCCATAAATATCAAAGATCACCCTTGGCTCCCTCTGATCAGTCCCTCAACCCAAACAGGCTGAAGTCGATGATCTAAAAGGTATTTTCAAACCTAAGTCATTCTGGATTTTCTGAAACATCCCTACTGTCCACTCTCACTCATTGAGGGAAAAAACCCTAAAAAATACTTTAAAACACAAGAGAATTCAGGGCCACATTCCATAGCTGAACTTGTATTTCATATAAAATGTCACTTACACCCACTCTCACTCACCCAGGAGGTCTCAACTAAAAAACCCAGCAGGACTCAGGGCTGCATTTCAAAGCTGAGGTTCTATTTTATATAAAATGCTCTTTTGTGAAGGAAGCTTTTCTCCCCGTCCCCTGGGCTCACCAGCTTCTCCCAGCAGACAAGCCATGCTCCTGCTCACACCTGTGCAGCCACACAAACACAAATCCCTGAAGGAAAACACTCGGTAACATCAGAGTCAGACTGTTTATCGGGGCTAAGCCGGCTCGCCAACGCTTGGCTTAACAAAAACTGAGCAAAGGCAGGGCAGGATTGCTGCACAGACAGGGACACACCTGCCAGCACCACCGAGGGGGGGCAGCTGCTGCTCCCCGCACCCTCCTGAGCAGATCCCCCTCAGGACACCCCTCCGCTCACCCTCACACTGACAAATAAACGTGAATCTCCTAAAGAGCCTCCAGCACGGCTCTCGCCAGAGAGACACACAGCAAAACAGCCCAAGATTTGATCAAATTTGCTCTGCAACTGCTCCTTCCACAGGAGGGTTCAGCTCCCCAAACCTTTACTAAAACCAGCATGCATGTCTCTTCCTTTCTCCACAACCATTACTTTACCCATTAACCAATATTAATGCAAAGTACCCCACAGCATTCATCCACTAGTCCTTGTTTCCCTTGGTCTGTTCCAACCAGCAATCACAGCTCAAGTTCAAATTCACCACTCGGGTGAATGACTTCAATGAGCAACAATCAGACGCTCTTCAGTGAATTAGCTCGAAACATTACAAGACAACCAACAACCAGGTGCGATCAAGCCATCAGTCGTTTCACAGACACATAATCAGTTCCTCAGAGGTCAGATCACGCGTTTTCCTGTTGATTATTCTATCATTTCCCTATCGAATCTTTCTGAATCAGCCAACTATGCAGCTTTCAGCGGGGTGAGCCCCCTCCCGGCCGGACCCCCCCCCGCTCCCCTCCCCTCACGATCCCGCCGGGTCCCCCCTGAGGGAGCGGCGCGCGCTCCCCCCTCACCATCTTGGCGCGCGCACCAACCGCAGCCGCTCGCGCGCCGCCGCCGCCTCCTCCTCACTGGGTTGCGCCCCCTCCCTCACCGCGCCTGCGCGGCGCAAGCCACGCCCCCTCCATCGCCCTCCAACCAACCAACTGCTCTCCCGCGGGATGGGCGGGGCCATGTCACGCGTCTACGGGCAGCGGGGAGGTTCAAGGCCGCCGAGGGCGGGAAAAGGCAGGGTCACGTGATGGCGCAGCGCCACGCCTCTCTCGTTTGCATTGCATGCCAGGCCACGCCCCCTCACTGTTGCCATGGCAACTCGCGGGCTCGCCCTCAGGCGCCATTTCGCTGAGGGGATCTGAGGGAAGCGGGGCGGCGCGGGGTGAGCTCCGCTTTATAGCTCATAATGTGCCTTAAAAAGGGCAAGGACTGAAGGTTTGAACCATGGAATTGAAGCATGACATGAATCAGAAGTTGTTGTGCTTGCTGTGCTTGTGTGTAGAAGTGGAGTTTAATTCTGGAAGTCATGCAGGGTCTCCAGCACACGAGGCACAAACAGGAGCGGCCAGAGCCGGGCACACGCTCTTTGTCCATAGTGGAGCCTTGATGTGAAGCTCTCCTGATGCTGGAGTGAATATTTGGCCTTTTCCATGCCGCTCACAATTTTAGATGCTGTTAGAGCAGAGAAAAATGCACTTTTAAGGGATTCCATAACAGATTTAAGAATATAATTGCTTTCCTCAGAATGAAAGGACAGATGCAGCCTTTACATCTCACACACAACTTCTAGTGAATTATACTAATAATTAAACACCAAATTTTTAAGATAAAGCTGCAGATTTTCACCAAGGGCTTAGCAAACACTACAGAAATGTGAGATTGCTGTGCAGCTCTTGAAGCCTCGCACAAAATCACAGAATATCCTGAGGTGGAAGGGACCCACAGGGATCATCGAACCCAATTCCTGGCTCTGCACAGGAAAACGCCAAAAATCCCACACTGTGCCTGAAGGCATTGAGCAAACCATTCCCTCAGGAGGCTGTCCAGTGCCTGACCATCCTCTGGGGGAAGAACCTTTTCCTGATATCCCACCTAATCACAGAATCACAGTCTGGTTTGGGTTGCAATACACCCCAAAGATTATCCAGTTCTTACCCCACTGCTCTGGGCTGGAACACCTTCCACTAGGCCAACATGGTCCAAATTCCATCTAATGTAGCCTTGAACATTTGCAGGGGATGGGGCAGCCTCAGCTTTTCAGGGCAGCCTGTGCCAGGGCCTCACAGCCCTCACAGGCAGCAGTTCCTTGCCAACAGCCCATCTAACCCCCATTCCAGGGCAGGGAGGAAGCAAAGCACAGCCATGTGCTGCCAGGGTGGCTTTGGGTCACCTCACACTGCCACTGCAGCTGTGACCGGCAGCTGCCAGGGACAAAGCTGAGGCACACTGAGCTCTCCAGCCTCCAGCAGGGTGGCAAAGCTGAATCCTGCCTCAAGTGCCACCGCTGTGGCTCCAAGAGCTCTCTGTAAAAGCACACAACAACATCAGCCTGGTGCTCTGCAGACCTGAAAGGGCACCTGGAGCCCGAGTGCACTGCCAGGAGCCAGCACCTCTGCCAGCAGCCCAGGAGTGACAAGGGGCAATTTCCTCCAGAGGCATAAAGGCTCTGCCCATGGAGCCGAGGGGACAGGGGACTGGAAGCACAGCCCAGCTGCCCTGGGACAGGCTTGACAGACAGCTTTATTTTGCTGCACAACTTCATTGCCCTTCTCTATGGGGGAAAAGGTGTACTCAAATTGAAAACAAATAGAGGAATTGCCAGAACCGAGTAGGGGGAGTTCAGTGGGCTCAGAGGGTAAAGGATCCAGCTTGACCACTCCGTCTCTCCAGGCGTTAACTGGAATCAAAACTAGGAAGGATAGTGAGGCTCCGGGCCAAAATCGGGGAAAGGGCTGACTGAAAAGCGGAGGGGAACTCGCCTGGAGAGAAAGGGATCCCCACAAGGCACGACGACATCGGATCCTCTGCTGATCCTGCGTCAAGGCAGATATGGTCTTGCCTCAACGCTTGAGCCAAGGTACGCCAGACATTTACTTTTGGCTGAGGGATGATCCACGCCGCCCATGGTGGCAGGAGGAGGCAGAAGATCGTAAAAGGCAAGAGAGCGCTTGGGCGCTGCCACAGTCGAGGGCTGAGCTGGGTCATTCTGATGTTGCGAGAGCCAGCAAACGGACGATGAACTGAAAGAACAAAATAAACCTGGTTACAACTTAAATTCTCTCTCAAATAGATGGTTCTGTCCCAAAAAGTAAATTAAGCTCTGAGGAGGAGTTAGACATTGGGGAGGAGGGTCGGGATTCGGAGACAACACTGAAAGGGGCACGGAACAGAGGACGTGAGGGAAGGGACTCTGCTGGAGGGAACCTGTCAGGAAAATAGAAATGAGAAAAGGTGGAAGGTTTTCTCCTCTGCCGCCAGCATGCCTCCTGCACTTGCGGCACAGCCTCAGATGTCTTCGCCTGCTTTGGAAGGAAGGGCTTTACCCATTTTGATGGTATCCATCTTGGCCCTGAGGGAGTGGACACGCAAGCATATCCCCTCCCCCAGGTAACCAGGTCATAGGGCCCTTCCATTCGCCAGGTCTCCGGATCTCTTATCAGAACTGGAGGCCCGGCCTTCGGCTGCAGCTGTTGGTGACTGCCAAAGTGTCGGACAACTGGAGGATTCGGGTTGTCGAAAGAGCAGTTTAGGAAATTCAAGGTGTACAAAGCTCTCGACAACCGGACGTGGGGGGTCTCCACCTTCACAGCCGTGTGTTATTTTTCTAGGGTCTTTTTCAGGCTCTGGTGGGCCCTCTCCACCATGGCTTGGCCTATCGGGGAATAGGGGATGCCGGTCTTATGCTCTATTCCCCATTGTTGCAGGAAGCTCCTCAGCTCCTTGGAGGTATACGCCGGGCTGTTGTCGGTTTTTAGGGCCCTGGGGATGCCAAGGACAGAGAATGCCAGAAGCAAATGCTTCTGGACATCCGCCGCCCTTTCACCTGTGTGGGCAGAGGCAAAGATAGCTCCCGAGAAGGTGTCAATGGAGACGTGGACGTAACACAACCTCCCAAAGGATGGGATGTGTGTCACGTCCGTCTGCCACACTTCACAGCTCGCCAAGCCCCGGGGGTTCGCCCCAGCCGTGATGGTAGGCATCTGATGAGCTTGGCATTGGGGACATGTGGCCACGATCGCCTTGGCCTGGTCCTGCATAAGATGGAATTGCCTGACCAGACCTGGCGCATTTGGTGGAAAAGCTGATGGCTGATCTTAGCCTGGCTGAACACATCTGGGAGCGGGCCCACCGTGACAGCAGCCGCAGCCAAAGAATCGGCCCGACGGTTGCCCTCAGCGATGAACCCTGGCAGATCGGTGTGTGATCTTACATGCATCACGAAAAACTGATGCTCTCAGTGGGAGACTAATTCAACTAGCCTTGAAAGCAAATTAAACAACTTTTGATTGGAGACCTCCTGCAGAACTGCCGATTCTGCTCTAGATACTACACCAGCTACGTATGCAGAATCTGTGACCAAATTGAAGGGACCAGGAAACTTCTCAAATGCTCGGACGACTGCGTCCAACTCAGCTACTTGTGGAGAAGCCTCCACAATGGCAACATCAGCCTCCCACCGCTGAGTCTGAGGATCCTTCCAAGTCATCACTGACTTGTGGGATGCTTCGGACGCGTCGGTAAATACGGTCAGGGCATCTAGAGGCTTCCTACTCTGAATCCCTTTGATTGATAATTTAAACTCTGAATTGAAAAGTTTATGGGCCGGCCGATCGACTGCAACGCGGCCAGTGTAGCTATCTAGTGTGAATTGCAGCATTTCGTTGGTTTCCAGCAGTTCATTGAAGGTCTTTAATTTAAGTTGGCCTGAAACCAATTGAATTGGAAGATGAATGCATGAAAAATCACAGCCTGCCAGCTCCCTGATCCGAGATCTTGCCTTTCGGATCAGTTTGGCTATCAGCTCTTGTGGCCTTGTCATCATTTTGGACCTATGGTGGCTGAGGAACACCCACTCTATAATTAAGAGAGGGTCTCCCAGACCCTGGTCCTTCAGACTCTTATCCCACTGATGGATCAAGCCATGAAGATGTGGCAGTTTCCCCAAAACGATGAATTTGAATGGCAGGCCCGGATAGTAACGGTGGGCCTGCCTGGCCGAAATGGTTTTTTGAACCTTCTCTAGGGCTACCCGAGCTCTGGGGTGAGTTCCCTAGGAGAACTCAGCTCCTCTCCCCCTTTCAATAAATTGAAAAGGGGAGCTAGGTCTTCTGTTGGTATACCCAGCCATGGTCTCACCCAATTTAAGGACCCACACAGCTGATGGACATCTGCAAGGGTCTGGACTGAAATCCTAATAGCCAATTTCTGCGGCACAGTCAGTGGTCCGCTTAGTAATCTCGAGGCCCAGGTATTTCCAAGGTGGCATCCTTTGAATTTTATCTGCTTGGAGCTCGAACCCTGCAGCAACCAACGCACTGGTTGTCAGGTCAAGCGCATGGGCAAGTAGATCATCTGTTGGGGCGCAAACGAGGATGTCGTCCATATAATGATGTAACAGGACGACATCTCCAAGGGCTGTACGGACAGGAGACAGCAGCGAAGCGACGTACCACTGGCAAATCACAGGGGAGTTCTTCATGCCCTGGGGAAGAACTTGCCAGTGGTAGCGCTTGGCTGGGGACTCACGGTTGATGGAGGGAACCGTGAACGCAAAACGCGGGGCATTATCAGGATGTAGGGGAATTTGAAAGAAGCAATCTTTTATATCAATGATGGCCAAATTCCAATTTTGGGGGAGCATTGTAGGGGACGGCATCCCTGGTTGGAGGGGATGCTCCCACGCTACTGCTTGTTTAGAACGTCGGTCCCAACGCAGGCATGAACCCACCAGTGACAAGATGGTAGGAAAAGGGGTTAAGGAAAGTAGGAGCTTTCCCTAGTAGCGGTCCCACTGGGGCATGACTACCAGGTTACCGGTCCCAAAAAGAGCATGAGTACAGCTCCCGCAGGAAAGTGAAAACAAAAAAGGAAGGGGCGTAGGGAGAAGAGGGGTTGGGAGCAGTCCCCAAAGCAGGGCTCAGTTCCCAGGATAGATTAAAAAGGTGGGAGGGAAGACTGCCAAGGCAGGGGCTTAACGGTCAGGCGAACGACGAAATAAAATCCCAAAGGGGCAGAGCTTCGCCCTCAGAGCTCTCCCTGGGTGACAGGAGTTGTAGCTCCGAATCCCCCGGGAGCGCTGCTCCTATAACGGAGCTTGCTACAACCAGGGGTAGATTAGCGTCCAGGGGTCGGATGACCTCGTCCGCAGGGTCCGAGCGACGGCGGGGGGCCCCCACATTGGGCGCCAATCTGCAGCGACCGCGGCCGGAGACCTTATGACCTGGCTAGCTGAGAGGGTGGCCAACAGTCCCACTGCAGCAGGGGGTGTCAGTCCCGGTGGCAGGGCCCCAGGGCTGGCAGCTTCAGGCACCCCTCGGCGGTAGAAGCCTTGGGCTGTACCTGCAGGACGAGGTCTCGGTGGAGAGCTGCGAGGCAGGGCGAAGCGAAATAAGAGCCGGACACTTCCTGGGGTCCAAACGGGTTTAATGTCCCCGGGGGCGACCAGCAGGGAGTGACAAGAAAAAAGGGTTGAGCATGAGACTTTAAAGGGAGGTGGTGACTAGGGGAGGGATTTACAGAGAACCAATCAGGGAGAAACAGGGGATGAGCTTAACATAATAGACTTGAAGGGAGAACCAATTGATAGAATGTAGAGGAGGGGCCCCGGGACCTCAGCCAATCACTGCTCCCACTGAGGGGAACATTCTGGAAAATTGGGAGGGGAGGAGAGTGATGGACTGGGCCCAGGGAGGAGAGAAAGGTATACATATTTGGGAATGGAGGGAGGGGAAATTACATAACAGGGGGGTAACCATAGCAACTGAATAACAGACATAAACTGAGGCGGGGAAAACTGGGAGGGCAGAACCATCATAACAAAATGGGGAAGGAACAGAACAAACCAACAAAACACACTACAACAGTCCTGAAACAACACGGTGGCAATATGGGAGATTAGGGACCAAATACAAGATCTCGGGATGTTACGGGAAGACAGAACCCCTCCCCTTTATGGTTAAAGTTACTGAGCCCCGTTTTGTTGACCGTTTACCCCCATTATATAGAACACCGTGTCACCGTTAATAAACGCCATTTACCGTCCACCATATTGGTGTCTGTGAGTCTGTGGCCCGAGCAGCGGGGGCATTGTTGCCGTTCCCAAACCAGGTTGTCACGCCTCAAGCGGAGGCAACAGGCAGAGACTGAGTTCTTCAGGCACGTGGCAGGGCAGGCCCAGCAGGGCAGCTGGCACTGCCAATGCTCACTTGGATCCTGGTGGGCGAAGGCTTTTCCACCTGGACCTTAAAGATGGTTGTCATGCTCCTCCTGAACACCCCTGCCACGGTGGCTCAGGAGGGATTTCCTGCAGGATATCTTGGAGCACCTGCAGCACTGCCTGGAGAAGACAGATCTTGAGCACTGTTGTAGGCAACAAGAGGCTTCCTGTAGAGATCAGCTTGGGGCCAGGATTTGGAGTGGTTGAACCACCAAGGCTTCTCCAGCACCTGGGTCATGATAAAGGTCCGTGCACAGAGGCCATCCATGATTACTCTGGGCTGTGACATGGGTTCAGTCAGCTCCTGTTCTGCAGCCCTTGACAGAGATGCTGAGGCACAGGGCTGTCTGATGGCAGCTGAGCTACCTGATGATAGTGTACATATGAATTGTATATAAATTACCTGTATCTATACTTGTCTTTGGCCAGTTCCATTATGCATAAAAAGTTTTTGTATGTACATATAAAATGTATATATGTAAGGTTTTGTATGTATATATAGTTTTAAAATTTATATAGTTTTGCAATATTAGGCAAAAATCATATATAAAGGTTGGATGTGGTTGTGTGGCAGCAGCATGTGGAGGACCTGGAGCAGGGCACCCAGGAGCCAATTGACCATGGCTGGGCAGCTCAGCTCACAGCTGCCTTGGGGCAGCCCCTTCTGGGCTGCTGCTGAACTGCTGCTCCTGCCTTTGGGGCTGTGGATCAGGCGCAGGAGAGCAGCCGTGAGGCAGAGAGCAGCAGCCCAAAGAGCTTGAAAAGAGGCTTTGAGGTGCACGATGGAAATCGAGTGGAGAAGGCTTCGGGAAGGAGAACACGAACTGAACGGTTGAATGCATGGCTACTCAGGGGATACTCAAGGTTTTGGATTCACGTCTGTGCATCTATGAAGGAGCAGTTGGATTTGGAGCAGATGGCATCCACCTGACCTCAGACCACGGGCAAAAAGATGGGCAGATGTGGGACTCAGCAGGGCGAGGGACACCCTGCAGAGCAGCGCTCTGACAAGAGCAGCAGTGGCCTCCTCTCAGTGCCCTCCCCGGTGCAGAGGCTGCTGAAGACCGTGGTGGCTGCACAGATGCTTTTTGCTCTACAATCCCTTTGTACTCAAAGGCCGTGCTGGGCATTTCACCTGGGCTGGAAGGTCTGTGTGGGCAGGGAACAGGCAAGAGGCACTGCTGCTGTGACCGCCATGTGTTCAGTGGGGATGCAACGGAGGCTCTTCATCCCAGACACTGCCCAGGGCCTTGGCACTGTGAGCCTGAACTTGTTGGACATGCAGGAGACTCTCTGTTGGCAGAGGGAATTGCCCACTGGGAAATTGCTGCCTGCAGGTGTCTGATAATGGGAGGATTTGCGAGAGGTCTTTGAGGGGCTGGATCTGGGAAGAGTTGAGCAGGAAAACCAGAGCCACCCCCACCCACTCCAGTTGTAGAAAAAACAGTGCCATCTCAACAGAATCTCTGGTGCTTTTATAGATAATAGTATTGATTATAATCAGCAGGATTGATGATGTTTCTTTCTCCTTGACAAGAGCTTGGGGGTGCTTCTGCCTGCTTCGTGCAGGGAGCCGCTGGGGCCCATTCCCTCCCAGAGGAGCTGCACTTGCTGGATGCCGGGGCTTTCATTGCTGGGCCCACTGGGAGCCCCTGAGCTGGGCTGGGGAGCAAGGGCAGGGCTGGCCGGGCTGTGATGCCCCTGGCCCCTGTGACATCAGGGGCACCGTGTCACAATGGGGGCCACTATAAAAGGCCCCCACAGGGAACGCTGGCCCAGCACAGCCTGGGCAAGCGGTGAGTGCACACGTGGAGGGGCTGGGCCGGGCCAGGGCCGGGGCACAAGCGCCGCAGCCGGGCCTGCATTGTCCCCCTGCATCCAGGGCCAGCCCCTGGGGCCGGCGCCTTGGCCAGGGCACGGGGCTGCTGCTGGCCCACTGGGACAGGCCCTGCTGCCTGCCAGCTGCCTGGGGCCCTCTGCTCCCTGCCCTCACATCCCTGCACCTCCGGGCCTCACTGCAGCCCCCACAAGCTCCCTTGGTAGCCCCACTGAAACCCTTGTCTCTCTCCTCCTGCAGAGACCATGGCGGACAGATTAGTCCTGGCTGTGCTTGTGCTGCTCATCTTCCCGTTCCCACTGTCTGTGGTGAACAGATTTCGTGGAGATGAGCAGCCACATGCAGAGAGACAGAAACCGACCCTCCCAGAGCCACCTGAGCCTGGCTGGGGACCCCGGCTCCTGGCTGCCTTGGGGTACCAGCACCCTATAGAGGAGATGACACCGGCTCCCCCAGAGCCACCTGAGCGTGGCTGGGGACCCTGGCTCCTGACTGCCTTGGGGAGCGAGCACCATTCAGACGAGATGAAAGAGGCTCCCCCAAAGCCACCTGAGCCTGGCTGGGGACCCTGGCTCCTGGCTGCCTTGGAGTACCAGCCCCATGCAGACGAGATGAAAGAGGCTCCCCCAAAGCCACCTGAGCCTGGCTGGGGACCCTGGCTCCTGGCTGCCTTGCGCTACCTGCCCCAGATCTGGCAAATTGCTCAGCCAGTGCTCCTGATTATGGGGTGGTGGCCCAGGCGCAGAAGGGCAGCCACAAGGCAGAGAGCAGCAGCCCAGCGAGCTCAGGAAGTGGCCAGAAGGAGGAAGGAGAAAATCGAGCAGAGAAGGCGGCTCCTTAAAATGAGATTCAAAGAAATGGAGCAAATGCGCCGGACCATGAGACAAATGGAACAGCAAATGGCCCGGCTCATTCGAATGAATAGGGACACAACATGCTGAAGGTAGGCAGGGCAGGCTTTTGGAGGAGCCCAGGCCGTGCCCTGTGTGAAGAAAAGCTTCCTCTGGAGATGCTCTTTGGGCTGGCCAAGGCGAGCCGCACATCTTTGTGAGCAGCCAGCGCACAAAGCTGCGTTTGCTGCCCAGCACAGCCCTGCGCCGGGGCAGAGCCTCAGGGCTCCTGCCACACCCTGCCCCTCTTCCCTCTATCTCCTCACTGTATCTATAGTAACTGTATCTATATTGGTGTCTCTCTTTCGACTTTTCCATGCAGGAGCTTTGCATTTGCCCGAGGACGGAGCCATTTGAAGGAAGATCCAGTCAAAAACCTCGAGATTGATTCCAATTGTTAAATAGTTTGTAAATATTTAAAATATTTTATTTGAAAATATTTTTCAAAGTTTTAATAACTTTATTGTAGAATAATTCTAGAATAATATTGTAATAATAAGTAATAATTAAGTAATGGCACTTATTCTTTATATTTTATAATTACTATCATTCATCAAAATTAGTATGAATTATATTATTTAAACAAAATTTAGGTATGCTATGTTTTTATCTTAAAGCAGTGAATTTACATAATCTTCCTAATTAAAATACTCAATTATTTTATTATTACTATTAAATATAACAGTGTATAAAGTAGTTGCTTAGATATGATTGACTATAATCACAATTTGTTAATTTCAAGGTTTAAAATACATTATTGTGATTTGAAAATGACACTGACTGCCCTCCTGTCTTGGGAGAGTGTCTTCCCTCTGGGAGCTGCAGTCAGTGCAAAGATCCAATAAAGGCAATGCCTGAAAAATCTCTGTGTCTGTCAGTGTCCATGTGGGACTCAGGTGTCAGCTGTGTGGAATTCCTGACAGAGGGGCACCACAGCACACCTGGGCCATGCACAGGCTCCTTTCCTCCCCTCTGGCTGCTGTTCCTTTGGTGCTGTGATCCACCTCTGCTCTACGGGATGCCAAATGCAGGAAAACCAGGAGTGCCACCACTCAGACTGTCACTTAGGTTCCTGCAGAGCTCAGGAGCCACCGTGGCTGTGTAGGGTGTGGAACGCTGCAGTGGGCCATGACAGCAGGGACAGCAGGGCCAGCAGGGACAGGGGGACACAGCCCAGGAATCACAGCCTGGGACAGGCCCAACAGGCACACAGGACACGGGGCAGGCAGGAGTCCCCATCCTCTCTGAGCCCTCCTGAACACAGGGACATAAGGGACAGGGGGAATGGGGACACAGCAGGGCCCCCTCCTCTGGAAATGTCCCACCTGCCCAGGGGCCCTGACAGAGCACAGGGGCTCAGGCTCTGCAAGGGGACCACGAGGATGAGGAGGACGATGCTGAGGTAATATGGGCCTACACTCTGCATGCAACCTGCTCCATGAAGGAGAAAACCAGAGGGGCCTTGCCACAGCAGATCCCTTCTGAGGGAATTTTTCTGTATTCCTGCACACGGGTGTCCTGTGCAACATGGAGCAGATGCCCCTGTGACATCAGGGGCACCGTGTCACAATGGGGGCAGCTGGAAAAGGCCCCCACAGGGAACGCTGGCCCAGCACAGCCTGGGCAAGCGGTGAGTGCACACGTGGAGGGGCTGGGCCGGGCCAGGGCCGGGGCACAAGCGCCGCAGCCGGGCCTGCATTGTCCCCCTGCATCCAGGGCCAGCCCCTGGGGCCGGCGCCTTGGCCAGGGCCCGGGGCTGCTGCTGGCCCACTGGGACAGGCCCTGCTGCCTGCCAGCTGCCTGGGGCCCTCTGCTCCCTGCCCTCACATCCCTGCGTCTCCGGGCCTCACTGCAGCCCCCACAAGGTCCCTTGGTAGCCCCACTGAAACCCTTGTCTCTCTCCTCCTGCAGAGACCATGGCGGACAGATTAGTCCTGGCTGTGCTTGTGCTGCTCATCTTCCCGTTCCCACTGTCTGTGGTGAACAGATTTCGTGGAGATGAGCAGCACCATGCAGAGAAACAGATACCAACCCTCCCAGAGCCACCTCTGAGCCTGGCTGGGGACCCTGGCTCCTGGCTGCCTTGGGGTGCCAGCACGCTGTAGAAGAGATGACACCAGCTCCCCCAGAGCCACCTGAGCCTGGCTGGGGACCCTGGCTCCTGGCTGCCTTTCAGTGCCTGCCCCAGATCTGGCAAATTGCTCAGCCAGTGCTCCTGATTATGGGGTGGTGGCTTAGGTGTAGAAGGGCAGCCGCAAGGCAGAGAGCAGCAGCCCAGCGAGCTCAGGAAGTGGCCAGAAGGAGAAAGATCAAAATCGAGCAGAGAAGGCGGCTCCTTAAAATGAGATTCAAAGAAATGGAGCAAATGCGCTGGACAATGAAAGCAATGGAAAAGCAAATGGCCCGGCTGATTCAAATGACTAGGGACACAAACAACATGCTGAAGGTAGGCAGGGCAGGCTTTTGGAGGAGCCCAGGCCGTGGCCTGTGTGAAGAAAAGCTTCCTCTGGAGATACTCTTTGGGCTGGCCAAGGCGAGCCGCACATCTTTGTGAGCAGCCAGCGCACAGAGCTGCGCTTGCTGCCCAGCACAGCCCTGCGCCGGGGCAGAGCCTCAGGGCTCCTGCCACACCCTGCCCCAATCCGCTCCATCTCGTCATTGTATCTTTAATAACTGCATCTGTTAGTGCTTTTCCCTGCCATAACATTGCACTTGGTCCTGGATGGAGGTATTTGAAAGTGGATTGGGCCAGACTGATGTGCCTGGATTGCAATAGGGGAAAAGTTTAGAAATAACAATATATATTTATTTTATCTAGATAACTTTTTTTTGTTGAACAATGCAGTTGTACAATAAATTAACTAGTATTATTTGTAATAATATTCAATTATAAGACGTAAAAGCTAGAAAAAATGTAGTACTAGAGTTTTACTGGAGGGGAGTATAAATTTATTAGTCAGGAATGACACTTTTTTTTCATTTGTATTGCAAAAACATATTACATAGCAGTGCATTATATTAAATATATGTAGTTTATATGTCCATGATATAAAATATGTGTATGTATATGATATATAATATGGTATAATTTAATACTATAACATAAGAGTATATTGTAACCTGTATTCTATAAAATGTATAGGTCATATTTCATGTAATAGAGGTCACAGAATATATAATGGCTATAAATATAGGAATTTATAGAAACAATCAATATTGTTATAAGTCTATGGATACAAATGATACTTTGTTTTTTGTCATAATTTTCAATAAAGTTGTCAGCGACATATTATTTCATTTGTGACGTTTCCTGTGTCTGTGCCAACCCTGGAACCCTGTGTCTGCCATGGTCCTGCCCTGTCCCCGGCTGAGGGCAGCGCCTTCACTCTGTGCCGCCATGGCTCCACCCCGTCCCTGGCACACTGAGGGCAGCGCCTTCACTCTGTGCCGCCATGGCTCCACCCCGTCCCTGGCAGGCTGAGGGCAGCGGCTTCACTCTGTGCCGCCATGGCACCACCCCGTCCCTGGCAGGCTGAGGGCAGCGCCTTCACTCTGTGCCGCCATGGCTCCACCCCGTCCCTGCAGGGTAAGGGCAGCGCCTTCACTCTGTGCCGCCATGGTTCCACCCCGTCCCTGGCACACTGAGGGCAGCGCCTTCAGTCTGTGCCGCCATGGCTCCACCCCGTCTCTAGCACGCTGAGGGCAGAGCCTTCACTCGGTGCCGCCATGGCTCCACCCCGTCCCTGGCAGGCTGAGGGCAGCGCCTTCAGTCTGTGCCGCCATGGCTCCACCCCGTCCCTGGCACACTGAGGGCAGCGCCTTCACTCTGTGCTGCCGTGGCTCCACCCCGTCCCTGGCAGGCTGAGGGCAGCGCCTTCACTCTGTGCCGCCATGGCTCCACCCCGTCCCTGGCAGGCTGAGGGCAGCGCCTTCACTCTGTGCCGCCATGGCTCCACCCCGTCTCTGGCACGCTGAGGGCAGCGCCTTCACTCTGTGCCGCCATGGCTCCACCCCGTCCCTGCAGGGTAAGGGCAGCGCCTTCACTCTGTGCCGCCATGGCTCCACCCCGTCTCTAGCACGCTGAGGGCAGAGCCTTCACTCGGTGCCGCCATGGCTCCACCCCGTCTCTGGCACGCTGAGGGCAGCGCCTTCACTCGGTGCCGCCGTGGCTCCACCCCGTCCCTGGCAGGCTGAGGGCAGCGGCTTCAGTCGCAGGCTGAGGGCGGCGCGGCCAGCCCGATGGCTGCCGTGTTCCTGGTTACGCTGTACGAGTATTCGCCGCTGTTTTACATCGCCCTGGTGTCCGTCTGCTTCCTCGTCACCAGCGCGCTCGTTCTCGGCTGGTCAGTGCTCGGGGGCCGGTGGGGCTCGGCCGAGGGGGCCTGGGCTGTGCTGAGGGGGAGCAAGGCCAGGCCCACGATAGTGGCTTGGAACGGTCCCTTCCAGCCCAAACACTCCTAGGCTTCTAAACGAGCAAAAAAAAAAAAAAATTAAAAAGAAATTATATGTATTTCTGTTAAGCTCGTTTCTATTTTAGTAATACTGAAGTGTTTTCTTAATGCTTTTCGTAATATCATTCATAATACTGGCAAACAATGCGTTTGTGTGTACTGAGCTATGTGTGTGTGTCGAGGCAAGGGAACAGAGCTGGGGAAGGGTCTGGGAGCAGCTGAGGGAGCTCGGGGGGCTCAGCCTGGACAAAAGGAGGCTCAGGGGGACCCTGTGGCCCTGCACAGCTCCCTGGGTGCAGCCGGCGTATTTTCCAACCTACATGATTCTGTGAATCTGTGAACTGATCTCCTGAAGTGTCTCGAGGGGCAGAGAGTGAAAGGGCTTCTGCTTGTGTTTGAGAGGGTGACACAGAAATGCCGCTGTTGCCTTTTTCAGAAGCGGCTCCTTGAATGTCCCTAACCCTCAGAAGTGGCTGTAAATGTAAATACTGGTACTTGCCAAGAGCAGAGCATTGATTGGCAGTCAAAATCTTTCATGTAGAAATTGTGGCTACAGCAGACTTGTGTGGCTTGTGGTGAAAATAAAACTGGAGTTGTTGAACTTCTTGTCATTGGTTCCACATTAATATCTGCAAAGTGCCGGTGATAAAGCTATCTTTTAAAAAATTATCATACTGAACCATGATTTAGATGAATCCTCATCATATCTATCCCTAACCACTGTTCCTTTTGCCAGTTTAATCATTACTTATCTACTTGTAGTAAATTCTGGCAGTCCTGCTCAAAAAGGTCTGAAATAGATGTGTGCTACAAGATCCTAACTTGTATGCACTGGTGGTTTTGGGTACAGGGTGTACAGAGGACTGTCCAAAGGCTTTTATTTTTCAGGATCAGAGATTCCAGTTGCACCTGCACTAGGTGTTACTGCAGTTTATGGAAATATATGCATTTTTTTTCTTCAGACTTGGGGCCTGTTAATCGAGGAGGAGCTGTAGCCAGGAGCTCAGCACATACCAGCAGGTGAATGTGTGGGCAGCTGCTCAGAGGGATTTGCTGCTCCCTTGGAACTCTCCTGTGCCATGGCCATGTCCAGGAGCCTCCAAGGGATTTTCCCGTGCCTGCAGCTGCAGTTACAGCTCGAGTGCTCCTGAACTTGCTCAGGAAAACAACTCAAATCTTTCATTTGCCACACAGGGCACTGTAATTGCAAATGTTGCCACTGGAGCACAGCATACCTGATCTATTGCTGCAGTGGCATTTGGGCTGCCCCATAATTTTCAGCATTAATTTCTTTAATGATGTGTTTGTGTTGGTGTCAGTCAGCCTGAAGAGCACCGACTGTTGAGGAATGTTCATGTTCTCATTTGTCAGGCCTTGCAGTGATGGGAGGAGTGTCTGTTCCTGTGTCAGCTCTGCGTGCCTGTGGCTCTGCTCACTGTCCAAGCAGGTTAATGCACAGGCAGCTTTCAGAGCCAGTCCCACAGGTGCCCTGGGCACAGGGGTGAGGTGGAATTTACACTGATTACCTGGGCATTGTATTTTTAGCTGGAGGGGAATGCTCCTGTTGGGTGGAGCTGAAGGCTCAGCCCCTGTTGGCTCTGCAGAAACATTAATTCATTAACTAAACCCTTGGAAATTCCTGCTTTTTCTAAGGCAGCATTGCTCTGAATAAATTAATGTTCTCCTCTACCAGCTAATGATCTGGACTGTTAGATCATAAAATAAAACCTATATCTTTATTCATCCTTCCTACACTTAAAATTTACAGAAAACCACATCTGACTGTGGAACAGAAAGGCCTCCATGCCTTCAGCTGCTGCTAGAACTGTGCCAGAGGCTCTTTTATCTTGCTGCTTTTCATGAGGATAATCCTGTTGCTTTCATCCAGTGAAGAAAATTTCCAAGGAACAGGGATTTTCTGCCACAATCAGGCAGATTCTGGTATAAAACAGAGCTGCAGAGATGGGCTCTGGTAAGGTTTGGGTATTGGAGAAGGGAAGCAGCTGCTGCCTCAGGTTTCTTTGTGGGATGTTTAACTGGGATATTCCCTCCCCTGCAGCCCCAGGGATGTCACTGTGGGTGTTTTCCCTCGTGGCAGACGGAGCTGTGCTCAAATCAGTCATGGCCAAGAGCCTTCGATGGTGCCACTGATGAAGTGCAAATGTTTCCATGGAAGGAAGGCTTTAAACAGACAGGGAGCAGCTTGAGTTGGATATTGGGGAGGAATTCTTGGCTGTGATGGAGATGAGGCCATGGCACAGGGTGGACAGAGAAGCTGTGGCAGCCCCTGGATCCCTGGAGTTGTTCAGGGCCTCGTTGGATGGGGCTGGAAGCAGCCTGGGCTGGTGCAAAGTGTCCCTGCTCCCGGGAGGAGCCGGAATGTGCTCGCTTCTGCAGGGCTCAGATGGGAGCAAATTCTGGCCCAAGCCTTTACCACTAGAGGGCACCGACAACTCTCATTCATTTTATTCCCTTTGCGGAAACCCAGAGCAAAATATTCCCCCTTTAAAGATTCCCTGCATCACTGTGCAGACTCGTGCCTTCTGACAAACAGCTGAAGTCCAAATGGCAGGATGTGTTATCCATGCATCCTAGCAGTTATTCTGGAAAGCCAAGCTACCTCTGTTTGTTCTGCTGCTTGCTGTTTAGAACTGACAAAAAAAAAATCAAACATTTCAACGCTAACACTGAACCCATTCATTCTTGTTTTGTGTCTCCTAGGTTTGGTTTGGGTGTTCCTGTCATTCTGAGGAACTCAGAAGAGGCAGAATCCAGCACAAGGGTATTGAAAAAGCGGATGAGACAAGTGAAAAATCCTTTTGGGTTGGAGATCCATAATCCTGCTGCAGCTTCAGTAACAAGTCAGTGGATTTCTTACGTGGTTTTTGTCAATTTGCATTCCTGAACTTGGTGCTTTCCATTTTCTGCCTAGAATCATAGGATAGTTTGGGTTGGAAGGGACCTTAAAGATCATCTTTTTGCTCTCATCCTTTTTCTCTATCATAATTCATCAGAAATACACTTCCATTCCAACAGAAATAAGCTTTTACACAGTTTATAAATGTGGTGTTTTTAAAAGTGAAATGTTTGGATATGAAGGTGCATTTTAATTCTCATTAATGGAACACTTCCTGCTATTACAGATCTTTAAGTAACTAAAACATTTGCAAATTACCAACCACTGTGGGCGTTTCTATAAATTTCATGGAATTGTAGAATTGTACAGAATTCATTATGGAACATGTGCCACCCACTTAAATCTAAGCCCAGATCTTCAGCAGTGTTTGGAGGTGCACTATTTTTAATAAATAGAAAAATAAATCATCACTCTCTTTTTCTATCTGTTCTCCAATGGAAACTGAATTTAAATATCTGTTTGGATCAGAGTTCAAGCCACCCCATCATTCCTGAAATCACCCAGAGAGGAATTCATGTCCTGCATCACTGGGGAGCAGTGAGCAAGGCTGAGCTTCTTCCACCCCACAGCTGTGGGGCCTTCCCATGCATGAGGAGGGGCTGCAGCAGATTTCTCTCTCCCTCAACATAAACCCCCCCCCACAATAAATCCAACAATTCAGGTAACTGGGATTTTTCAGGAGCTTTGAGCTCTCCTGCTCCTGTTTGTGCAGAAAGTATTTAGAAGTTTTTTTGAAAAAAGAATGAGGAGCATAGAGGCCCTTTTACTCCTCCCTCTGCATGATCAAGAGCCTTATTCTTTGAGAGCACAGAGAGTTTTGCAGCTGAGTGATCTAATTACTGCCATTATCTCAGGAGGGAATGGACTTTGGGCTGAGGTTGTGCTCTTGGATTTGCTGATGAGTGTCTAAAGTGTTACCAGAAGTTAAAATTTACCCTTCATAAAATGCATGTGATATTTTTGTGAGGTTAATCAGCCATTTTATCTCCTCATCCCCACTGACTTTTATAAACACTAAGCTGAATCTAAACCATCAGAATTGTTTATAATGATAAATAATTTTTGTTACTTTATAGTGTTCAGCATTTTAGGGGCGGCCCAATGTACCTGAAGGGAGCCTAGAAGAAATTTTACAGGGGCCTGAAGGGACAGGACAGGGAGGAATGGCTCCCCTCTGCCAGAGGGCAGGCATAGATGGAATAGTGGAAAGAAATCCTTCCCTGTGAGGGTGGTGAAACTCAGGCACAGATTGCACAGAGAAGGATTTGGGACAAGGGATGGAGGGACAGGACACAGGGAATGGCTCCCACTGCCAGAGGGCAGGGATGGATGGGAGATTGGGAAGGAATTCTCTGTGAGGGTGATGAGGCTCTGGCACAGGGTGCCCAGAGCAGCTGTGACTGCCCCTGGATCCCTGGCAGTGCCCAAGGCCAGGTTGGACAGGGCCTGGAGCAGCCTGGGATGGTGGAAGGTGTCCCTGCCATGGCAGGGAGTGGAACAAGGTGAGATTTAAGGTCCCTTCCAACCCAAACCATTCTATGATTTTATGGTTCTATGATAAAAATCTGTGACACTGAAGGTGTTTTCTGCCTGTAGCCCTTCAAGCATCTAGACTTAGCAATTCCAGGATTCCTGCATGTGGTGAGTTAATGAAATCCCTCTCCTTTCTCCAAGGGGGTGTGACACTGACACCTGACTGCCTGGAGGACTGTGTCCTTACCTGCTACTGGGGCTGCAATGTGCAGAAACTCCATGAAGCTCTGCAGAAACACGTCTACTGCTTCAGGATAAAGACTCCTCAGGCATTAGAGGATGCTCTCTACAACGAATACCTCTACAAACAGCAGTACTTGTATCCTTTTTTTGAATTGTTTTGACAAAATATGTTGATTTTTTTGGCACGGGGAGCATTGAGGATGGTAAATGTGCTGCAGATTTTTGGCACAACTCGTTTATGAGCAAACACGATGAGAAATATTCTTTATGCAAACGTCATGTTTGTCTGCAATTGCAACCACTGATTGTTTTCCTTGACACAGGCAAAGCATTAAAAAAAATGACAAGGCAGAGAAATATTGTCAGTTAGCAGAAGATGCTCAAGTTGTGGATTTTGGCCCCGTGCCTAGAGCTCGCTATCCCTTGGTAGCACTGCTGACGTTAGCAGATGAAGAAGACAGAGAAATATATGATATTGTAAGTAATATCAGAGTATATTTCAGGGTCACTGTGCTTAAGGTCTGAATGGGAGAGAGGCTTCAAAAAAGCAGCCTCACTTTCCTGTTCCCTAGAATTTGGTCCCTCTCTTTCTTATTTTCCAAAATAAAGCAGTTCAAAGCTTTAACTTCCAAACCTCAGTCTTTGAAGAGGCAGTGGAGAACATTGCTTACTCTTTATTTGTTCACTACAGCCTTTAAAAGATGGTTGTGATTTCCCCAAAGCTTCAGCCTGCCAGTGTCCCTGAGGAATGAGGGTTGGGGCAGTTTAGCAACCTGTTACTCTGAATTCTGGGATCACACAGGCATGGGGTGGAGCTCTTGCACTTACACAGATTCTTGGATTCTGTTGGCAAGGCAGGAGGGTTTTTTAAATAAGTGTCTGGCACAGATATGGAGCCAGTTGCTGACTTGGCTATTAGAAACCTAGAAATTACCTTCCTGCCCCAGGTCTGTGTCATGGTGGTGTCTCACAGGAGCCAACTCCAGGGCACTTCCAGGAAGGGATGAAAGTCTGGCTTGAGGCTGATAGGAGATACTCAGCTCCTCAAAAAGGCTCTCCTCCTAATCTCTTGCTATTAGAGCAGCTTCAGCCTTGCCACATGCTGTTCAATACTCTTTATGAACTCTAAACTGGTGAACTCTGAATGATTTGAGACACACTTTTATCTCCATCTTTCCATTGGATTGATAATCTGATTGCAGCAGCTCCTTGAACATTAGCACAACTGAATTCAGAAGCAAATTTCCTGAATCTGCTGAACACTTTTCCATGCATTCACCTGCAAGCTGCAATCACACCAGTGCCTGAGAAATCTGTCCCCTCTCCAGGTGATGGCTGTCCTTGGCTTCTTGTCACCTGACTTTAGGACTGCCCTCCTCCCTCCTGTCCCCACTTGAGATGTTTTAATGTTTTAATACATTTTTGTAGAGACTCTAAATGTAATACTTGAATGTATTTGACATTAGCATGGGTGTGAATTTGTAACACCTCTCTTTTGAGCCCTAACATAGAAGAAAGGGGTGAAAGAGAGTGATGGAGGTATTTTTCCTCTGGTTTTGGAGGAAAGGAACACATCTGTAAATCCAGTCAGGAGTAACTCCACCTGAACTCCTTGCCAGACAAATGTCAGAATTGGGTCTGGTTTGTTGAAACAAACTTGTAAAATAGAAATGGAATGTGGAAATGGATCCTTGCCAGTGTGATATTACCATTTTGAATTATATCTTATTATATGGGGGGTCTGTGTGGGTGTCCATCACTGTGGATGCTGTTTCAGTGATTCTTTCCTGGGGGGGGGTGGTAATCTGATTTTTATCCTAACTGGTTTTGTGGCAAGATCATCCCTACTTGGTTTTGTGCCATCGTTTTCCTCTAGATCCAGAAAATTAGCATGACCATAAATAAATGTACAGAAATTACTGGAAGACTGTCATGGCTAAAGTGGAAGCTTAGATCTCAGGCACTGTGATTTAGAAAAGAAAAAAAAGACCCTTTTGCCAAGGAATAGTGAAATCAGTTCTTATAAATCCATATGTGTAGGTACATACACATTTGAACTCTGTATTTAATTAGCCATGTGTGGATTTTGAAGTGCAAGTCTAATTTGCCTTTAAATTTCTTTTTAAAGCAAAACAGCTTCTATATTTCATTTCTCTTTTGACAGCTTCTGGGAACTACAATAATATTGAATTTCACTTTCTTTTTTCCCAGCTTTTTAGAGGCTATTACGTAATTTGGGCAGGGTGGGGGTGGTTAGGCACAGCATGCAAGCTTGGAGTGCTTGTATTTCCAGAGGAATTATCTGAAGTCAGCCCGTGGGGGTTCAGAATCCTTTCCAGTGAAATTTGTCTTTTGCCTGCTCAGATTACAAGCCAATCACTTCTAAGTGATTTTTGGAGTCTAAAAACTGCAGTCTGTGTGTTTCTGAGGGAAGGGGAGAAAGTGGAGAAGACTGCTCAGGTGCCTTTGCAGTTTGGGGTGTAATTCCATGAGGTGGGAGCAGCCAGAGCAGGGCTCTGCTGTAAACTGCCCACAGGAGAGCTCCATGGGGAAGCTGAAGGAGCACCAAGGGCTCTCTTGTGCCACATCCTGTTTATCCCTTGTCCTCTGTAATTTATTCTTTTTTTAATCAGTGCTTCAAGTCAACATTGTTGAATTCCTGATTGTCTAAGGAATTAAGCAGGTCAGGGGCTGTACCAAAGCAAAACAGAGAATCAGGGAATAATATGGGTTGGAAGGGACCTTAAAGATCATATTTCACCCCCTGCCATGGGCAGGGACACCTTCCACTATCCCAGGCTGCTCCAAGCCCTGTCCAGCCTGACCTTGGACACTTGCAGGGATCCAGGGGCAGCCACAGCTGCTCTGGGCACCCTGTGCCAGGGCCTGCCCACCCTCCCAGCCAGGAATCCCTTCCCAAAATCCCATCAAACCCTGTCTTCTGGCAGTGGGAGCCATTCCCTGTGTCCTGTCCCTCCATGCCTTGTCCCCAGTCCCTCTCCAGCTCTCCTGGAGCCCCTTCAGGCCCTGGAGGGGGCTCTAAGGTTTCCCTGGAACTTTCTATTCTCTGGGGTGAACACCCCCAGTTCTCTCAGCCTGAGTGCTAAGGTTTTTAAACACAGAATATTTTTCTGTTTGTAGATTGCAATGGTGGCTGTAATTCACGTTCCTGATGAAAGCTACAGACTCTCCTGCCGAATTCTGTATCAGTATCTCCTCCTAGCTCAAGGTCAATACCATGACCTGAAGGTAAGCCACACACAGAGTCTGGTTTCATGTGTATGACAGTGTTAACTTTAGCTTGTGTAGGCTTTCAGGAGCCTAAATTAGTACAAGACTTCTATTGTCATGCAAAGAACTGGATGGTAGTTGAAATTATTTTATCAGTTAAGTAGTGCCACAGGAACTTACTGTACAGAAATATTTTCCATTAAAATATTCAAGATTTCCCAGAGAAATGAACTGCTTCTAATCTAGGAGTCCTAGTGTCCACTTAGTAAAGCAGTAGGAAAAAAGTCACTGTTGAATGCTTCTTCTTTCTAGAATTGCTATTTCCTTTCTTCAAAATTCCCTTTTAATCAGGAAAGCCTCAGAAGAAATTTACTGTTTTTAAAATTCCTTTTTCTTGCACTATGCTTAGGAATCATGCCCAGAAGAATTTGCGCTTCATGTAAAATAAGACAAAAAAAGGAGCAAGGGATTGGAATATGAGCAAGAGCAGAATGGGTTGAGTGAAGCAGATTTGACAGCATGGTGGATATAATTTTGGTAGGAACAGATAGAGGATCCCTCTAGGCACAGAGACTGATGGACCAGAAACAAACCCGAGCTGCTCAAAACCTGAGCACTTCTGTTAAATTTCATGCATGACATTGATTTGATACAACCAAGGTCTGAGGACTTATCTTTAATATTTTCCCACTGTTTTATGTAATTCCTTGTTTCTGAAATGCCTTTAACTGGAGGGCAGGCAGCTGCCAGGACACAGAGTCTGGCACTGTTTGACCCAGTGAGTGGATCCATTGGAACTTCCACTGCACCTGTGCATGTGCAGAGATTGGGGAAGAGTTTGTTCACTCCTAAACATTTGTGTTTATGTGTATTTTAGCAACTCTTCATGTCTGCAAATAGTCCTGCACCCTCCTGCAGTGACACCTTCCCTGGTGAGAGCAGCACTGACAGAGGGCTGCTGGAAAAGGCTGGGCTGGCTGGAGATGAACCAGAATTGCAGGAAGAAAACAGCAAAGACTGTGTGGTGTGCCAGAATGGCCCTGTGAACTGGGTCCTGCTGCCCTGCAGACACACGTGCCTGTGTGATGGCTGCATCAGGTATTTCCAGCAGTGCCCCATGTGCAGGCAGTTCGTGCAGGAGTCTTTTCCACTTTGCAGCAAAAAGGAGCAAGATGAGGATGAATCGACCCGTGTCTTGCAAGATGTTCTTCCTGGAAGAGTTTTTTAACAGGAGTTAAAAATAAAAGACCTGGGTTATGTGCACTAAGATTAAATGTGGAAGCCAGACTATTTATGGGAGGATATGTAGTGTTAACTTGTAGGATTTTGCTTTTTTTTGTTGGGTAATTTTCAGCTTCCTTATTTTTCCTCGCTCCATATGCTCACAGGAGCGCTGCTTCCCCGTGCAATGTGGACAGGAGAAGTGCGTGGGATAGCTCTGAAGGATGTGAATTTATTTATAACTGCTTCCTAGATTTTCTTGGAGCACTGTTGGAGGCTATTTTGACTACTAAATTTAGGCTGTCTACTAAAAAAAGAATAAAACTTGCAAGTGCAGTTGCCCAAGGCTCATTCTATATTTATTGTGTTTAAAATACTAGAGCTGTATATCATTTTAACTCGGTATAATTTAGGAACTTAGCACTTTACAGAATGTACCATATGAAGGAAAGTAAATATTCTTCAGCGTTAACCCTGTGTGTGTTTATTTTGTAGCTGAAGGCTGGGCTGTGGCAGGAGCTGGGGGTTGAAGGTGGGGCTCAGGACACTGTTTCTGACTGGTTTGGAGGATTTGTGAGTGAGGGACTTCAGCCAAAGCCCTTTGGAAAGATTTTTGTTGATGATTCTTGAACTGCATGTTGATGACACTTTCAAGCCTGAGCCCCTGCGATGACATCTTGTGACACAGACTTTCAGTCTTGTTGGCAGTGCCTGTAAGAACTTGTTCTCCATGCAAATGTTGGTTAATCACTCTCCAGAGTGGTGGCAGCTTTGTGGTGCTTTGAAGGATTTCCAACTCTTTTCACTTGCATGGTCAGCTTGGATGATCAGTAACAACCAGTTACCCTTATCAATAGTCCCAGGAAATGTAAATGTACCTGCTCTAACAAAGGAAGAAGCTAAAGAATAGCAAAAAATTATTTCCTTTCACTCCAGTGGTGTGTGTCAAAAGCAATAAAAATACCTGTTGAGAAAAGAAAGTGGTTTGTTTCTTTAAAGAGAGACAAATTCTCCTAAGGACAAAGGGGCTGAGTCTCACATCTGCTCATATAAGGGAAAATGCTCCTTAGAACCTGTAGAAATGGGGAGTAGCTGCTTTCTGTCCTCCCTTTTGTTCCCTTGCAGCTTTTCTCCACATCCAGCTCCAGGACAGCTGCTCAGGCAGGGAAAGCTGTGCTCCAGATCCTCAGCTCTGCTCTCCTGCAGCTCCAGGGTACACACAAGGTGCTGCACACCTCCAGAGGGAAGGAAGCTTCCCCCACTCCAAGGTATTCCAAGTTCACCTTTCCATCCTTCTTTTTTTATATTGTTTGCTGTGACCCTGCTTCTGAACTCCTGGCAATTACCTCTGAGGAAAAGATTTAGGTGGTGCTGTTGGGAAGAGTAATGGTTAGTTGTAAGGACAGATGGATGTGGGGAATTGATGCCTGTAGCCACAGATTTCCTGCCAGTGATCAGCAGGCTGGTTGTAAGATAACAAAGTGACCATCCTGGCCAGGGACAACTTGAGAATAAAGTGCTGGACAAACCAGGCTGCTGTTTGCACTGTGTGTGACCATCCTGGCCAGGGACAACTTGAGAATAAAGTGCTGGACAAACCAGGCTGCTGTTTGCACTGTGTGTGACCATCCTGGCCAGGGACAACTTGGGAATAAAGTGCTGGACAAACCAGGCTGCTGTTTGACTGTGTATCAACCAGAAATGACACCCTGAGGTGTCTGTGGGGATGGAGCTGTGCCTGATTCCACACCAGCAGCTCCCCCAGCACGTGGGACAGTGGCTGGGCAGTTTGTTATTCCATAGGAGCAGGGTGATGCTGTGCTGTTCCAGCCTGGAGCTGGCCACTGATAATTAGCAGGCACTTGTTTGCCCACAGAGATGATGAAGGAGGTGTTGTTTACTGCTCCACCGCTGGAGTCACCGATATTTAATCAATTAATTAAAATCTCCCATCAAACAGCATGATCCAAACCTGTGGGCCTATTTAATCTCACATGGAATGGTGTTCAAGCAACCCCACAGAGAGTTGCCTGGTCTGCCTCATCTTTCAATCGATGCCAGTATTAAATAATAATGGCAGGCAGGATGGAGCTGTGCTCATCTGCCAGGCCATGTATTTACCATTAAGTCTGTCCCAGCTTTTCATTTGTTACTTGCTCTTTTAATAGCATTTTCCAGAGATGCTTAGTTGCTTTCTCTGCTCTAACAAGCTTCCTTGCTGGCCCAAATGAAAGACCTGATGAGAGCTATAAAAAGTACAGGAGCTGCCTCATTACATTTGCCCTTCTTCTGAGAAGCCATGCCAAAATCCAGATCAGGTGAGAAGGAAAAGGAGCAGCTCTAAAGCTGCCCAGTGTTTCCCTTGGTTGTCTTAAAGCAGGGATTCAAAGCTGAAAGAGAGAAATAAAACCTTCCTGTGACCCACAAAAACACAGTGTATTGACAGAGGCTGTTCTGCTCTGTCACCCTGTTGTAATAGAGGTGATATAACATTCTTTTTCTGCTCATTAGAGATGATGTTTATGGTTTTGGTGGCACCAAGGAACATTGGAAGACTTCTGGCAATGGGACTGGTTCTTTTAAGCAGCACTGGGGTGTTTCAGATTCATAATGTTTTTTGCTGCAGGAGAGGTTGGTTTGCTTTGATTCATCAACCCTAATCAGAGCTGAGGCTTCCAGATGGATTGATCAGACAAAGTGGTGCTATTTAGGGATGTCCCAAGGTGTCTTTCCAAGTGCCAATGGACTGTGACATGGGCATCTTCCTTCTGGAGGAAGTGTTGCTGTGTTAGGATCTTTGTTGCTGTGTTAGGATCTTCTTTCTGCCTTATCTGCCTCCTAAGTAGAGGGAAAATGGTTGTAGGGAAAATCCACATCAGCTCAGGTGGCTGCTGTACAGCTCCCTGACAGGAGGGTGCAGCCAGGTGAGGGTTGGTTCTTCTCCCAAGAAACAAGGAATAGGACAAGAGGAAAAACCTCAAGTTGCAGCAGGGGAGGTTTCAATTGGATATCAGGGGAAAATTCTTCACTGCAAGGGTGGTGAGACTGTCCACAGGCTGCCCAGGTACATGTCTTGTTCAGCTTTAAGATGAGCTTCTGTGTGAATCTGATTTAAATGCCTCATTTATATGCTACCATCAAACTTCAAGTGTGGTAACAGCAGACAGGAATTGGGTGAGTTTCTCCTGCTGATTTGCACCTTGCTGGGGCTCCCTGTGCCCTGAGGAAGCTCTGCCAGGTGAGGGAGGTCTGGGGCTGACATCTGTCACTGGAGGTCTCTGCAGGCACCACCACCACTTGCTCAGCTGTCCTCACATGCAGAGTAAACAAGGAGTGGCCTCTGTCACTGCAGAGGACGTGCAGCCCCTGCAGAGGCTGTCCCTGGTGTCCTGTGTGTGTGGAGCTGATGTAATTAATGCCAGGGACAGCTGAATTCCATCTGCTGCAGCAGAAGTTCTCTGAACTGAGCTGGTAGAAAGGCTTGGTGTTGCCTTGCTGGAATTTGCTGGGCAGGAAAAAAGAGAAAATTGGATTAGGGGTTTATTTCTGGGTAAGTTGGGTATTGCCACCATTTCTGATGGCACACAGGGATGCAGGTGCAGACCTGAGCACAGCTATGAGGCCACAGCTGAGCACTAGAGAGTCCCAGATTTTGCAGGATCTGCCACAACAGCTCCCAAAACCACAGAGAGGGACAGAAAGTGTCTGCTGAGCACTCCAGAGTCACTTGGGGCAGCTCTGCAAATTGTTTCTGTGTTGCTTTCACTCACTCTGTGTGAGCAGTGTGTGTAGAGAGACAAGAGCTTGTAGTGCAGTGTGGATGTAGCTGTGAAAAGGGCCTGACACTGGTTGGGTTCCATAAATTCCTGGGAATGTGCAACACCAACATAAAGGCACCTTTGTGTGGCTGCTGCTGCAGCTGAGCTGGAGAGGTCCTGCCTTAATTACCCCATCTCATAATGGGAATGATTTAAAAGAATAAAAATACTATATGTAGACACAGTCTTAAGACTAAATGTATCCATCAGCAGAGTCTGATGTCCAAAGTGAGGAGTCTTTGTGTTTCCCCCACAGAATTTTGGAGATCAATGACATTATAAATTCATGCTGAGGTTACTGAGCCTTCATCAGGCCTGGGAAAGCCAAAAAACTCCTTTTGTTCCTTCTCCCTGCACATGCAGTCCTCAGGCATGGAAAGGGCAACACTGGGATGTTTGTCACAGTTGTGACATGAGGATTTGCATTTCTGTCACACCTCTGGAAGTGTTGAAGGCCTGCTGGGTGGAACTTGGAGCAACCTGCTCACGTGGAAGGTGCCCCTGCCCATGGCAGGGGGTTGGAATGAGCTGATTTTTAAGGTCTCTTGCAACCCAAACCATTCTGGGATTTTCTGATTTCCATTCTTTAGAAAACACCTGCACTGCCTGGATCCTCCTGAGATCTGAGTGAATCCCAGAACTGCTTATGTGGGACCAGCAATAATTATCAGGACAATTAGTTGCTACCTGTGTTTTCTATCCTCAGTTTGCAGCAACCTTTTATCAGCAGAAGATTTGTACTTAAAAAGCTTTTCTAGGTTTTAAATGCTTCCTCCAGCTTTTTGTCTTCATCAGCTGGGGGGTTTTGGCAGTTCCTAATAATTTTTGCTATCCCATTGCATAGCCACTTCACATGTAATATTTCCTGGCAGATTTCTCAGTGGAGCTGCAGTCAGGGGACTGGTGAGAGGTCTAATGCATCACTTCTCTCTCCCCACATGCTCTTTATTCCAGTGTCTATCAGCTCCTCATGAACAATACTTTGACAAGCAGGCTGGAAGGGAGGATTGCTAACTTGTGAATTATTTTCATAGTTACCCTCTTCTTTTTTTCCCTGTCACTCTGCAGATGCTGTTGAGTTTGGAGGCAGAGCAGAGCTCTACCAGGGGTGATCAGGCATCAGCCTCCTGCCAGCAGAAGTGTGAGATACAGATGTTGTGTCTTCCCTGCTCACGTGCAGCACAGACACCACATTTGGTTTGTTCATTCCAGTTCCTGAGGGTCCTCAATTTCAAGGAGGAAAATTCTCCTGCCAGCTTGGAGGGAGCCTGGGGTGGGATCTTGCTGGCAGCAAGGCTGGGGGTGATTATGGCCAGTGAGGAGCCCTGAGGGAGTCAGACATGGCATTGTCTCTGCTTGCCAGGGTGAGCAGAGCCCTGTGGGCAGCACATTCCATTGATCCAAGTGAGAGCAGGGCAGTGATTTATGGCACAGCACAGCTTGAAAAGCAGGGATTTTCATTCACCAGGTTCTGTCATACATGAGACAGGATTGGTGACCCAGCTGCTGCCTTCCTCCTCCTCCCAGGTGCTCAGTTACCAAACCTGGCTGAAGTGGCTGCAGTATCATGAATGACACAAGAATTTACCTTTACATTTTGCTATAGGACCAAAAAGGACTATTTGCCAAGAGCTGGTGAATTCCCATTGAAGAATGACAGCAACTTTCCCAGTCATTCTCAAGTGTCTTCCCAGAGACACAAAAATGTGTGAATGAGTCTGCCAGCTCCAGTTTTCCCTTTTGGCACCAACTTCTTAATGAAAAAGTCTCCATCAAATTTCACAGCATTCAACACTGTCATTAGGAGGGCTTGGGTAAGATGCAGAACAGCCCTCAGAGGTCTCAGTGGATTATCTCCATTTACATCTGTTCCAGCTATGCCCACACATGCTTGTTAGTCCATCCAGCCCCAGATGGCACTTCCCTGGATTTTGCTGAAGTTGTTTGGAGCCAGGAGCAGGAGGATCAATGAGGGCTGTTTTCCCCCTGTTCATCTTCCACATTTGGATCCCCTTCCATTCCACCAAGTGTGAGCATTGAGGTTTTCCTCCACCCCATCATCCTGGCTACACCTAAACCCTCACCCAGCCTGGAAACTCCTCCTCTCTCCTCGAACAATATTCTTCAATTACCCTAATTTTGTCAGCTGCTCCATTATTAATAACTAACAAGGAAAACTGCCACAGTGTCAGTGCTGCTGACACGTGTCTCAGGCTGGAACCAGGCTTCCAAAGAGAGTTTCTTGAGAGGGGTGGTTAGGAAGCAATTTCCTCGATGGTGCGTGCTAATGCGCATTTCCAAGGCTGCCTTGGAGCCGGGGAGTCGAGCAGCTCTGCTGCACGGTGCCTCCTTGGGGATCAGTGTCTTGTTTCATCAGGGCCATCTGCTTGCAACACAGCCTTAGTCAGCTCCAAGTCCTACAACAAGCTGCTCTCAGTGCTGGCTGGGAATGGTTGGAAAAATCCAAGTGTTGTAGGTAAACATGAGGCTGGCTATGGGATGCAGCCATGCAGGGAGTTATTGTGCTGGCAGGCTTTTAGGGGTGCATGAAGAGGGGCCCAGAGATACTCAGGGGTACAGACCCGTGCCAGGTGTGAGTGGAGCTGTTCTCCCTG
The DNA here is from genome assembly GCF_028018845.1 of Melospiza georgiana. Taxonomy (NCBI): domain Eukaryota; kingdom Metazoa; phylum Chordata; class Aves; order Passeriformes; family Passerellidae; genus Melospiza; species Melospiza georgiana. The sequence goes on along the minus strand of NC_080435.1, from coordinate 61,159,361 downwards.
CCCGTGCCAATGGCTGGAAAGGATGGAATGGGACATGTCTGGTGTGCCCCACAATCCAGCACTGATAACCAGGCTGCCCTGAAGGCCAACATGCACAGAGATCTCAGTGCTGCAAAGGCACATTCTGCAAATACTCACTTGCTGTTGATCAGATGTTGCAATATTTATATTCAAGGGGTTGTTTGAAACTGGCAGAGCCCAGTGAAACTTACAGGAAATCCTTCACAACCCTTTCTGCATCCCCTTCTCCCTCAGCTCCTCTTCATCACCATTCTGTTGGCATCTCCAGGCACGAGAGCAGCCTGTGCTACATTTGCCAGGGGTGGTTTTTTGAGCACCATTAGTTAAGCTGATTTATTTTGCTGGCTCTGTGTCCCTGGGGTCCCTGTGAGCCAGCTCATCCAGCATGCAGGGCAGAGCTGACACTGCTGCAGAGGTGATGTCCGTGCACTCCCAGCATTTCAGAGAGGACATGGGAACTTCTCACAGCACCCCCGTGACAATGGCTGAACAAACACAATGTGAACAGCCTTTCCATGCTCACCAGTATTTCCCAGTGCTCCTTTCCCCAGGTGTTTGCACCCAGATGCTGCCATTCCCCTTTCCCTGTCAGATCTGCGGTTGCAGCTCAAGCCAGAGGGTTAAATGTGCTTTTCCTACAGCCCTCATCCTCCATCACCCAGTGATCAGCCTCCAGCATCAGAGGAGCCAGCCCATGCTGCTTTCACCAGGATTTGGGCTGTGCAACACTTCAATTTCTACTAACAGGGCTTAAGAAGCAGTGGTGGTACATCCACACTGGGAGCTGGTCCATGTGGAAGGTCATGTTAAGGCTGGAAGATGATCTTTAAGGTCCCTTCCAACCAAAATCCTTCAAGGATTCTGTGATTCTTGAATATCTGCCTCATCCAGTTTGGAAGTACAGATCCACATAGGTTTTGTTGCTTACTTTTTATTTTTAACTTTATTCTATTTCTTTTTTGTGTGAGTTTGCTTTTTGAAGGGTGTTTTTTCTGCAAATTTTACAGCTCCACTTCACCACCCAAGGTAAGAGAAATGCTGCCATCCCAGTGGCCAATTCCCACACTCTGTTTAGGAACAAATGGAAGTGATGTTGTGTTTAATTATCTCAGCCTGCTTACCATGGTATTTTCACTAATATTTGGGTTTAATGAGCTAGGAAATCTGGGCCATTGTGTGCTGGTGGATACACTCATCCTTTCTTCAGCTAAATATGTTATCAGATAGCTTCCACAGAGATGAGCAACTGCTTCCTTTGAACTCGGGAATCGTCAGGATTCACTAATTTGCTTAGACCACCTGCTTGGTTAATATAACCACAGGCCTCTTGTTTTCCCTCTGAAATGGTAAACAGAAATCTAAATGTTGCTGTACTGACCCTGGAGAAAGGGAGGCTGAGGGGAGACCTCATGGAGGGTGCAGCTTCGATCTCTGCTCTCAGTGGCAGTGACAGGGAATGGCTGGAGCTGTCAGGGCAGGTTTAGGTTGGATAATCAGGAGAATTTCTTCCCACAGAGGGTGGTGGGGCACTGTACAGGCTTCCCATGGAATGGTCACAGCCCCAGGGCTGCCAGAGCTCCAGGAGCATTTGGACAACACCCTCAGGCCCAGGGTGGGATTGTTGGGGTGTCTGTGCAGGGCCAGGAGTTGGACTGGATGATCCCTTCCAGCTCAGGATATTCTGTGATTCCATGACCCACCCCAGCCCACACCACCACAGACAATGACAGCCCCACTTCCTCCCCAGGCTCTTGCAGCCCTGCAGAAATGCTCCAGCTGCATCTGCAGAGACCTCAAGGTCCCACAGGAATTACCTTATAAAAGAGAATTCCCCTGCTTCTCCATGGGGTGTCTGTGCTCCCAGGACACGTGGGCTGCACTCTGCATTCTCCATCTGCAGGGAACAGAGCTGGGTGTTGGTGTTGGTGATGTCCCCACGGCAGTCAGGGAAGGAGATTTGCTCCCAGCCAGCTTGAGGATCCTTCCATCACACGGATCTGCATGGGCACCCGCCCTGCAGGGCCCAGAATGCAGCAAGGAATTTCTTCCACGGGTCACAGATCTGTTTTTTAATTACCATAGAAACCTCCAAACATCAGGCGTGTGCTGTTACGTCAGGGTCTCACTCCTCCACAGCTGCCTCCTTGGGACACCCTGGGGAGCAGGAACTGTGCCGTCCTAAATGGTGGGGGATTATTTTTGGATTAATTAGTAAGCATGGTCCTGGTGTCTCCTGGAGCACAGGATAGAAACCGTGGCTTTGGTCCTTTTCTCCCCCACATCTTGCTGGTGTGGAGGGACACCATTCCCACCGCCCTTCCCATCCTCCCCGCGGGATGCATTTACTGCTTCAGCCCTAAATATCCTTCCCATTGCTGCTGTTCCCACTTTAGACATGCAAAATGCAAAACCTGGGAGGCGTTCTTGGCACAGCCAGCTTGGCAGCCCTTAAATCAGCGGGGTGTGAGCGTTCCCACCCGGAGCTCGCGGTGCTCCCTCCCGCGCCAGACGCGCACCCGGTGCGGCAGATGGAGCATCCTCACGGTCCCACGGGCAGCCCAGAGCACACCCCGGCTGCAGGAGGGCTCCCAGCACTCTAGGTGAGGGGAAAGGGGCTCCCTGCTGGAGCGTGGACTGGGATGGAGCTGGAGGATGAGGCAGATGGCCGGGGTTTGCTGGCAGGGAAGTCCTGTTTGTTTAATTAGTCACCAGACAGGCTGAGAGCTAAAAGCAAACTCCAAGTGTGGTGAGATGGACCATTTGCACTTGGTGTCTACCTGGTGATCCTCATCTCGTCATCCTGCAGTGGGATTGATGCTCCAGCACAGGGGACCAGCTGTTCCTGCTGATTTTGGGTGGCCTTTGGTTCCCCACTACTATTTCCCCCCAAAAGGGGCAGATTCAGACACGTGTAAAAGCAACCAAAGGATGCACAAACATGGAATTTTCCTTTCTCCAGCCCCCACCAGAGCACACAGCCACTTATAGGGGATGGATTTTTAAAGTAGCTCCAAGAGAGCTGGGAGGGACTTTGGAGAGACAGGACAAGGGGAATGGGTTCCACTGACCAAGGCCAGGGTCAGATGGGATAATGTGAAGGAATTCTTCCCTGGGAGGGTGGGCAGGCCCTGGCACAGGGTGCCCAGAGCAGCTGTGGCTGCCCCTGGATCCCTGGCAGTGTCCAAGGCCAGGCTGGACAGGGCTTGGAGCAGCCTGGGATAGTGAAGGTGTCCCTGCCATGGCAGGGTTTGGAATGAAATGAGCTTTAATATCTGTGATTCTGTGGCTCACTGGTGGAGGGGTTCAGCCCCCCCTTTGCCATGATCCCATCGTGTCTCCCTCCCAGACATGTCCTGACACCTGGGCACGTCTCCCAACTCTGAGCTTCCCTGTGCTCAGAGTGATGAGGACTGGGAGATGCTGCAAAGGCAGAATCAGGGAATCACAGAATTGTTAAAGTTGGAAAAGCCCTCTAAGATTGAAGGCAACCATTCCCCCAGTACTGCCAAGGCCACCACTGACCCTGTCCCCAAGTGCCACATCCACACGGCTTTTAAATCCCCCCAGGGATGGGGACTCCAGCCCTGCCCTGGGCAGAGGTGCCAGTGTCACTTGTTCCTGAGCATGGATCGGGTGTTTTGGGGACTCCTAAAGGGGCTCTGAGAGAGCTGGAGACGCTTTGGACAACAGCCTGGAGCGACAAGACAAGAAGAAATGGCTTAAAACTGACTGGTACTCCCACAAACGAAAAGCCCACAGATTAAAACACTTTACACCTCTATTTTTGCTTTATAAAATGTTTGATTATGTTCAGTATTTGATGCCTTCTTGCACACACTTGTGTTTTTTTCTCCACTATTTCCCTTCTTGTATATACATATTATTTCCATCCCTTGAAATGAGATGGAAATAAAAAAAATAAGAAAAAAAAGAAAGGAAATAAATGAGAAATGGGAAAGGGAAATAAAATCTGCACAGGAAATGATAACCCAAACAAATCCTGTCCCTGCACACTCGGCGCTTGTCGGGGTTAAATCCATGTATATTTAACACGTATATCTAATATGCCAAACTCTGAAAAAAAAAAAAAGTTTTAAAAATTACCATTAGGGGACGAGGCCACATTTAGCAGAGCCCAAAGCGGCGCTTTTCCCCCCAAAGCATCCCCCGCTGCCATTACCCCGCAGCCCACTAGAGGGTGGTTTCCTCCAGCGGGAGCCGGCCGCGGCGCAGGGAGGGAGGGAGGGAGGGAGGGGATCCGGAGTGTGTTTTCCAGCATTCCCCGGGCAGGAGGAGCGCCCAACATTCCCGGGGGGAGTGGCGGAGATGGAGGGGGGGACACGGAGGGGACACACGGGGGACGCGCGTCCCCCTCGGGCTCCCCCCTGCGCCGCGCGCCTCGCCCCGCCCACCCGGCGATGACGTCACCCGTATGCAAATGAGCGACATGGGGGAGCGGGGGCCCGGCGCGCGGCCGGGCTCAGTCTCGCGCCGCGGAGCGCGCGCGCGCCCCCCCCCCCCTTCCCCTCTTTCCCTTTTCCCTTTTCCCGCCTCCTTCCCTCGTTTCCCCCCCCTTCATCCCGTGGACATGGCACGGCCACCTTAAAGCGCCGCGCCGCCCCCTCCTCCCCCGATCGCCGGGGCCGCTATGAGTCAGGTGAGTGTGTTTTTGTACGGAGTGTGTGTGCGGGGGAGAACTTTTGGATGTTGCGGGGGGGAACTGTGCTGCAGTGGGCCGGGGGGGATTGTGCTGGGTGCTCCCCCCCCCATCCCAAATGGCGGTGCTGGATGTGGGGGGATCGCGGTGACGGTGGGGGAGTGGGAGGAAGGCAGCGGGCTGAGTGCGAGCCTTCCTCTCCATCCTCCTCGTCCTCCCGCAGCCCCCCTGACGCCCCCTCCTCTCTGTGTTCCAGGTGTGAAGCCCCCGCCGGGAGGAGGTCGTTCCCCTCGCTGGCTGCAGCCCTGACGCTGGGATTTTCCTTTTTTTGGCTTTTTTTTTTTTTTTTTTTTTTTTCGGCCCCACCACCTCCCTCCTTCCCTCCCTCGCTCCCTCCCTCCAGGAATCCAGCGCTGCACCGGAGCCAGAAGAGAGGGAGCAAAACCCAGCCCAGGCCGAGAGCCGCGTCCAGAAACCAAACCCGCCCTTCGCGTCGCAAAGGAGAATTTTTTTTTTTTAATCATTATTATTATTATTTTTATTTTTAATTCCCCTGACCCGAGCACGGTGGCGGCAGCAGGGAGGCTGTCCCGGTTATTTATTCTCTCCCCGCAGAGCTGTCCCTCCGGCTCACCATGATGTTCCGAGACCAGGTTGGCGTGCTGGCCGGGTGGTTCAAGGGCTGGAACGAGTGCGAGCAGACTGTTGCGCTGCTCTCCCTGCTCAAACGCGTCAGCCGGACCCAGGCTCGCTTCCTCCAGCTCTGCCTCGAGCATTCCCTGGCAGACTGCACCGAGCTCCACATCCTCGAAGGGGAGGCCAACAACCCCGGTGAGTGCTGGCGAGCCTTCTCGGGCGGTGCTCTAATGCCGTCGAAATTAACAAAAAAAAAAAAAAAAAAAAAAAAAAAATACACCCGAGAAACGGGTGCGGTTTGGGAGCCGGGGGGCTCCTCCAACTCGGTTCTCTGCTCGCGTTTTATTTTCCAAACGGGGTTTGGCTTATTTCAGTTTGGTTTTTCGCAGCAAACTACTCCGCTCCATGGCGTGGTGTAACTACGGTAGCATGAATGATTGGTGGTTTTTTTTTTTTTCCTTTCCCCCCCGTGCCCCCCCTTCCTCCTTCCATGCAGTTTCCTGTGAAATAAGTAAGTCAGGTCACGTAGAGTCTGGATTTTCTAGGCTTCTTTTGGGCAACGTGGCTTGCTTTGCTCTCTGCAACATGCAGAAGCAGCCCATCGCTACCTCAGACGAACTGTTATTGTATAAAGGTCTGGGCAACTGGGTTATCCTATTTTTTTTTTTTTTCCTGTTAAATGTGGCAATTCCTATTTCATCATTCAGATCCTGTTTGGACGCATTTTTTTTTCCTGCGGCTCTGAATACCCCCTTGTGTTTCAGCAGAGCTCTGAGAAAATATGAGTGGACTGTTTCATGTTACTGAGCGTGCAGGGTGCAGGACAGCAAATGTGCGTGGCTACCGAAAGTGTGTTTTTCTTTTATTTATTTGCCATTACAAGTTGCTCAACTCCTCCAAAGTAAATGGGAGTTGGGGCAGGATGGGAATGGCACAGGCGCCGTGCGAATTGCGCCGTGTGTTCCCGTGTTTATTTATGGGGGGTGTGTTACAGATGCGTGTGTTCCTAAGCGTGGATGTACACAGGGATGCGAGTTGCTTAAAGTAGAGTTTTTGTAACACAGAGGGCCAGCGGGGAAGGTGAAATGTCATTTAGTTGCGCAGTTCTGTTTCTCCAACACCTCTCAAAAAAAAAAAAAAAATCCCAAACCAAAAAAAATCCCATAAAAAGCAGAGCAAACACCCCAATTCCTAAGCACCAAGGCTGGAAGCTCTCGGGTGTCGGGCTGTGCGTGGCAGAGCGGTGCGGGGAGCGTTCCGTGATGGATGGATGGATGGAAATCCTGCGGCCGGATCCCGAACAGAGCCCCCGGTGTGGACGGGGCGGGAGGAATGCAGGGTCCTTCCTTCTCCAGCTGTTCCCTATTAGAGCACCGAGCCGGCAGGATTTGGCAGCTGCCTGCGCTGCCATTTGATGACAAGGTCCAGCGCAGCGCCGTGTTCCACCGAGGACGGATTTAAGTCCTCCTGCAGGAAGCCGAGCCTGGAGCTGCTCCGGCGCACAGGGAGCGGGGCTGGAATTGGCCGTTCCCTTATATAGCTCGCAGGAATGAGAGGGAGGAATGCTGCCGAGTGCGTCTGGGCGCAGTGCTGCTGCTGCTGCTTTTATAAACAGCTGAAGGGATGAACCTCATCCATCCCTTTGGGTGGGGAGGCCCCGGGGGGGGCCGGGAGGGAACACATTCTCCAAACTCGGCTGCTCCTGGATAAATCTGCAGCTTCCCGTGCCAGCTTCAGCACAGCTTTGCTGTGATTCCCTCTGCGAGTTGGTGTGAGCTATATATTTTTAATTTTATTATTTTTTTTATCAGCATCTCAGCTTTTCATTGTGGGTTTGGCAGTAGCTGTGTCCCCTCAGTTGGCCAGGGCATTGGAGGGGGGCGATTTGCCTCCTGCCATCAGGAAAGGCAAATTGTGAAGGAAAACAAGGTTCTGAAGAGGTCCTGGCCACAGAGTCACGTAGGGCCGCCTGTGTGGTGGCATTTTGTCAGCGTGAGGCTGGGTGCAGACCAGCCTTGGGCCCTTCCCATCTCCACTCGTGCGAGCAGTCCCTGCCTGCCCCTGTAATCCCGGTGACCTTGCTTGGCGCGAGGATTTCTCCTGCGTGCAGGGCTTGGCACCCAGCCCCTGCCTGGCCCTGGCTGCCTTGGTGGAGCTGCCTCAGCTCTCCCTGGCCTGCCTTCCAAAAGTGATCTCTTCCTCCAGGGCATTTGTAACTCCAGTGCCAAAACCTGGATCCACTGAGTTCCTCTTCCTCACTGAGCATCCCCTCTGCATGGCTTTCCCTTGGGATGGATGTGTCCATCCTGGCAGTCCTGTCGTAGTGCAGGGAAGGTTAGCTGAGATTTGTAACCAGGCTCAATTAGGAAATAGCTTTTAGTCTCCTGTGTTAGTGCTGCTTTCCTAAAACCACCTGTATTATTCCTTAAATCACTCCTGTTCCACGCCTGTCTGGCAGTCTGGCACTTGTCACTTGCTGGCAATGGAATCACACCAAGTCCTGAACAGCAGTGTTGTCATCAAACCTTGCATTACTCGTTACTCTTTGAATCCTGGTGTTTGCATTACTAATTTGGGCTCAATTCCTTCCCAGGCTGGGGCCTGAGGTGGCTCCTGGTACATTTTCCTGGTGTTTGCTGATTTGGAAATAGTGGCTCCCTGCTTGTAGGTGTCCCATTGTCATCCCTGGTGGGAGCTGTAGGGCAGGGGATGTTCCCTTTCCATGAAATCCACTGACTGGGAAGGGGTGTCACCAGCTCAATGGAGCTGCTGGGCTAATGTCCTGGAGCAGGTGTTGAAATTACACTGGGAGAACTGAGTTGTTTTGTAAGTGCAGGATGTGTTGCTTGTCCCAGCCCTGTGGGGAGATGGGAGAACTGGAATGTTACTCCTAGGTGTGATGGTCCTTAGGAGGAGGTGGCAGCCCTGCTGTGGTCCCTGGTGTATGGGCACTATCCTTGGAGCTCTTATCACCAGCAGCAGAGATCAGGAGGGTCCCAAAGGGAGCTCAGAGATCCTCCCTGCCTGGTGCTGCTGGGCTCGGAGCCCTCAGGTGTGTGCACCACGAGTGGAGGAAAACCCATCTCAGCAAAGGTGTCCAGGTTGTTTCTTGCCTGGTAGACTCAAGATGAGAGGCCTGATGAATGGCAAATATGATGGAAAAACTCAAGGAAGGACATTTTTAACTGGTTAACTGCCACAGAGAAGCAGGTATATTTAGTTTGGAGGAGTTCTATCTTGGTGGTTTTTTTTTTTTCCAAGTGTGAGGGTATTTTCATGATGACAGCCAAGCTGGGCTCATCAGTACTGCAAATCCCACATGGCTGTGCTGTGTACAGCTCTGTGTGACCCTCAGGAAGCCCTGAGGATCCTCCTGGTTCCATTATTCCCTGCCTAAGGGGTGGATGTAACCTTATTGCCAACCTCAGGTGTCTTGCAGGAAGCTGTGTTGATGTCTGGGGGCTGCAAGACCACCTGCAATCCATTGCTTGCTTAGAAAGGGAAAATGGGAGTGGAAAGCAAACATGGAAGGACATCTATAGATTCTTCATAAGGTGAAATGCACAGCTTGGGACTGTCCTACACAGTGGCTTCACTGAGCTTTAATGGTTTAAACTGGTGAAGAGTGTGGGTTGTTGCTAATTCAACTGGAGTGTGAGTGGCTTGGTCTGCTGAGAAGGAGGAGAATATGGAAACCATATTATCTGTGCACAGAAATAGAAAATTCAGGTATTGCACAGCACTGTTTAAAAGCCTGCTATAACTTCCTTCCTTCCTTCCATCCAGCCTGGCCTTGCTGGGCAGCTTCAGCCCCAGCTGCTCAGAGCCGTCAGGACACAGCGACCTCCTCTGAGCTTCCAGGAGAGGTCAGGCAGGAATGGGCTGGGAATGGGCCCTGTGCTGCTCCTGGGCACCCAGGGCTGCTGGGGGTGGCTGCTCTGTGGCTGCAGACCCAGTGTGGGGCTGTGTCCATGAAACGTGGGCATGGAGAGCAGAATCTGCCTTCATCCACTCCAGCGTCCCTCTGCGGTTTGTTCCCAGAGCAGTCCCACATCCCACCCCACCAGCCCTGGCTTCCTCGTTCCTGCAAGGTTGGCACAAGTGCCCAAAGACTCCTGTAGCTTCTCCAGGTGTCCAAACACCCACGTGCACTGATGGAAGCAGTGACAGCTTTGAACTCTTGGCCTTAAAGGACAACAAGCTTCCTCTGGCCTGTGCACAGGACATTCCCTGCTCCGTGTGTTAGGGCCAAAATCTTTATTTCATTTCAGCAGCTATCACAGGTATCATCAGGATGACCCAGATTCCTCATCCTGGGAAGGACTGGCCAAAGGAAGAGACAAGGGTTGCAGGGAGCTGTAATGTCTTTTAATAGACCAAGTGATGCAGCTGGAAAAAATGGCCAGGCCTGAAGGTGCACCAGCTCAAAGGAGGGCTTGTGTGCTTGTGGGTTTTTTTCCCAACTGTACCAGCTGGTCTATTAAAAGGTATTACATATTCCTGCAGACCTTGCTGTTATATCCTTAGCTCCCTGTGGCTCCAGCCCTGCATCTGTTGCTGCCACCCCAGCCAGAGTCTGTCTCCCAGCCCATCAGGAAGCTGCTACCCCTGCACTGTGCAAATTTTACACTTCATCCCCAGTGACCCCCACTGGTGGCAAATCATGCAGTGCCCAGTTTTGAGGGTGTTTCCCATTAAAAAAAAAAAAAATTTCTTGGCTTACAGTTGCATTGCAGTGCTGAGCTGTGGTTTGGGTGTCCTTGGGCAGTGTGAGGGCATTGCTGGGCTGTCACACAGTGGGACTGGAGGAGGGGGTGAGCAGCTTGGCCTGTGCTTGCTGGGTGTGATGGGGAATTCTGAGTGCAGGGCTGGACATCGGCATTGTGTGGTCAATTCCACTCATTTGTCTCTGCCTGGAGAGGGATGGGAGCAGCCCTGCCAGCTCTGCTCATTAAAGGTTAGCAGCTGGGACTCCTAAATGGAGAGATCACAGAATCACAGAAGGGACCTGAAAGCTCATCCTGTTGAAACCCCTCAGACGGGGACAGCTCAGAGTTCCATCCAGCCTGGCCTTGAGCACTCCCAGGGATGGGACAGCCCCAGCTCCTCTGGGTGACCTGGGCAAGCCTCAGATCTGAGCTGACACTTGCTTTTAACCTGCCTGCTGGTGCTTGACCTGCTGCCACACATCTTTCCCAGGTTTTGTTTGCAAACTTGAGTGCTACAAGCTCTCAGTGCTGGGATTTTTGGGAAATACCAAGGGTAGGGGTACAGAAGTACAGAGTGCTGTTAGCCAGGGGCTTTGAGCCAGGCTACACACCCAGTGTTCTCTTGTGATTCAAAGCTATTTTTATTTTTAGGGATGCTTTCCAGAGTGGCTGTGGGAAGCACTGCAGGCTGCAGGAAGGTCTGTGGTGTGGCATTACAAAGGTCCCCCTTTGCTGTCCCCCTCACCCCAGTGCTGGGACCTACAGGAGACTGTTCTGGCTGCACTTTGCTCTTCTGTGTTTTCCCCTATTTGTTTAAAACCTTTCCCTTGTCATTCCTGGCATGTGTCCCTTGCAGTAAGAGGAGTAAGGAGATACTCCTGTGCCTGCTCCCAGAACTTTGCCAGCATGAGTGACCAAGTCTCCTCCATTGGCAGAGCTTTAATGAAGGCCAGGTCTTCTGCATGGGGGGTGGCAGAGCTTGCCAGGGTGGTAATTTTTAGGCAGTAATGCTTGAAATGGGAAGGAACAAGTTAACTAATGGTAACAGCCTGTTTTGCTGCCTGGAGCATGGTGTGGTGCAAGAGGGTTGCTCATGGGTGGGCTGCCTTTTCCCAGAGACCTTCCCATACTTTGTGTCCTTTTAACCATTTTCTCAGGTAGTTCAGGGAGTGGCTCGATGCCAGGGTTAATGCCAGGGTTAATTTCCTCACTGACTTCAGTTGGGAAAAATCCCACTGTTGAAGTGCATGTGAAAGAGGCAGGGAAGCATTTCCTGCATCATCACAGACCTGAGCTGGAATTCTCTGCCTGGACCAGCTTGTTCCTTGATTCCTTCTGTGCACATATCTTGTATTTGTGCTTAGAAAAGCAGCAGAGCTGGAGTTCTTTCTCTCCTGCTGGAGTGGGAGCAGGGAGGATGCTGGTGGAGGAGAGGAAGCACACAGAGCATCACTATCAGGATATAGATTGATGGGAGAGGTCGAGGACAGCTTTAGATCAAGAGCTGAATAGGAACCAGCTGTAGAGCCATCAATTAAAATAATCTAGTTTGTGAATACACTTATCTGCAAACGAGATTAAAAGGATGAGTGGGGAAAGCGCTCTGCTCGCAGCTCACACTGCTGCTGGATCATCCCCTGCACAGTTCCCTCCTTTGGCGTGTTAGACCTCAAAATCTGAGCAAAGCTGCATGCCCGTTTCACCAATTACATATTTGCAATTAGGCCAGTTGGTTTTAAAGCAGCTGATGCTCCTGTCAGCTGAATTTTCCCACAGAGTTCCCCTGAAGCAATTGAAGTTTGTGGATCACAGTGGAAATTCCCATCTCCCTACTACAATTTCTCAAGCTTTGCCCTTTCTTTTTCTCATGCTCCACCAGAAAAGACCACCTTGGTTTCATTTGTGGCCCGTGAAAGCCACTTCTCACTGAGCTGGGAGTGATGTTTGCAATCAGTGGAACTGAAATAGTGATTAGTGTGAGCTCCAGCTTTATTTTAGGATGCATCCGTCAGTGCTTCGGCGCTCCGGCGTCGAGCTCGTGTCTCGTGTTACCACAGATGCCTGCTGGGGGAAAGGGCACCCCTGGCACTGCCAGTGCCCCCCAGCCCTGGTGGGCTCAGCAGAGAGGGGAGAAGCTGCTCTGCTGCAGGGCTGTGTTTTGGGGCTCCCTCCTGATGGCCCCAGTGTCCCCCTCGCTCCTTGCAGGGTGCCAGCTGAGGGCAGGAGCCCACACCAAGCACAGGTTGTTGTGTTTGGAGCCCTTTTTGCTTCCAAAAAGGCCCCAAGGGTGGTGGGATGAGCCATCACGTGAGCTGTGTGTTTGTGCAGATCTGCCTCTGAGTGTCCATGTGCCCTTTGTATTTCCCATTTCCACCAAACAAACAAGACCATTGCTATTTTACTAACTCCTGCTTACGTAAGAGCTGCTGAGGGATCTAAAAGAGGCTGCAGGTCTGATGCAAGGGATCCCCAGGCTAGCTTGTTCATCCCTTTTCCCTTCAGAAATGCTGTGTTTGTCCTCCCAGTGCTCTGGTCCTAGGAAGAGACACAGAGATTTGCAGAGGTCATTGCTGAGTGTGAGCTGGGCAGTGGCAAACAGCCAAGGCAGTGGCTTTCCATCTTGGCCCAGTAATTACAAATGAAGTTGAGGCTGGAGTGAGCAGATCCGTTCCCAGCTTCCTCTTCCACAGCAGATGCTTTAAGTGGAAGGGCAGGATCTCATCAAAGCAAGGCTGGGATCCTCTGCTGGAGAAGGTGCTGCTGGTGTTCTCTGGGAGGGGTTTGTGGGCAGAGGGAGTTGTGTTTCTGGCACAGCTGGGGGATGGCAAGCTGGATTTTCTGTGACCATGGGATGGTCTCATCCATGGCAGCAACTTGGTTTGCTCTGGTTCTGGGTGCTGAGCAGAAAATGAGCCTGCTCAGGGTGAGTGGGCCAGCTCCAGAGACAGAAACCCAGTTTCACAGAATCACAGAATCACTGGGTTGGGAGAGACCTTCGGGACCATGGAGTCCAACCCAGCCCCAACCCCTCAACTCAGCCCTGGCACCCAGTGCCACATCCAGGCTTTGTTAAACACACCCAGGGATGGGGACTGCACCACCTCCCTGGGCAGCCATTCCAGAACTTTATCCCCCTTTCTGTGAAAAACTTTTCCCTGATATCCAGCCTGTATTTCCCTTGGTGCAGCCTGAGGCTGTGCTTTATTCTGTACCTGGCTGTGTTTGGCAGTGCCTGAGCTTCTCCTGGCTCTCCATGCAGGAGACAAACACACCTGGCTGAAGCAGGAGGAGCTGTAAGTGAAGGATTTTCCAGCCCAGACTCACCCATCATGCCCCATTAAACGTGGTGTTTTATGGATGTATTTTCACACAGTGACTCCATGGCCTGGCTGTGTCAGGGGTTTTGGTGAAGGTGTCTGGATTTCAGCCTGCTTTCTGTGCTGGGCTCTGTGCAGGTGTGTGCTGCAGCCCCTCACTGAGGCTCCCTGGGCTCAGCACTCCTGCCTGTAGATTTCTGCTCTCTGAGCTGAACCCAGGGTACAAACCCTGTATTCTCTACCATTAACCCTGGCTGCTGCCCTTGGCGGGCCTCTCAGGGTGTTTGCAGTGCCTGAGCTGCAGTGCAAACACTTTCTTGTATTCTGTCAGAATAATCCACAGGGCAGGGAAAGGTGCTACCACAAATCCAGGGTCATTTTATGTTCAAGGTGGAAAACACAGATGGATGATGCTGTGATAGTTCTGTTGCACAAGGGCTGAGCCAGCTCCTTCCACAGCCCCTGCAAACCTTCCCTGTTACTTGCAGGAGCTGGATGTGGCCCAACTTGTTGAGCTATCATGCCTGGAGATGTTATTTTACTTAAAATAATGTTAATATTGTGACTGTCCTCTGCAGGATTCAGCAGCTCTGCTCCACTCTTTGCTCTCAACCAAGGCTGCCCTGCTTTAGAAGCGTGGGGTACTTCAAAAAGCTTCTCTTCTGTTACTGATCCTCACAAATAATTAATTCCAGATTGCCTTTTTTTTAATACAACTTGTTTCAGGCAAGCCACAAACCTGCCTTTCTTTTAACCAGTTAGTTCTCCTGCTCCTTGGCTGTGCTGTTGCCTGGTGGGGAACGGGCATGAGCTGTGTTTGGAGTTTTAATTGTTGTTATAAGAAGAAATCCAGTGGGTGGATAAAGCAGGGTTTAACCAGGTTTAGCCAGAAGCATCTTAAAACCCACTTTCCATGCTGCTGCATTTCTTTCTTTTTTTTTTTTTTTTTTCCCTGTGTTTTTAACCCTGAACATCACAGATCAGTTCTCTCTGTCACTGGGTTTTTCCTGTTGTCCCCTTTTCTCTGTCCCCCATCAGCAGTGGGAATTGAAGAAGGAAGAAACTGGGGAGAGAAATGTGGAGGGAAAACCCCACAACTTTTATTGTGGTGAGACTTGGCTGATCTGACATTTACAGGCAGAACATGTGTGTTTCTGCAGCGGCTGCAGTGTGTCCATACATTTTCCTGTTGGGATGTTCCTCTTGTTTCTCATGCAGCAAACATCAATGTGATTTTTCTGCCTTTTTTCTAACTGTTCCCCAGCGTGCTCAAGTTGCCACAGGGTCAGCTTGGTTCTGGGTAGGGTTTTTTCTAAAATCTTACACTTGCAAAGAAGTGGATTATTAAAAAAAAATACAAAGTCCCCTGGCTGTTTCCCTCCAGATAATGCAAACACAGATGAAATGTTGAGTTATAACTACCTGAGTGACCTTTTAAGATAAGAATTGTTATTGACTGGTGGTATTATGTTAAACTGATAAGAATTCTTTTTAGAAGAAGAGGAAAAAAAGCCCAACAAACCCTTCAGTAACCATAACAACTTACTCTGCAGTGCAGGGACAGCACACAGCTCCTTCCTGACACTGCTGTGGGGGCTTGAGGGTGGCACCTCAGGGATCCCATCCAGCAGCTCCTTGGGGGAACCTCCCAGAGCTCCAGGTTGTGCTGTGAGGGATGCCCGAGGTCACTTGGCTTCTCCTGCTGCTCTCAGCTCTCCAGTTTCCATCATTTGTAGGGAATTTCAGCTGGGGAGCTGTGCTGGGGCTCAGTCTGGTGCTGGGGGTTTGCCTGGGAGGGAGGGATGGGTGCTGGGAGCAGGAGGGATCAGAGATTTCCAGAATGGTTTGGGCTGGAAGAGACCTTAAAGCTCATCCCATTCCACCCCTGCCATGGCAGGGACACCTTCCACCATCCCAGGCTGCTCCCAGCCCTGCCCAGCCTGGCCTTGGACACTGCCAGGGATCCAGGGGCAGCCACAGCTGCTCTGGGCACCTCTCACCACCCTCCCAGCCAGGAATTCCTTCCCAAAATCCCATCCATCCCTGCCCTTCTGGCAGTGGGAAGCCATTGCTCCTTGTCCTGTCTCTCCATCCCTTGTCCAAAGCCCCTCTCCAGCTCTCTCACAGCTTTTATAGGCACTGGAAGGGTCTCTGGGCTCTCCCTGGAGCCTTCTCTTCTCCAGCTGAGCCAGGATGCTTTTGGAGGTCAGAGGAGGATGCTTTCAATGGTTTTTGCTTAAGGAATGAGGAATGAAGCAAGGAAATCCCATCTTTGCAGAGGCTGTGCTGGTGGGATCAGGGCAGCCCTTGGAGCCCTGTTGGGAACAGGACCCAGTCCCTGTGTCCTGGCAGAGGTGCCAGCTCCTGTTCCAGGTGATTGCAGTAGATCAGGAGTGTGATGGGTGCTTGGAGCCTTCCTTGGCCCAGCTGAGCCCCCTGGGCTGTGTTTGCATGTGCTGCCCCTGGGAATTCTGTCAGTTTAAGGCAGAATTTACACTTTGGTCACTTTCTGCTGTCAGGGGTTGTTAGTGAGACTGTTAGAGCTAAAGAAAATCTGCCAAGAGCAACTGGGATTTTTTATCACCTCCTTCCTTCCCATCTCCTTGCCTTTGTATGACCTGTCAAGGTTCCCAAATTTAATGGAAAATGAGCTCACAGCTCTCAGGTGGGGATGAGCCTAAAGGTGAACAAACAACAAACAGAGTGCAGAGACCCTAAAAAGAGAGAGGATAAGCCTGATAAAATACTCCAAATATTTTAGAATTAGGGATGAGGGGAAAACAATGCATTTGACTCCATAGCAGAGGAGGCAAAGGTGTGCAACTTTGTGTGTCTGCTCAGGAAATCAATTACTTAAACCTGCTGGGTTAGGAGTCATGGCAGCAGCAGGGAAGCTGTGCAAAGGTGTCTGCTTAGCCCCTGCTTGCCAACCTCTCCTCACATTCTTCTGGAGCAGCCAGTTGGATGCTGAGTGCTTTTTGTGGCCGATGTCAAGTCTCGGTCAGGCGGAGAGCCTTTATAAATAAAGGTGTCTGCTGGTATTCAGGCATATGTGGATAATAGCTGCTGTAATTCAGCTGTCCAGCCTGGCTTCCCAGCTTTTATAAATGACTGATCAGAGATTCCTGAGGATGAGGATTTAAAGGCATGGAGCTGCTGGAAGTGGTCTCTGTGCTGATAAGTTTAGCGAGTCTCTACCCCTGGGACAGGTGGCCAACACTGCACTCCCTCCACTGGTGTCCTGGGTTTATATTTCACACTAAGCAAATGTTGCATTAATAAAACTTGTGTTGTGGTTGGATGGCAGGGCTCTGCAGTCATTTTTTGCAAGCTGGGCTCGAATCTTTGAGTTTGTAATTTATTTTTTTCCCCTGTTATTTATGGGAGCCGGTAAACACTCGGAGATCTCTCTGGACGAGCCACAGCAGCTGGAGGATACTGGTTTCTCTATGGAGTGCAGGAATTTCATCAGAGGAGCTATTGTTCCTCTGTGTTCTCAGCATTTTGGCAACTGTTCTTTAGATTAACCCTACAGAAAGGGGAGGCTGCTCTCTGCTGGGTCTGAAATAATTACAAAAATGTGCGCAGATGCTTTTGCATTGTTAGAAAGCAACCCTGCTTGGTAGTGAGGAATGGTGTGGGATTAGGGAATGAAGAAGCCCAAGTTCTTTAAATCCCTCCTGAAGCCAGGCTGGATGTCAGCATTGATGTTCAGTTGGTTTCTGGTTTTCAGGTGGGAGTAATTGGTGTCTTCTGCCAGTGCCCCGAGCAGTCAGTAACGTCTCAGTGTGTGACAGCTGGGGTCCTGCCCAGCTGAGCTCCAGCAGAATCCATGGCCCTGGGCTGTGTTGGGTTTGCCTGGCAAGGTTTTGGTAGCAGGGTGGCTTCTGTGAGAAGACATCCACAGCTTCTGTGGGAAACCTGTGCTGAGACCTCAGCACCCTCACAGCCAAGAATTTATTCCCAATATCCCATCTAACCCTGCTGATAGCAAAGAACCCAGGTGATGAGTTATGGGGATGGCTTGAGACAGCCAGAGCAGTGCCAGTTTGGAGGGAGGGACAGCCTGGATGGAGCTTGGAGCTCCCTAGCATAGTGGAAGATGTCCCTGCCCTTGGCATGGGGTGGATCTGGATGGTCTTTAGGGTCCTTTCCAACCTAAACCATGCTGTGGTTGCTCACCCAGGAGCTGGTGTGGTCCCTGCATGGGACCCAGAGGAGAAACAAGCCCATGATTTGTGGCCAAGGGCTGCTGGAGCTCCTCACTCACCCTGCAGCAGCTTCTCCCTCTGCCAGTGCCTGCAGGGCTGGTTCAGCTCCCAGCTCTGTCAGTTGCCAGATCTGCAAAACATAACCAAATTCAGGGGGTTTTAAATCTTATGTGCCTATTTTGATTCAGTTTACCCGTACAATTACACTAATTTGCTTTATTACACGCAAAAAGATTAAAAATACATCTGGCAGAGAGGATTAAAAGCTGGTAATCTGGCTGCTAAGAAGCACAGGATGCTTTAGGATTTCCTTTCGAGGTGTGTGGAGCTCTGGAACAAGAGCAAATGTGATCCTTTGTAGTTGGAGTTTTCATAGGGAGAGCTCATTAAAGCTGGTGTGATTGTTTGAGTGAACGAGAAATGAATGAATTTAAAATGTAAGACTAAATCCTACCACATTAAAGGGGTAGTTGTGATTTAAGAGCTCGTTTTTGGTTTGGGTTTGAGTTTTTTTGTGTGTGTAAACCTGGAGCAATAGGGTTGTTTTACCTTTTAAGGGATTTAACAAGTCTCTCTTAATTTTCTTTTAATGTTGCAGAGCTTAAAAATAATGCAAGGTCAGGCTGAGCGTAACTAATTCCAGTGTGAAAGCAGAGGAAAGCCTTTTTCTCCAGAGACTCACAATTAGTGCAGCCTTTGAGAGGGATGGAGCAGGAAAAGAGGCTGCTGGAATCTTGATAAATAAAAATATCTGCTTGGAGATTCTTCCTTTTTCCTTGTAAAAGCCAAGGTTTAATTTAGTTTTGCTTGCTTTCACATGTACCCCAAGAGGTTTTGTGGCAGGTCAAGGTGTGGTGAAGGTGCCCTTGGATCTTTTGGGGGGCTGGCAAACCCCTCTGGAGGTTTTGAGTGTTTGTCACTTGGTTTAGCTGGGTTTACCCATGGCAGGGTCCCAAGGGTGCAGAGAGATTTTCTCTGAGCTCTGCTGCTCTGTCCCAGTTTGCTGCTGGGATTTTGGGGGGATCCCCCTTAGTGTCTCACAAAATCATTTTGTTGCACTATTAAGACTTGCTGTGGTGAGTGTTATCTTCATCATCTTGATGTGAAAAACCCCAAACTTGGCTATTTTCACACAGCTCTGGGTGTGCTGCCTGTTCTGTGTAACAAGAAGCCCAGAGCATTCTCCTGCTTTTCCTGCAGCAAGCCCAGAGCATTCCTGTGACAGAAACACACCTGGCTTTGGTCAGGCCACCCTTGGGGATGCCACAGCGTGTCCTGGCAGCTGTGCAGCCGTGACAGCAGCAAAGAGGTGTCACTGTGTCACCTCAGTGCTGCAGGGGATGCCCTGGGCCCCAGTGCCATCATCAGAGAGCTGCTTCCCTCCTTGTCCCTTCCCACACGTGTTCATTTTGCTTTCCAAGGCTGGACTGCTGCCACAGCCCGTGTGTGTCCCTTCTTTCTGTGCATTGTGGAGGTGCTGGGAGCTGTGACACTGTGGGGACACCTCGGGGAAGGGGAGTTCCCATGTCCTTGCTCCCCTTTCCCATCCCTTCCCTTGGCCACAGTCTGTTTCCATGGTGGTGGCAGTGGGTGTTTTATGCTGGGAGGACACTGAGGTCCCATTTCCTGCCAGCCTGTGGCTCTCGGGGAGTGCTGGGCTTGTCCCCCCGGTGCCAGGGATGCAGGGATGGTCCCTGTGGGTGTTGCTGTGTGGGATGGTGCAGCCAGCAGCCTGCCCTGCCCTCGGTGCCAGCTGGAGCCGTGCCCGCAGCCCAGCCCTCCCTGGGCATCACCTTCCTGCTGGCACAGCCACAGAAAAAGGGCTTTCCTCTCTCCATCCCCTACCTGCTGCAGCCCTGCTGGCCTGGGCAGGGACATGGGGCTCAGGGGATCTCTCCACAAACAGGATTTGGGCTGTTTTCCTCTCCCTCAAAATATCTGCACCCCCTGGTTTGCAGACACTGCCTTGCTCCGTTGAGGTTTGGGGTTTTTTGTTAACTCCTTACATGCCCTGGCTGATAAAATTTGGCCTGTTATAGTAGAAATCCCAGCATGTGCTGCCTTTTTTTTTTTTCTTTCTTTCCCCCAACAGAATCCATATGTTGCAACTTCGAGGAGAGAGGAAAGCAGCATTAACTTTTCATGTCTAGCATCGCTAATTTAAGGGGTGAGAAATTGGCCTGGGTCTGTTTTTTAAAGAACTGAGCATACACTGATAGTACCAGTGTTGGTACTGAATAACTTGCTAAGCTGAAGGGTGCAGCAATATCTAAAATTAAATCTGTTCTTAATTGCTGGGTTATAAATGGCAGCGTTTTCTCCAAATGGAATTAATTTATTATTTTTCATTTGCCGACACGAGTCTCGGCAGCACAAACCCAACATTTTGCATTAATACAATAATGAGGCACTTCCAAAAGGTGTGTTTGGCATTTGTAGCACACAGCACAATCTAACAAACCATAAACTATGTCAAAATACTCCTAAAGTGGTAATTAAAACTTTTTTTAAAAATGTAGAATAGATGAATACATTCCAAATTGTGACTTTTCAATGAAGCTCTTTCATAAAAAACATTGTTTCTTGCCAAAACAAATTCAAAGGCATTTTTGTAATTTCTGCTGGGGAAAGGAGGAGTGTTTATCCAGCCTTTCATGTTGGCTGGGCTTTTTGACTTTTATTTAAAACTTAAAAAAAAAAAAAAGGCAGTGTAAAAAAAGAAGTATTTTTGTCTGAGTGTGCATTAAGAAATCTCACTCCTGTCCTCTCTGGAGCAACATGCAATGAAGGCTGGAGTAGAGTGTGCTTTGGGGTGCAAGGCTGTCTTTGGCATCCCATCTGAAATTCAGTGGTGATGGGATCCCTGGTTGTATTTGGGGCAGACACAGACCCCAAAGTGTTTTCCTGGGCTGGGGGATCCCATTGGTGGCTCTGCCTTTGGAGAGGAGAACCCCAGTGGGTGCTGGGCATGGGAATGGGGTTCCCCTGGCATCCACCCAGTGCACAGAGCAAAACTGCTCGAGGTATTTATAGCTTTTCCTCCTGATTTTTATTTTGTAATTTGAATTTTGGATGTGTTTTTGACAGCTTTTACCTGCTGAGTCACCATCCATCCTCACGCACGGGAGCTGCTCCTGACGTACTGAATCCCCGAGCAGGCTTGAGCAGCCATCATTTAAAAAGGAATCCTCTCAAGGAACTGGGCTTTTTCCCCCCTCTTTTTTCCCCTCATGTCACAGCTGCTTTCCCTACTGTGTGCTTGCTCTGTTACACGAGGCTGGTGTTTTATAGATGTGATCCCTTCACATTGCTCAGGATGGCTTTGCCATTTATCACATCCCACCACCACGTATCCTGTGGAGGAGCTTGGTGTGCAGGCAGATAACAGAGCAGCTTGTGGAGATATCTGTGTCTGATCCTGCCCTGAGCACCCTGAGATGGGTGTTTCTGGTGGTGAGCCACAACTTGAGCACAAACTCATTCCTGTAGCTTCACTTTATTGATGCAATTCCCTTCTTGTGCTGCAGCACATTGCTGTTACTTCTGGTGGGTGGGAAGGGACAGTTGGTCTTTCCAAGAGTAATCTCAGCATCCAGGTCAGTTTTCTTTCCCATTTACCAGGTTCAGGTGGCAGGTGTGTTTATAGCTGGTTTTGCAGTGCTTGCTCTGCATCACTTGCTTGCAGACAGCCAGACTGCAGCAGCCAGCTCTCCAGAAAGTGCTTGGGAAGACTTTGGATGTGTGCAAGGACACTCATTTAGGGTATTGAAGCACTTTCTGCCCCAAAAATGCATCCCAGATTTGCTTTGCTTTATTATCTCTAATTTTGTGCATTGGATGGTAAATGGCAAGAACATTGTTGGCTCCTTCCTGTTTCTGTATCCTCACACTCCTCCAGTGTTGATGCTGCAGATGGAGAATTACAGCAATGGTTTGGTGGAAGGGACCTGAAAAATCATCTCATTCCCACCCTGTACCATGGGCAGGGATGCCTTCCACTATCCCAGGTTGCTCCAAGCCCCATCCAGTCTGTCCTGGGACACTTCCAGAGATCCAGCAACAGCCACAGCTCCTCTGGGCACCCTGTGCCAGGGCCTCCCCACCCTCACACAGAGGAATTTCTTCCTGATGCTTCACGGTGTGCACAGCTGTTCTGCCTGGATGGTGTATTCCTTATTTTGTGGGTGCTCCCACCTTCCTCCTTCCTGGGGAATTTGCTGCAGAAATGAAGTGTTCAGTCTATTTATAAATTTCAGTCTCTTTATTAATCCATCTGTATATTTATTAACCCTCCAAGTGGTTGCATTTCACTCTAATCCAGCTGCTTGTGGGACGTTAATCTTTGTGAAAGTCTATTTTAGTTTTCTCCTGATAGTTCAGCCTGCTGTCATCCTGTGGGGTAAATCCTCCCCTAGGAAGGAGGAATGGAGGCTGTTTAAGGAGGAGCAATTTGTGAGGGAACAGCTGGAGCTGAAACTGAAGCCAGGTTTGGGAGGAGGAGGCTGGGAAGGAGTTATTTCAGGGCATGGTTTGCCTGGCCACATTGGTCTTGGCCATGGAGGTGTCCACCCACTCCTTTGGGTTTGATCAGCTCTAGTTTTGGCACTTTGTTTAATATGTGGCCCATTTTTTCTATAATTGAGCTTCTCCTGCCTTGGGGACATGCTGTATTGGTCAGCCAGTAAATCCTTGCCCTCACATTCAGCAGGGCAGCCCAGGCTCCTGTGGAACCCATCCCTGGAGGTTCTCAGCATCCCTGGAGGTTCTCAGCATCCCTGGAAGTGTTCAAGGGTTCATTCCCACGACTGGATGTGGCACTCAGGGCTCTGGTCTGCTTGAGAAGATTGTGACAGTCACCTCTGAGATCACTGAGAGTCTTTTCCAACCATTCTGTGATTCTGGGAGTGAACCCCATGGCAAATATTTGCCTCTTGTCCTTCCCCCTGCAGTTTGTCAAGGGGACACAGGAGATGAGAAGCTTTGTACTTTGTGCTGCTGTAAAATCTCAATGAGTAATTCAATAATGAGCAGCTATCAGTTCATTGCTTTCATATTAAGGAGAAATCCTGTGCTTTTAAAGCCTTTTTATAAAGATTGGGTTGTGAGGTAATTTCTAATCTTGCACGACTAGCGGGTACTTGAACATAAGGCTTCCTTTTATCATTGCAGTCTCTTTTGTTAGAGCAATCATCAGCATATGGTTTTGGAGGATTTAACATCTCAGACACATGGTGACACTCTCCTTGTCTTCTCTGCACATGCAAATCTAAAAATGGCCCTTTTTGGGTTTTTTTTTAAAGTCTCCAGGATGCTTATGAGTACTTGGAACTAGAAAAGAAAACAAAAGGGCCACAAACGCCAACAGGTTTTGTAAAAGGTTTCTAAAAATGCAACTTCTTGAGGAGAACACGTGTGTCTGGGCTATAACATAGAACTTGTTGACATGTTTTGCTAAATTTGCTCAGGTTTTTTTTTATTTTAGCAGTTGGGAAAAGCTTGTAAAACTGGGGAATGTGTGCAGTGGTTTTCCCTCCTTTCTTAGCACTGCTGCTTCTTGTTGTGCTCTCCTGAGGCTGACTTGTGGGTGGGTCCCAAATCATCTTCTTGGCATCTTGTGGGGATCCTGTGCACCCAGCCTGGGCACAGCTTCTTCCATCCTGCATCTCTCTGCTTGTGTAGGATGGAGATTTGGTAACTGTGGGTTTTCCTTTCCTCCCTGTCAGCCCCCACAGGGACCAGAGGACAAGGCCAGGGATGAGGGAACAGGGATGCTGCAGCCCCTCTTCTCTCAGGCTTTGGGTGCTTTTGGCAGGGTGGAAACACTAAATCTCATTAGGGGTGTGTTTAGGGAAATCAGGGCTATGGTGGCATGGGCTGTGCATCCTCACTCCTGAGCAAAAAGGGTTTGTGCTTCTAGGAAAAGCCTTCAGGGTTGTGGGATGGAACTGGACATTTGGGGCTGGAGCTGCTGCAGTTCTCCTCTCTCTGTCCAAAGGATTTTGGGTTCCTCTTAACTATCCAATAGAGGGTGAACTGAACTGTGCAATATTCCAACTGTTTTTTGAAAAAAAACAGCTTTTTTACAAAAGCTGGGGTTTTTTTGTTAAAAATAATAAAAGAATCTGGCTTCCTCTCAGATGTTCCTATGGCTGGTGATGTCTGGAAATGAGGATGGAGAAGGAGAGGAAATCCTGCTTGGGGCTGAAGGACAGTGTTGTGTCCCTGGTGCCAGAGCCAGGCACTGGAGCATGGCCAGGGCTCACTCAGGGCTCACTGTGGCCACTCATTTCTCAGCTCTGGCCATTCTCCCATCAAGGTAGAAGCCACAGCAATATCTCACTTTATTGTGTTGCCACGAGAGAGGAAGCATTTTCTGTCTCAAATTAACAGCTGGAGCTCGGACTTGGAGCAACCTGGTGTAGACAAAGAAAGAATTGGAGCTGGTCTTTATGGTCCCTTCCAACTCAAACCATTCTGGGATTCTTGGATTCTTTTTTTTCCAGTGCACCACCTGTTCTGTGC
Source organism: Melospiza georgiana (assembly GCF_028018845.1). Lineage (NCBI taxonomy): Eukaryota > Metazoa > Chordata > Aves > Passeriformes > Passerellidae > Melospiza > Melospiza georgiana. The sequence continues at coordinate 61,135,288 of NC_080435.1, read as the reverse complement.
ATTTATTTCTTTCTTCTATGCATTTATTTCTTTCTTCTGTGCATTTATTTCTTTCCTCTGTGCATTTATTTCTTCTTATTGGTCCCTGTGCCAGCCAAGATTCCTGTGGGAGGTTCCCCACTGACATCCCAGAGTGTCAGGGTGCATCAGCCTCAGTCAAGGGGTTTTTCTGACAGGGGGACCCCACCTCTCCTCCTTTTCCTCAGCTGAGGGATCCCCTCTGGCTCTGACCTGGAGTCTTTTGGGGACCCTTCAGGAGAGCATCAGGCCTTGTGCAGTCAGGAGGGGTGGTTGAATCCCAGCTTCCATCTCTGGAAGAATTCCAGGGGTGTGTAGATGTGAGGCCACAGTTCTGTGGTGGCTGTGCCAGTGTTGGGTCTCGGGTCTTTCCCAGCCTGAGCTGTTGCTCAGTTCCAGTCTGGAAGTGGGATGGAAGGGAATTTGGGGTGTCTGAGAAGGTGCCTGCCCACCCAGGCTTGCTGTGAGATGGCTCCAAGGGGAGCCTGTGCCCATTGTGGGATCCCTCATACCCCAGACTAGGAGCTGATGTCCCTAATCCAGGCCTCTTGGAGCTGCTGCTGTGCTGGTTTCAGCAGGAAAATGGGAATGTGGGCACTGTCTGGTGGGTGCAGAGCTGCTCCCCACATCCAGGACTGTGAGAGAAGCTGAAGGGGAGAGTGGGGATGTGTTCCCTTCCTCCTCTGGCACACACACACATCCCAGAGGCTTGCCTGCTGTTTCAAAGCTGCTCTCTGGCTGTTTTAAATTCAGGAGCTGGCTCCTGCAGGCCCAGGATAAGTGGCTGTGCCCTGGGGCAGGAATGGGACAGGACATCTGCAGTGACTGCAGCTGCTCCTCTTGCTGCTCCTCCCACCAGATCTGCTGCCCTGTGCATTTCCCCCTCACCTGTGACATCTCCTGAGTCATCAGCAACTGCAGGACCTGGGAGAGATATTCTGATCCTGGGGGAAGAGATAAGGTGGTGAGAGCAGCTCTTGCAGGGTCTCAATCTCTGTGCCCCACATCTCTGCATCCCAGATACCCAACCTTGTCCTGTCCTTGCATTCAGATGCTAAAACCTGATTTTCTGGGCTCAAAAATCACATTGGTATGGGCTTGGACAGCACACAGCTCCTGCCTGGGCAGGCACAGGTTGGAGTCAGAGCATCAGCATCTGACTTGATGCTTGACCTTTTGTGTGCTCCCTGTTGCAAACACACTTCTCTGCAGGTGTGGGGGAAAGAATTTAGAAATCTGTAGGGGCTGTGCTGAAGGCAGCCCTGGTGGGATGGATCCATCCTGCTGGGATGGTTTCATCTTTTGCCCAGGTTTGTTTCTTGCTCCTCTCCTCCCTCTGTAAGAGGAGCTGGGAAGGTGAATGATTTCACTCTGAGGCCTTTGGATGGAAAATGCTGCAGTAAAACACAAAGTGTGGTTGAGCTCAGGGCTGCACAGCACTGGGATGGTGCCTCTTAACCTGCATGAGAAATGTGCTGGTGGCTTCCAGTGTGGCTTTACAGGGCAGCTGGAAGGGTAAATGTAGGAAGAATATTCAGTCTCCAGCTCTCAAAGCAAAGCCTTGCCTTTCCCATCCTTCTCCATCGGAGTCCTCATCATGGACTAAACCATCCAATCATTTTAAACTGACTGGGGCAGGTTTCAATGAGATTTTAGGAAGGAATTCTTTGCTCTGAGGGTGGGCAGGCCCTGGCACAGGGTGCCCAGAGCAGCTGTGGCTGCCCCTGGATCCCTGCAAGTGTTTCAGACCAGCTTGGACAGGGCTTGGAGCAGCCTGGGACAGCTGAAGGTGCTCCTGCCATGGCAGGGGTGGAATGAGATGCTCATTAGGGTCCCTTCCAACCCAAACCACCCTGGGGTTCTGTGGTCACACATTACACATCCCTGCTCAGGAAATGCATCTGAAGGCTCTTTATTTTTCCTTATCTGACTGTCAGAGAGGATTGCAGCTCTTCATCAGGAGCCCTGGCTCCCCTCCTGTCATCAGGCAGCTTTAAGTAGAAGGAAAGTTTCTTTGGTTAGAAAAGAAAATCAATAAAGCTCCACCTGAATTTTTCTGAGTTATTTTCTTTTTGGTCAAGAATAGCTTGGAAATCAGAGCTGAGGTGTCTGAGCTGAGCACAGTAATTTATTTGGACCGACTATAATAATTTATTTTGAGCACACTGCAGAAGCAGGAGGCTGCAGTGGCTTTGCCACCCTTCATGTGAGTAAAGGAGGGAGAGATGAGAGTGGGATTTCTGCTTTGGGGGGTGCCTGATGTGGCCACCTTGGCCAAAAACTGTGAGTCCCCTGTTCATGTTGCAGATGTGGATAGAGGGGGAGATGCTCTGCAGACCCCTCTGCCCTGAGGTTTCCTTACAAAAGGCTTGGAACAGCTTCTTGGCAGAGGTGGGAATTTGTTCCTGTAGGAACAGGGCTCTCCTTAACAGGGGATCTTTGAAAATAAATGTGTATGTTTTAGGTCTGGAAAATACTTTAGTATCCTTAGATCCTCCAGCCAGAAGGGAGCATGCTGGTCTCTGCTCTGGCCAGACAATTGCTCTCCCTCATTGCTGTAGCTGAGCTCCTGCTTTCTGGGTGAGCTGGATTTGATTTTTGGCATTTCCCATCAGCTCCCTGAAATGGGGTCAGCTCTTGCCTGCTGCTCTTTGCAGTGGGTGTTGTGCTCCCGTGGCTGGAAATCCTCCCTTCCCTGCCCACCCTGGTGCCTGTCAGTGTCACTGCAGGGATTTATGCAGGGGTGAAGGCAGATGCTCAGCACTGAGTGGGAGGCTGATTCCTGCATGTTCTGCTCTCCCCATCCCTTCTCCACCCCCACGAAGGGGCAGTGATGGGTGGCAGCATCCCCTCTCCCTGCCTGTTCCCAGTGGGTCCCATCTGCATCCTGAGGAGGGAGGATCAGGAGCTGGGGTGTCCCCATGGAGCACACCAGGCACTCCAGCCAGGGCCAGTGGCTTCCCTGTGCCAGGTTGGGTGATAAAGGCCCCCTTGTTAGTGCACATTGCCTTGAGCTGTGTTTCCACAGCTTTGCCTCTGTTTGCTGAGAGTTTTCAGACGTGTAATTCCACCGGATCTGGCTGCTTACGGAGAGGGCTGGATTATTTGTGTTTCACAAATAAGGCCAGAAAACACAAGGGCTGGAGCACTGAAAGGCAGCTCTGCATCACTCCTGGTGGGGTTTCTTTTTTGGTGCCACTCCCCTGCCTTTTCATTTTTAAAATTTATTTCTAGCCATAGACCCCCTTTTCTCTGGCCCACGTGCTCCCTGTTATCCGTGTTCTCTCCTGTTCCCTTAAACTGTTCATGGCTCCATAGCTGGATTGTTTCCTTCTGGAAGAGAGTTTTACCTGGACTCCCTACTCCCCTTTCACTTGGAGGGTTCTTTTTCCTATTTCCTTTTAATTTTTTTTTTCTTTCATATGGTAAAACTTTACTTTGAGAAGAGCTGGGATTATGTATAATGAGACCTGCCTTGAGGAAAGAAGTGATCTGTGGTGAGCCTGGGATGCAGGAACATCCTTTGGCAAACCCTTTCCTGGTGTGGTTGTGAGATTGGTAAACCTGCTCCTGTCTCAGTGAACTTTTGTGTTCCCAACTCTCCTTTTTGTCCTGCTGGCCATAAAACCATTGGAGGGGCTGGCTGACGCTGGCACCTGTGTGAGCTGGCAGCTCTGCATCCATCTGTCCTCACAGGGCACAGCATCTCTCCCTCACCTCCAGGGGAGCCCTTGGGAAAGCAGCTCTGTGCAGGTAAAGGAGCAGTTTGGTTAATTAGAGCTCTCTGGACCTTTTCCAGCTGGATTCCCAGGGAAGCAGGGACAGCTTGTGTCCTCGAGCCAGGCACCTGGACCACGGCTCCAAGGCTCATACCCAGACACTGCAGGGATGTTCAGGCTCTGCAGGGGGAGAAATAAACCCTAGAGGCTGTTTTCTCATGAAAAGGTTTGTAATGATCCCCTTGTGGTCCAGCCTGTCCTTAAAGCACCTTGCAGGAGCAATTAAAGCAGTGCTGGTACAGCCATATGTTCGTGTGAACACGGAGGTGTCGCTTCCATCAGCACAAGTGTTTGGAGGAACATCTGTGAAGGGGTGGGAGGGATTTCCCAATTTCCCAGGCCATCAGCACAGCAAGTCCTGTTCCTGTCAGACCTATGTGTGGTCTCCAGAGCTCCTCCTGTGGGGCCATCTCAGGGAGATGCTGCTCAAAAGGATTTTTAAAAAAGAGATTTTTGCCATCTGCACGGCTGCTCAGGGCAGTCTGCAGGACAGCCAAGGTGCACAGAGCAGCAGGGCCTGTCCCTCAGCCAGGGAGCCTTGGTTTTCCTGAGCTGGAAAGAATTGCTCTGGATAAACTCTGTAAAGTCTGGGTTTGTGTCGTGGTGGAGTCGGGGAACAGACACCCGTTGTTTTGTGGAGCTGTGGATGAAAACCTGACAGCTTTCCTTTGGTTCTGCTGGAGGGGGCTGGTGGCTGGGGATGGCCCAAGGTGTGAGCAGCATGGAGCTGGTGATATTTTAGGGCCAGGAAGGTGATAAAAGGGCTGGAGAGCATCTCCTGTTAGGAAAGACAGAGGTTTAGGACTGTTCAGCCTGGAGAGGAGAAGGCTCCAGGGAGAGCTCAGAGCCCCTGGCAGGGCCTGAAGGGGCTCCAGGAGAGCTGCAGAGGGACTGGGGACAAGGGATGGAGGGACAGGAGCCAGGGAATGGCTCCCAGTGCCAGAGGGCAGGGATGGGTGGGAGATGGGAATTGGGAATTCCTGGCTGTGAGGGTGGGCAGGCCCTGGCACAGGGTGCCCAGAGCAGCTGTGGCTGTCCCTGGATCCCTGGCAGTGCCCAAGGCCAGGCTGGACAGGGCTTGGAGCAGCCTGGGACAGTGGAAGGTGTCCCTGCCATGCCAGGGGGTGGAATGAGAAAGCATCAGGTTCCTTCCAACCCAAACCATTCCAGGATTCTCTGTTGTATTTACCTGCTCTGTGTCCTGAGTCTCTGGGGCACTGGGTGCTGAAATTGGGGAGCTGAAGGTGGGCTGTGTGTGCCTTGTCCCTCTGCTGCCATTCCATGTGCTTGCTGCATCCCTTAAACTGTGATAGAATCCTGGAATGGTTTGGGTTGGAAGGGACCTGATGCTTTCTCATTCCACCCCCTGCCATGGCAGGGACACCTTCCACTGTCCCAGGGTGCTCCAAACTCCATCCAGCCTGGCCTTGGGCACTGCCAGGGATCCAGGGGCAGCCACAGCTGCTCTGGGCACCCTGTGCCAGGGCCTCAGCACTCTCACAGCCAGGAGTTCCCAATTCCCAATCTCCCATCCATCCCTGCCCTCTGGCACTGGGAGCCATTCCCTGGCTCCTGTCCCTGACAGGGAATTTGTGCTGGGATCATTGCAAGGGGATGTGTGGGAAATCCTCTCAGCAACAAGGCCTAAAAGTGATGATGCTTTATAACCTGTCATTTCCCAAAAGCCCAGCATTTTTGGGGACTTCCTTGGGTTCCATCCAGACCCACTGTGCTGAGATGTAAGTTTGGGAAACTGACCCCAGAAAGCAGGAGAACAATGGGACTCTTTGGGCTACTTCTTTTCTAATGGAAAACAGACTTAAGGACTTTGTGTCTTCTTCTGGGGGAATTAAATAAATCTTTGAAGCTGTGCTTGCTCTCTGTCTGACTTTTCAGCACAGCAATTCATATCACCCCCATTTTAAATGTATCTTTGTAGAGGAGCATCCACAGTGCTGGACTGTGGATTTGGGGATGGTGGAGCATCACAGCCGTGGTGCTTTGAGTTGAAGCACTTGGACATTCTGCCTTTGTTGGGCAGGGTGGGGATGGGACTGATCCCACAAAATAAGAGTTCTGAGTTTTGTATTCTCAAACCATCAGCTGTGAACTGGTTAGTGCCAAACTTTTATCTGCTGGGTCACAAAATTGTGAGCAAAATTGTGAACCATGAGAGAGGAGCACAAAACCCAAACCTTGCCCTGGCTGGATGCACAGCTGGATGTCAGGTCACATCCCAAGCACAAGGAAACGTTCAAGTCCATAAAGTGTTTGACACCAGAGATGTGTTTAGGAGGGTGTGAACCTCCAGGTGAAGTTTGGTGCTGGTTTAAATTGTGTAGAGCAGCACATGAGCTGTGTAACCAGCACAATCTTCAAGCTGCTTACATCCAAGAGACTCCAGATGCTGATAATAAGCAAATTAGACTCTTAGAGTGTTTTTTTAATGGTCCATGATGTTTCCAATGGCATTTTGTGTTTCAGACTTCCTTGGTAGGGCAGTGGTAGGATCTAGAAATATCTGAGGCATCAACAGTGTCTCTGTCTGTCTCCCTTTTCCCATCCAAAAATAATAAGAGCTGCAGGGCTGGCCCTTCCCCCAAAGCTGCAGGGCTTGTGTTGCTTTTCCTTGCATATTTTGGCAGGGAAAAAATAGCCTTGAAGTGTGGTAAAAGACAGAAATATGCTGGAGCATCAGGAATCCAACCAGCCTCTTTGAGGATGGAGAAAAAGAACAGAAAGATTTTTTTTTTTCCTTCCTTTCTAAAGGCGTTACGAGCAAAGCTGTTGGGTTTGGGGAAGGAGGATCATAAAGCACTTTCCTGATCCGGAAAAATGATTCAAACTGACAGATTTCAAGAGGAAAACAAAACTGGAGAAAAGCTGGTTGTTTTTTTTTTTCCTAAAGAACTGCTGCTTGCACAGCTTAAAAACAAAAACCTGAATTTGCTGTGCAGTTTTGCTGACATTATTTCTCAGGCTGTGCATGAGTGATCTGAAGGGAGTGGTAACTTCTTGACTGTTCCATTGGTTTTTAGATCCATTTTTGCTGCATGGGATGGTTGGATTTTTTCCCTTTTGTGATCATTTACAGCAGGGTGGTCGCTGTGCTGATGGGGAGGACTGGCTATGCCCTGGACCAGGAGGCTGATTTTGGCTGTCAGGGTGTCCCAGGGGTTGAAAAGCCCAGTGGTGACTTCTTGACTGTTCCATTGGTTTTTAGATCCATTTTTGCTGCATGGGATGGTTGGATTTTTTCCCTGTTTTGTGATCATTTACAGCAGGGTGGTCGCTGTGCTGAGGGGAGGAACTGGCTGTGCCCTAAGGGAGGGGGACCAGGAGCCTGATTTAGGCTGTCAAGATGTCCCAGGGGTTGAAAAGCCCAGTGGTAACTTCTTGACTGTTCCATTGGTTTTTAGACCCATTTTTGCTGCATGGGATTGTTGGATTTTTTCCCTTTTGTGATCATTTACAGCAGGGTGGTTGCTCTGCTGGTGGGGGGAACTGGCTGAGCCCTAAACCAGGAGCCTGGTTTTGGCTGTCAGGGTGTCCCAGGGGTTGAAAAGCCCTTGGGGGTGTGAAATGCAGGATTTGTGGCATGTGCTGGTGCCAGGAATCTTCCAGCTTCTTGTGCTGAAGGTGGAGGCAGTTCCAAGCTGTGTGTAAGCGATGCTGGAGCTGATAGTGTCACTCAGCTGTGCTCAGGGAGGGTGTGGAGACACCATTCATTCATTCATTCATTCATTCATTCATTCCCTGAGGTGGGTGCTCCTGCTTTGGGCTCAGTGTGGGTGTTTTGTGGGCTGTCAGCAGCCCCCAGTGCCCCTGCCTGCCCCTGGGCAAGTCACTGATGCTCTGCCCTGGCTCCTGCAGCTCCCTGTGAGCCTGGCTCAGCTCCAGCCTGGTGCAGCAGCACACAGCTCAGCCTGGGGCTGTAAGGAATGGACTGGAGTCACTTTGGGCTGTTTATTGGATATTCTGGGGGTTTTGCTACAACTGCATCTGTCACTGTGACCCCAGAGTGGCTCCACTCAAGTGCAGGGGTGAACGTCAGGTCCTGAGGGGACCAGGAGCTCCCTGTTCTCAACAGAAGCAGCTCTGATGTAAACCACTGCTCTGCTGGGGTTTTCTGGGGGGGGAAAGCAAGGCAGAGGAGAAATACATGGTGTGTCAGTGATGTCTTAATGGGAAGAAAATAATTTCCAATTGCAGAGTGGAAGGAATCCTGTGCAGAGCGTTCTGGAGCACTTCTTGCCCCTTCTCTCTCTCTCTCTCATTTTCATTGCAAGTATTCCTGGTCCAGGATTTCTCCCAGGCACCACTGAATTGTGCCTGTCTGCCATTTGTCTTTCTACAGAAGGATGTTTTTGCCAATTTTAAACCAGATCTTCAGTCTCTCAGAGCTGAGGTGGCTTCGGACGCCCACAGGTTTTGTTGGATTCTTTTTTTCCCCCCTGGCATGCACGCTTCCAAAAATGAGTGGGAATCCTTCCAGAGATGAGCACTGTAACTCCAACTTTTGGAGAGCTTTTTTTTTTCCTCCTTCTATACATATTTTCTCTCATTAGTGGTGGCAGAGAGCCTGCAGGTATTTATCACAGCATCAGCCATCCACTTTCTCTGCTGCAGCTCCCAGCCTTTGCATAATGCTGGGAAACTCAGGCAAAGTGTAGGATGTAAATACAGAACAGGGCAGATTAAATAAATCAAAATTAAGAAATCCCTATTGTTTAAAGCATGAAAATGAGGCTTCACATGATGACAACCTGTGTTAGTATCAAAACACACCACGATGAGTTGCTGTGCTTCATATTAAATATTCAAGTGCTGCTTGTTTGCTGCCAGAGTGTTCAAGTCATGCACTTGGGGGAGGGAGTTTATAGCAAAATATCTGTAAAGAGGTTATTGAAGTGCTGAATTTCCTCCTTTTGGGTTGAATTGACCAGCTCTGTTCCATGGCTGGTCCCTTAAAAACAGAGAAACTCATTGGGGCTGAGACAAGGACAGGGATCCTCCCAGGCTGGGGAAAAATACTTGAGAGCAACCAACTACTACTACTACTACTATTATTATTATTATTATTATTATTATTATTATTATTATTATTATTATTATTATTATTATTATTATTATTATTATTATTATTATTATTATTATTTTAAAAGCACAATACAAGCAGAATAAGCTTTGATCCCCTTTTTTCTCCATAAATATTACCCAGTGCTGAAGCCACCTTGTCATTCCACTCTTCAGTTTCCACTTGAGCAAAGTTTAACACGTTGCTGCAGAAAATGAGCCTGTAGTAAATATAATGATTCATCATTCCTACTGTAGTGAAAAAGGGAGGTGGGGAATGTCTGTCAAGTTCTCCTCAAGTCCTTGAATCAAATGTGTAGGGATTTTTGAATAACCTCGGAGTTACCAAATAAAAACACTAATTTGTATGTCAAGATGATATTTAATTGAAAAGCAACCAAAGGGACAGATTCATTTTTAGGCAACTAGCAAAAAAAAAAAAAAAAAAAAAAAAAAAAAGAAGTAGTATAAATACAAAATAAGTTTAAACTAAAGTAATTGGAAATTAATTGAAATTTAATTTTAATTAGGTGCCTGAAATTGGATCGTCTGGATCCCTGGGGTTCTTATCTCTGTCTCTTCCTTTTTTTTTTTTCCCCTCTGTAAGGCAAATGTCAATTAATATTTTAAAAGTGCTTTAAATAACTTCATGTCTGCAACCTCTTGCAAGTCAGTGGGACTCAAGGGCTGAAGGGTTTGGGAGCCAGTGGGCAGTTGTAGTTACAGAAGAGCTGCATGGGGAGGGAGCACTCGGGCTTCTGTGTGTCTGTGATGTCTGGCTTTTCTTAAAAGCAGAAGGGAAAAGAACCAGATTCTGCCTTTCTGCTGTGAAACATCACCTGGGCTGGTTTTATCCTGGCTGCAGAGAAGAGGATGTGGGTCAGACCTCTTAGAGAAATCTTGTGTGTTTTTCTCTGAAGCTGTGGATGTCTGGAGATGTCCCGTCTCACTTTTCCTGGCATGTCCAGCTGCAGTGGTGCAGGACCCATCCTTTGCTCTTGGGGGCTCAGTTTCATGAAATCACAGACTGGTTTGGGTTGGAAGGGACCCTGAAGACCATCTCACCCCACCCCTGCCATGGGCAGGGACAGTTTCCACTAGAGCATGTCACTCAAAGCCCCATCCAGCCCAGCCTTGAGTGCTTCCAGGGATGTTTCCACCCTAGCAAGGATCCCCTTGGACAGGCTGTGGCTTTCCAAGGCGTCTTGCCAGGTGCTGCCTCTCCATGAAGAGCTCCTGGGGCTGGAGGAAGTGCCTCAGCATTCTGCTGAATCCTTCCTGCTGCTGGGAATTCAGGTGCCAAAACAGGTGCCAGAACACCTCCTGAGGTGTTGTTGGCTTTCCTGGGAGGGTGAGGATTCTGCCCTGGGGGATTTCACCGTGGATCTGCCCTTGACAAGTGAGGACACAGCTCATGGCAGGCACTGGGCTGAAGGAGGGCTCAGGAATGTCCTCAGTCTAGACAGATGGCTCTGGCTCAGGAAGGAGGAGGTTTTTGGGAGCAGCTCCCTCGGGGCAGGGCTCAGGTGCACCCAAGCTCTGCTGTTTTCACACCCACTCCTGTGCGAGGCTCCTTCAGGCAGCCCAGCAGCAAGATGGACCAAGATGCTCCAAAACCAAGAGGAGCCAGGAAAAGGACCTGCACCTTTCCCAGCCTCTGTTGCATGCCTGGCCTGAGTCCTGTTGCATCCTTCCTGCTGGGGAGTGCTGGCAGCACGTCCTGGCTGCTGGCCGAGGATGTGTCCTGGTGCTTTGTGACTCCAAGGTGCCTTTGCTGTGCTCAGCCACAGGGGTGGTGCCCAGCAGATGCATCTTGACCATCAGTGAGGAGCTGTCACTCGATGGCTTGAGCTGCCAACCTTCTTGTTGTGGAATATAAAGCAGGGAGGGGTCAGGAAAGAAGGAAAACAAGTTTTTTTGTCTGTGGGGTGCTCTGTGTGTGTGTCACACACGTGGCACACAGAGGGACGGGAGCAGCGTGTGGAGGAGCCGGTCTGTGATCCCCTCCCATGAATTCTGTGGAGTTCCTCCTCCTGCCATGAGCTCCCAGGCTGATGCCATTTCCTTCCACCTCCAGGAGCTCCAGAGGAGCAGGGTTTTGCTCAGGAAGTCGGAGCAGCCGTGTTATTTATAGCAGAATTATTTGTTTGGACGTGAATAACCTCGGCGCTCGTTGGCAGCAGCTGGAGGTCAGCTTCCCTGCCTGCTGCACTCCTGCACCTCTGCTCCTGGGGAGACCCTCCTGGATCCCAGGGTGTTCTCCTGGATCCTGGGCTGAATCCCTTGCTCTCCCCAAAGCTCTGCCCATCCTGGGACACCCTGCACCCTCCTGAGGGCGTATCCTCCGTTCTGGCTGTCCCACACCACCCCTCATGATCCCTGGTGCTGGTGCATTAGCTGGTACAAACCTCAGAAATCCTCTCGAAAAGCATCTCCCATTTGTGTTTTGGGTATTTTGTACCCTTAAAAAAGGGGATAAACCCCCATTTATCAGCACAGGCCTATGACAAAGACCCCGGCATACATTTAGCCACATCTTACTCATTTTGCTGGCTTCCCCATTTCAGCTCTGAAGTGAAATCATCCCTCAGCCTTTCACTAATGGAAACTTGGTTTTGGTGCCAAGATAGAGGCAGCAGAACCTGAAACTATTTTTCCAAAGTGCTGGAAACATTGTGCAGCTCCAGCCACTGTAGGGGAGGCAGGATGGAAACAGCCACATCGGGTTGGTTACCTCTGATCCCGGTTTTCCAGAGATAAGGTTTGAGTCCCCTGCATTATTCTGCAACAAAACAGGTTTGGTTGTCTCTTAGCCATCAGGATTTTTGTGTTTAAACTGAAACATCTTATTTTGGCTGACTGAAGGACCCTCAGAAGATGGATGGGTTTCTTCTGCACACTTCCCCACACTCTTTTTCATTGTCAGAGCAATGTAAAGACTCCTTGGAGTAATGAGGAATCTAACTCTTCATGTTCCTTTTCTTTTTTCCTTTTAAAATCAGGAGAGAGGGCTCATTCCTCCTATTCAGCTGAGAGTCCACGTGAAATAAAATCTCCCAGAGTGCACTGTAGGGTTGAGTAATACCACGTGTAACAGGGATTTAAGCATCCTCTAACAGGCAAATGGAGGACAAAACATTTCTTTTTTTGTCTTTTTTTTTTTTAAGAGATGCGTGGTTTGTTTGTGGAAGTTTTGGAAAACCCTCTGGAGCTTCTTTGCATGTATATGCAATCCTCAGGCATACTTGTCTGACTGTCCTAGCTGCTCAGTTAAAGGTCAAACTCTTGGAGGTTTCCCAGCGTATATCGTCTACCGCGATTATTTTTTCCATATTAAAAAAATACGAAATTTCTCAGTAATGTTTAATTATTTTCCAGTTTGTTTAAGCTCTTGTGGAAAGATCGGTGAGCCAGAGCAGTGTGTCCCACTAGAGCTGCCTCCAGCACTGGGGAAGGGCTTTTATTTTTTTTTTTGAAATTCCTTAAACACGATTTGAATCTCGAGTGCGACGGTCTGACGAGGGGAAATACTGCACCAGAACATTTGCTTGTGGTTTTTGCTGTGCTCTCCCTCCCTTTCCCTGTGCGTGCCTGCAAGAGAGGGTTTGTGTGGATGGATGGAGGGAGGGAGGGAGGGGAGGCACCAGCCAAAATTTTCCAGCAGGGATCTGCTGGGGCTCGGCACGCCCCGTGCGCCGGCTCCGCGTTGGATGTTTGGAGGGAGGTGGAGCAGCTCAAACTGGGCTAATTGGGGTTTCTCAACAGGAACAGCTCTCTCTGCTTCTCTTTTTGTGGCTTTTCCTCTGACCCCTCTGCCTCCCTGTCACCTCCAGCTGATGTGGAGCTTTCCTTGCTCCCAGGTGCTTGTGGAGCTTTCCTTGATGCCAGCTCTGGGTGACCACCCCAAGGAGGTCGGTACCACACGCACTTTGGCTTGGGCAAGATTAAAGGAAGGGCTGCTGATCTCATTGTCCCAAAGATTAATTAGAGCAAGGAGCAGGAGTTGAAGGAATGAACTTTCTAGGACTGACTCATCCCCTTTGCTGCTCTCTGACAGGGCAGGGTGGGTGGGGATGTCCCCAGAGATGCTCCCGGAGCGTGACGGTGTCCTTGGACATGCAGCAGTGCCTTCACCCCAGCTGTTTGGCTTTCCAGACTGACGGCATCTGTAGGCAAGCTCTCTGCCCTTTGGCTCCACCAAACTTTGAGGGGCACAGCATTGTGTTGGGCTGTGTTTGTGGGTGGAATTGGTGATTTCAAAGGTCTTTTCCAACCTGAATGATTCTATGATTATTGTGCAGCCCTGGAGAATCCAGGAAAGTCCCGTTCTGCTTTGAGGCATCGGTTTGGGTTTGGTGTCTAAGGGGAGGCAGAGTTTGCTGTCATGACCCTTTGGGTAGTGCAGGGTCACAGATCTCCCCTTGGCAGTTCCACGCCTGCTGCCTGTTCGAATTGGGCCATCTGCACCTAATTAGGGCAGAGTATTCTTCCAAGAAGCTCATTCTTGAATGAATGCTGTTGAAAACTGTGTTCCTTAGAGAAGTACTCATTGTAGGTCCTCCCAGGCCATTCCTGGGAATAACCTCCAGTGAGCAATACCCCATCACCCATCATTTTATTTAATCCTCATTTTCATTCACTTACCCACTGGGCTACCCCAGCTCTCCAGCCCCACTCCTTAAACACCAAAAGAACGAAAACATCAGCTCTCCCCCTGCCCACCCCAACCTGATTTCCATGGCTGTGCTGTGTGACTGCCCAGCAGTGATGTACCCCAGCCCCATTTCCATGGCTGTGCTGTATAACTGCCCAGCAGTGATGTACCCCAGCCCCATTTCTGTGGCTGTGTAACTGCCCAGCAGTGATGTACCCCAGCCCCATTTCCATGGCTGTGTGACTGCCCAGCAGTGATGTACCCCAGCCCCATTTCCATGGCTCTGTGACTGCCCAGCAGTGATGTACCCCAGCCCCATTTCCATGGCTGTGCTGTATAACTGCCCAGCAGTGATGTACCCCAGCCCCATTTCCATGGCTGTGTGTATAACTGCCCAGCAGTGATGTACCCCAGCCCCATTTCCATGGCTGTGCTGTGTGACTGCCCAGCAGTGATGTACCCCAGCCCCATTTCCATGGCTGTGCTGTGTGACTGCCCAGCAGTGATGTACCCCAGCCCCATTTCCATGGCTGGGCTGTGTGACTGCCCAGCAGTGATGTACCCCAGCCCCATTTCCATGGCTGTGCTCTATAACTGCCCAGCAGTGATGTGCCCCAGCCCCATTTCCATGGCTGTGCTGTGTGACTGCCCAGCAGTGATGTACCCCAGCCCCATTTCCATGGCTATGTGTGTGACTGCCCAACAGTGATGTACCCCAGCCCCATTTCCATGGCTGTGCTGTATAACTGCCCAGCAGTGATGTACCCCAGCCCCATTTCCATGGCTGTGCTGTGTGACTGCCCAGCAGTGATGTACCCCAGCCCCATTTCTGTGGCTGTGTGTATAACTGCCCAGCAGTGATGTACCCCAGCCCCATTTCCATGGCTGTGCTGTGTGACTGCCCAGCAGTGATGTACCCCAGCCCCATTTCCATGGCTGTGTGTATAACTGCCCAGCAGTGATGTACCCCAGCCCCATTTCCGTGGCTGTGTGACTGCCCAGCAGTGATGTACCCGCCAAGGAATGCCGGGAACCGCTGCCGTCCGTCCGTCCGTCCGGGATCTTCTCCCGGCCCACGGAAACTCCGCATTCTTGGGCCAGCTTGCGGCACGCCAGCGCATTCCTGCTCCATGAGGTGGAAGCAATCCTGGTAGTGTGAGCTGTGATTTCTGTGGCTGGGGTGGGGAAGCGCCGCTTTAAAAAGCCTCTTAATTATATTCTTTCTCGGCAACGCAGCAGCGCCGTTTTTAGCCCATTACGAACGCCGCGATTTCTCTCTTAAATCAGCCCGTTTGCTGATTGACCCAGTTCTGCTTCTTTTACTTCTTTTGCCATTACAAAATGTTCTATTTTCAGGCACTTGAAGGAGAAGGAGGGGGGGAGAAGGAGCCCAGCCCTGTTTCATCCCCGTCTCCTCGCTCGCCTGTGGATGGCGGCGTTCAGTTCTTCACCTGGGAGCTCAGAGCAAGTCCCTGCACAGCCTGGCTGTAGCTGCTGCTTTGGACTTCTCCCTAATTCCCCAATTCCCTGTGCTGGCAGGACGTGCCCTGAGCTGTTCTGGTGCTGTATCCATCCCTTGCTAGCACCCAGGGTCACAGCTGAAGGGTGGGACAAAACTCTCAACACAGAGCCTGGGATGGGGAGGAGATGTGGGGATGCTCATGGAGGCCGTGAGGGGCTATGCAAAACCCTCCATCAAAGGAGAGGAGATAAATTGGATTTGCCACGTGGGTGTGGAGGTGGGAGCAAGGTTTTCACCTCTGTGAATTGCTCTGCAAGCATCGTTTTTTTTGGCAAGCCCGTGGCAGTGGTGGAGTCCCCGTCCCTGGAGGGATTTAAAAGCCATGTGGATGTGGCTCTTGGGGACATAAATTAGTGGTGGGCTCGGCAATTCTAAGGGAAATGTTGCCCTCAGTCTTTAGAGGGCTTTTCCGACCTAAATGATTCTGTTAATCATCATGCCCTCAGCAGGGAAGGATGGGAGTGCTCTTCCTTCCACATCTTGTAATAAATCCCCCTGCAGCAAACTCAGGCTTAGGAAAGATGTGGCTGCAGGTTAGGAGAGGACCAGACCTGCTGGAGGCAGTAATCTGGAGAGTGACAGACCTGCTGGGTTTGTGATCAATACCATGGGTGTTGTTTGTCATAATTCCTCCCCTTGCCCTTAGACCTGTGAGTCCCAGCCCTGCTGTGCACAGCAGCTACTCACCCTCATTTAAATGCTGATGAATTTGAATGGAAAGTTGCTTGGTCTGGTTTGCATATTAAGCTTAGAGGAAGATGTAAGATGTGGCCCTTACCAAAGATGTGGGAGGGCCAGGTCTCTTTGGACAGGGATAACACAGTGAATAAATGATGTGCTGCCCAGGGGATAAATCTGTGTTAGTCCCTGTCAGCAGGTAGTGCTCTGGGAGAAATGCTCGTGGCAGCCTGTGTTCAGGGGAGTGATTAAGGAATCTCAATCATTGCATTTATCCAGGAGGACACAAGGAATTGATCCATCCATGTATAAATACCCTCGTGGGCGCTCTCAGCAGAGGGTGGTAGCTGGTTTTGGAAGCTCAGAGGGCTGGAAATGGATGCTGGGGGTGTTCAGGCTGGAGATGGGGTTTGGGTTTTTAGCTTGTGGTGTGATTAACCCTTGCAGCAGCTTATGAGGGACTCGGGTGAGCTCTGCATGGGTTTAATTTGGCAATGTCAGCTTCCCACAGGGTCCCTGGTGGAGATGCTGCAGGCCAGGCTGCAGGGCTCCCCAAATGTACAATTCTCTTTCCTACTCTAACTCAGTCAATTGGAGTAAATGACCCCAGTCCAGCCCCTCCTGAGCCTGGCACTGTGAATAGTCTCATAGTGGGGGGTTTTGGTGGGTTTATTTTAATATCTCTGTCTCTCCCCAGACCTGCTGTGTTTGTTCCCTGGGCTCCAGCCTTGTCTCAGAATGCACATTCTGAAAATGCCAATCCCTTTCCAGGGGGAAGACAGGATGTTCCAGCCTCCTGGCAGGCCCTTAGGTTACCTGGCAGTGGCTGTGATCTCTCTTCACTTCCTCCCCATGAAGTTCCCTTTATGCGGGGCCTGGAGGGACCTTTCTTGGCTCTCTGAACTCAGCTCTGTGCATTCCAGACAGGTCTCACTGTTTCCCCAGGCAGATCAATAACTGGGCTTCCAGTAGGGGTTTTGATCCATTCAGCCAGGGAAGACACTCAGAGCAAAAAAGCGTCACAGGAATCATAAAATCACTGAATGATTTAGGTTGGAAAATCCCTCCAAGACCATCAAGTCCAACCATTCCCTCAGCACTGCCAAGGCCACCACTGAATCTTGTCCCCAAGTGCCACAGCAGCATGGCAGTGATGTCCAAGGAGCCTGTCCCAGTGCTGGCCCTGGCAGCAGCAGGCTCACCTGGGGCTGCTGGCACCACTATCATTCCCCAGGGATTGCCATTCCCAGGGATTGCCATTGCCATTGCCAGGGATTGCCATTGCCAGGGATTGCCATTCCCAGGGATTGCCATTCCCAGGGATTGCCATTCCCAGTGATTGCCATTGCCAGGGATTGCCATTCCCAGGAATTGCCATTCCCAAGGATTGCCATTCCCAGGAATTGCCATTCCCAGAGATTGCCATTGTCAGGGATTGCCATTGCCATTGCCATTCCCAGGGATTGCCATTCCCAGGGATTGCCATTCCCAGGATTGCCATTCCCCAGGATTGCCATTCCCAGGGATTGCCATTCCCAAGGATTGCCATTTCCCAGGGATTGCCATTCCCAGGGACTGCCATTCCCCAAGGATTGCCATTCCCAGGGATTGCCATTCCCAGGATTGCCATTCCCCAGGATTGCCATTCCCAGGAATTGCCATTCCCAGGGATTGCCATTTCCCAGGGATTGCCATTCCCAGGAATTGCCATTGCCATTCCCAGGGATTGCCATTCCCCAAGGATTCCATTCCCAGGGATTGCCATTGCCATTCCCAGGGATTGCCATTCCCAGGGATTGCCATTCCCAGGGATTGCCATTCCCAGGGATTGCCCCATGCGGGTGATGGTTGGCGCCAAGCACGCAGGCTCCTCTCACAGGGTTAATCTTTCAAAGCTGCAGCCTTTGGGAGGTGTGAGAAGATAAAACAAAGAAAATCCTGTCAGGATGGCTCCATCCATCCCCCCTTGCCGGGCTATTCCCGGCCTTGTGATAGCAGGGTGTATTTTTGGGGCCGTGGTCATGTGTCTGCTGTGTCTGATGTGCTGCTGTCCCTCCTGTGCAGAGGGCTGTGGGCTGCACTGACAGCTTCCTGCCCCTGGCCATGCATGGCTGCTTTAGAGAACGCTTAGAAATAAAACCTTAAAGGCCTCTTAGCAACCTGTTGGGTTTTTAATTGGCCCGTGAAGACAGAAAAGTCCCATTTGTAATAATGCATCCTGCAGTAATGTCGTGTAACCAGACAGTGCAATACCTGCTCTTGGTCTTCAGAGCAATCTTTCCGTGCAAAACCAGTGTATTTGTTCAAATACATACCTGTAGATTCATAGTTTAGGTTGGAAAATACCTTAAATATCACCAAGTCCAGCTGCTGCCTTAGGCAACCAACACTCTGTAAAATACTCACCTTTAGGTCACAAGTTGTCAGCAATTTCCTGTGCATATGTGGGTTTAGAAAACTGGAAAATGGGTCCTTCAGCTGTTGAGAGAAATCTAAATTGTGTGGTATTCCCAGGTCAGAAAGAATCTTGGTACCCAAATTTGAATAGGCCAGTTATCCAAAAGGATAACATTCTAAAATATTATATTATATTATATTATATTATATTATATTATATTATATTATATTATATTATATTATATTATATTATATTATATTATATTATATTATATTATATTATATTATATTATATTATATTATATTATATTATATTATATTATATTATATTATATTATATTATATTATATTATATTATATCATATCATACCATACCATACCATATCATACCATATCATACCATATCATACCATATCATATTAATAATATATATAATATATAATATATATACATTAGATACATTATATATTGTTTATATTATTATAAATATAATATAATATAATATAATATAATATAATATAATATAATATAATATAATATAATATAATATAATATAATATAATATAATATAATATAATATAATATAATATAATATAATATAATATATATATATATAATATTGTAGAATGTTACCCTTTTAGATAACTGGCCTATATTATATATTATATATTATATATTATATATTATATATTATATATTATATATTATATATTATATATTATATATTATATATTATATATTATATTATATATATTTATATTATATATTATATATATTGTGTCCTGATTCCTCTCTTATTGAATACACATTTAATCACTGGCATGGATATCCTTTTTGTTCCATGCAGTCCTACCTGCAGCTGCTCTTACTGTGCACACATGGAGATTTTTAGGGCCAGGGCAGTAAGATACAATGAGCATGTCAATACAATGGCTATAAACCAGAATAAATCTGCTCAGAGTGATGGAAAATCATTCACAAATCATTGGGGGGATCACACATTGCTGCCCTAGACAGGCTTCCTACATGCCAGACAGACAGACAGACAGGACTAGGACATTTGCTCAGGGATAAGAAATGGAAAGACAGCACCCCAGCCTTTGAGTCCTAGCTCCTCTAAATCACATTCATATTGACTTGTTTAAAATATGATGCAGGCAAAATCTGTTTCTCAAGAGTGACTTATGCTGGAGTTAAAAAACAGAAAGCAAATTTTGTCTGCCAGCCAAAGAAAACTTGGATTGGCTATTAAACCCAGGATTTTGTTGGCTAGCTTTGTATCTGATTACATGAAAGTGTGGGAGCTAATGCTTTCTAAAGCTATTTTTCCAGCCTTTCAGGTGCTCAGTTGTATCACCTACTGTAGCTGTTGAGCAAGACTCCCCTCCCACCAGCCCTGCCCCTTCCAGTCAAACCCTGGTGCCTTGAGAAGCTCAGGAAAAGCACTTTTTGTCCCACTTGTTTGTTTTTAAGTAAATATTGCTGTCTGTGTTGTTGTAGACAAAGGCTCTTTAAAACAATTTCACTGAACTGCAAAGAAGGGGCAGAAACCTGTTGACTGTAAACTTCCAGCTGGCTTCATCTGCCAGAGCTGAGAAGGGGTCCCAGCAGGTGGGAATTACCCTGGGTTTGTTGAGATGCTCAGCAGTCCAGCTCAGCCAGGGGATCTCTGTGTGCAGTGGAGCTCAGCTTCACCTCTGCAGGAGATCCATGGGAAGGTGTTCAGGGATTGTTTAGCTTGAGAAGAGAAGGTTCCAGGGAGAGGGAATGCCTAAAGGAGCTCCAAGAGAACTGGAGAGGGACCTGGGACAAGGGATGGAGTGACAGCACACAGGGAATGGCTTCCCACTGACAGAGGGCAGGGATAGATGGGATCTGGGGAAGAAATTCTTCCCTGTGAGGAGCCACAGAGTACCCAGAGAAGCTGTGGCTGCCCCTGGATGCCTGGACCTGCTTCAAGCCAGGTTGGACAGGGCTTGGAGCAACCTGGGCCACTGGAAGGTGTCCCTGCCATGGCAGGGTTTGTAATGAAATGATCTTTAAGATCTTTTCCAATCCAAGCCCTTCTGTGACTCTGTGATACAGCCGTCCCCTGCTTTGGAGGGGCAGCATCAGCTGATGTGTGCAGGAGACTCAGGAGGAACAAATGATGTAGATGTCCTTTGTACTGGTTAACTCTGAATTTTCTGAATGAGTGTTTCTATCTTTACAATGTTTATAAAGGTACTGAAAATATCTCCTATACAGACCCCTGGAAAGAGCATTGAGGTGACCTCTCTCTCTCTGCACTGGTGGTGTTGGGCCTGCCTGGACACATTTGTCTTCTCTGCTCTTAAACTTGTCCTCTGAAAAAGATTGTCCTGCCTCCTTGGTCCAGAGCTTGGGTGCCCTTATTGCAAATAAATTTCCCCTGATGTCGAAAAATAATGTTCCTTCCACCACTTTGCTCTGAGCCCTCATTTTCTGGAAGCCAACGTGCCCTTCAAGAGCAGGGAAAGTGCCTGGGAGCCCTGGATTGTGCAGGACACCTGGGGCTGTGGCTGGGAGAGTGAGGGAGCTGCACTTCCCTCCCTGAACTGGAAATAATTCTGTGGGAGCTCTGAAATCCACTCCCATAGTGAAATACTTGCCTTGCTCTCCTATAGCACACCTGGCATCAGGAAGGGCTGGGCTGAAGCACAGCTTTTGTTTTGCTGCAGTGTTGCAGGGAGGATGATGAAGATCCATGGAGGTCACCAGTGTTCACATGGCTGAGATGGTGACGGCTGGGAGGATTAGCAAAGTTTGGGTTGATACTATGAACAGGCTGTTTATTTTGGGAAATTCAGCAGCAAGCTGAAATGTTTGATTATCTAGTTTATCCCCTGGGCTAGGAGTTGTTGATGGAATACAGGTTTCATCAAGGAGATGCTACAGGCAAAACCTGAGATCAAAAGCAAGTTCCTGAGTGCTGTTTGCTGAGGCTCTGTTCTCATATAGTGACAGAGGTACCTGCTGCCTCCTTGCCTGCCTGCCCTCTGCCAGCACTGAGGGTTTCCTGGAGCTCTGAGTGTGCAGGAGATGAGATCCTCTGAGATGGAGTGGGCTTGGTCCTGGGTTTCTGGTATGTGTGGCCAGTGTTGTACCAGAGTCTGGTTTTGGGCACTGCAAGGCAGCGTTGGCCAGCTCCAGAGCTCTGTGATCAGGAAGGATCTGTGTGTTCTGCTCCAGATCTCTGTGATCAGGATGGGATCTGTGTGTTCTGCTCCAGATCTCCAGAGCTCTGTGGTCAGGGTGGGGTTTGTGTGTTCTGCTCCAGATCTCTGTGATCAGGATGGGATCTGTGTGTTCTGCCCTGCTCCAGATCTCCAGATCTCTGTGATCAGGTGAGATCTGTGTGTTCTACCCAGATCCACATCTCCAGAGCTCTGTGATCAGGAAGGATCTGTGTGTTCTGCCCTTCTCCAGATCTCTGTGATCAGGATGGGATCTGTGTGTTCTGCCCTGCTCCAGATCTCCAGAGCTCTGTGATCAGGATGGGATCTGTGTGTTCTGCTCCAGATCTCCAGAGCTCTGTGATCAGGATGGATCTGTGTGTTCTGCTCCAGATCTCCAGAGCTCTGTGATCAGGATGGGATCTGTGTGTTCTACCCAGATCCACATCTCCAGAGCTCTGTGATCAGGAAGGATCTGTGTGTTCTGCTCCAGATCTCCAGAGCTCTGTGATCTGGATGGGATCTGTGTGTTCTGCCCAGCTCCAGATCTCCAGAGCTCTGTGATCAGGATTGGATCTGTGTGTTCTGCTCCAGATCTCTGTGATCAGGATGGGATCTGTGTGTTCTGCCCTTCTCCAGAGCTCTGTGATCAGGAAGGATCTGTGTGTTCTGCCCTGCTCCAGATCTCCAGAGCTCTGTGATCAGGATGGGATCTGTGTGTTCTGCTCCAGATCTCTGTGATCAGGGTGGATCTGTGTGTTCTGCTCCAGATCTCTAGAGCTCTGTGATCAGGGTGGGGTTTGTGTGTTCTGCACTGAGAGGGGAGCTGGGCTTGGCTTGGCCATCCCTAAAATCGTGGTCAGTCAGATGGGTTCTGCTTCCCCACATCAGCTCAAAGGGCACAGCACTGTCAAAAGATCAATGTTTTTTAGGGTGTACAGGATTGAGGCTCTGATTCAAATGTGCAGTAAGGTTTCCTTTCCTGTTTTGGCTGTTGGGTGAGGTCTGGGTGCCTGTTGGTGTTGCAGTTTCATGGGAGTTGTTGCCCACAGCTTTGATCCCTGTAGCCAGCTGCAATCACTCCCCAGAGCTTGGGGTTTTTTCCTTTCCCTTTAAGGCCTCACCCCGTGCACTGTGAAGGTGCCTGGGGCATGACAGTAGCCACAAAGCTTGTGAAACAGGCCAAGGAGAAATGACAAACATGTCCTTACTCAGCATCACACGTTGCTGATCAGATGCTGCTGCTCGTGTCAGCAGCCTCAGCTTCTCACAGAACTTTGGGGAAATTTGCCTGGCAAGATACCCAGAGAGTCCCCAGCATCACTGGAGCAGAGGTCACACATTGGAATGGGCATTGGTGGAGTCCCCATCCCTGGAGGGATTTGAAAGATGTGTGGATGTGGCACTTGGGGACAGGGTTTAAAGGTGGCCTTGTCAGTGCTGGGTTAATGACTGGACTGAATTTTAAGGATCTTTTCAAACCTAAATGATCCTTTAGGAGGAGGCTGGAAGATAAACCCCAATGTGAAAGGCTGGGAGGCTTCTGGTGAGAAACAGTGTACAGAAATCACAGCCCCATTCATCTGAATAATAGAGGATTATTCAAATATTATTAAACTGCCCTGTTCAGGAAAAGGAGATGGGTCTGGGTCTCCTCATCCCACCTGGAGCAGGGCACTGCTGTGGGAAAGGCACTGCAAGAGTGCTCTGATGTTACCAATGAATAATGCAGGAATGCTGAGCAAGCAGCACATCTATGGGAAGGATTTGGAAAGATGTTTTATCTTTAGAAGCAAGGACACTTCATTAATCTGCCTGAATAATGCCAAGCCATAAATTGTATTGGTAATAGACACATCTACGTAATGAAATGTACCTTCACTTGGTCTTTACATGAAGAGAGGTTGGAAGCAGCTGTGGTTTCAGCAGCCCCATCATCTGTTAGAAACTGCTTGCTGAGAGTCAGGGATGGGAGGACCCAGCTGTGTCCAGAGCCACCTTTGTGTCCTGCCACATCATGGCTTGTGTCTCTTCCACAGCATCATGGAAAAGGAAAATCAAACAAAAGAAAGGTTAAGAAAATGGCTGGGATTTGCAGGGAGCTTGCCTTGCTTCCAGCCTCTGAAAATATTAAAACCAGCAGCCTGTGAAGTCCAGACCACAACAGAATTTAGATGCTGTGGTGCAAGTATCCAGGAAACTGGGTTTGTATGGTGAGGCCATGGGTCTGTAACCCAGCAATCCCCAGCCCTGGAGGGATGGGAGTGGGTTTGCACTGCAGGGTGGTGAATGGTTTGGCCAGGCTGGAGAAACACACTTTCTTTCTATTTTAAGAGCTGGGGAGAAAAAAACCTCCTTGAATGCAAACTTTGCACAGGAGACAGCAGCTGCTGGGGCTTTGAGTACTTCTGATTCAATGGATTTACCCAGAAAGTGCCTCAAACAAAATAAAAGTAGCAGTGTTTTCTGAGGTTGTTTTGTTTTCATCCAGCATTTGAATGTTGTTTTCCTCTCTCAAATCCCAAACCACGCTACTTTTGCATTCTTCTCCTCTATTTTTGCATTCTTCTCCTGGGTAGGTGGTTTTTGGTCATGGCTGGAGGGCATGAGTTGCTGCAGGAGCAATTTTGGCTGATGAGCACCTGTGCTAACCTGAGCAGGGAGGCTCCCATCCCACCAGCAGTGAGTTCCAGTGAAACACCAGTGGTGGGTGACACCTTGGCCAGCAGTGCAGGGGAACTCCTGGCTGTCACCCACCTGGAGGCAGCTCTGAGTCACATGGAGGTGGTTCTGCACTGCCTCAGTGCCTGCACTGGTGATAGCTGGGCTGGTTTGGGGTCAGGGATGGTTTTTTAAACCCAGTTCTAATTTGTTTGTGTAGTAGAAAATCACTGGGATGTGGAGCAGTGGGAGGTGTCAGCCTTGGTGTCAAGGAGGACAGCAGGGCTGGAAGGGCTCTGACTTTGCCACTCATCTGCCACCTAAAGGTACAGGAAGCTTTAAATTCCTATCAAAATCACCTGAAACAGAGGAAATGCCAGGCTGAGGATAAAGGGGAGGCTGTGAGCTCCAGCCTTGCAGCTCCATGGCTTTCCCAGTGGGATCTGCCCATCTCTGCCAGCCAGGAGGAATCCCCACTGTTTGTGCTGAGCTCTTGGTGTGGTGGAGGAGAGAAGACACTTGGAAGTCATTCAGGGAGTGAAAGTCCTCTGGGATACTGGGAGAAAATAAATTCTGTTCTGTTCTCTTCTGCTTCACTCTGCCTTGTGTTCAGCATCCTGATCCCATCCAGGTCGGTGTCAGTGGCACAGGCTGGCACTGTGTGACACAGAGGGACAGCAGGAGTGCCAGCCCTGAGCTTCAGGTTCTCCCTGGCAGCTGCATCCCAGGGAGAGCAGGGAGATGCCTCTCCCAGCCTTTGTGCTGCTGCCCTGGGAGCTGATCAGGTTTCACCCCAAAATAATTTCCTTCTGCAAACAGTGGTGGCTGTTGTAAGGCCTGAAAGCTGAGCATGGCCACACATTGGTTGCTTTATCAAGGCAGGAATTTGCTGCATCTCTGATCTCTCCCCAAAAGCTGTTTTCCAAGTTTTTCCCAGGGGTGTGTGGTGTGAGTGGGAAGCCAGGGCTTCTCACCACCTTTGCCAGCTCCTCCCTGTGCTGCTGGGAGCTGGTCCTACCAAAGCTGGGACACTTTCATGCTCTGAACCCATTGTCAGCATCTGATGGAGAAGTGATATTCTCTGGGAATCACACTCCTTCCTGCTGTGTTTCCTTATAAACCCCTCAGTGTTTGCTTTGCAGCTTTCCTTGTCACACACTGGCAGCTGCACTTGCTGTCCTGGGTCTGTGTGTGAATATTCCACAGCAGCAGAGGGGCTGTGCAAGGTGGCAGGGCATGGAATTTGTTCCTGGTGCCCAATTTTCTGCCTTTAATGAGTCCCTTGCTGTGCTGCTGCTTGTGAAGTGGCCCAGAAGAGGAGCAGAGGCTTTGCAAGCATTACCTGTGTGAGTGCCTGTCTTTAACAATTCCCCTCTGCTTGAGACATTTCCCTTCCAAATACCAGGAGGAGACACAGTGGGAGAGTGGAGGTGGCAGAGGATAACTCAGAGTTGTGTAAAACCCCAAATCCTTAATTTTCCCTTCACACCACACAAAGAGAGTTGGAAAACTGGAGTGTCTGAGCAATTGTAGGAATCCTTTTGAGCTGGGGGCTTCACTTTTCCTGTGGGGAGCTGGGATGTGAACCTCCCCCTGCCACAGGGGCTGAATAGGATGGTGCTGTTGCTGCATCATGACATGGAAAAGCCTTGGCCAGGCTCTTCTGTGTTGCACGGGTGCAGTTTGCATCTCTCCAGACAGGCTCTGAATTGCTGGAGGTATTCAGCAGTCAGGTGTTTCTGCAGGGATTGCCTGCAGCAGAGCCCAGCTGGGTGGGATGGGATGGAAAAAGGAATGGAATGGAAAAAGGAATGGAATGGAATGGAATGGAAAAAGGAAAGGAAAAAGGAAATTTCAAGGAAAGGAAATTTCAAGGAAATTTCAAGGAAAGGAAATTTCAAGGAAAGGAAATTTCAAGGAAAGGAAAGGAAATTTCAAGGAAAGGAAATTTCAAGGAAAGGAAAGGAAATTTCAAGGAAAGGAAAGGAAATTTCAAGGAAAGGAAATTTCAAGGAAATTTCAAGGAAATTTCAAGGAAATTTCAAGGAAATTTCAAGGAAAGGAAAGGAAAGGAAAGGAAAGGAAAGGAAAGGAAAGGAAAGGAAAGGAAAGGAAAGGAAAGGAAAGGAAAGGAAAGGAAAGGAAAGGAAAGGAAAGGAAAGGAAAGGAAAGGAAAGGAAAGGAAAGGAAAGGAAAGGAAAGGAAAGGAAAGGAAAATTTCAGTTGGAAGGAGAAGCAGTAATGGCTTTAAAGTAAAGCTGTGGTTGTCTTGTCCCTGGAAGTGTCCAAGGCCAGGTTGGACAGGGTTTGGAGCACCCTGGGCTGATGGAAGGTGTCCCTGCCCACGGCAGGGGTGGAACTGGATGTGCATCAATGTCCCTTCAACCCAAACCTGTGAATCTGTGATTTCTTTACCAAGTCAGTGGTCAAACACTGGGACAGGCTTCCCACAGAGGTGACTGATGCCCCAAACCTGTCAGTGTTGAAAAGGCAGCTGGACAATGCCCTTAACAATATTCTTTAAATTTTTATCATCCCTGTTGGACCCAGCCAGTGTTGTGCATCTCTCAGAATTGAGTGGATTTCTGCACATTTGTTGCTGTGTTGCTGTCAGTTGGCTCAGAGCCACTTGGGGCTCCAATTAGCTGGAATCAGTAGCCTGGAGGGTGAGAGAGGGGTCGTCAGCTTCCAGAAATCCTGTCACTCCTGCTGTTCATCCCTTCTGAGCTGTGGAGCTTGAATCCTTCCCTGTGAGTAACTGCAATGTGTTGCTGCTCCTCAGAGGAAAACAAGATGCAGGGAAGGGAATTTTCTTCTGCAGGGAGGTCTATCCCTCTCCCTCTCTCCACAAAAACACAAGATTTTCATTTTGTTGGAAGTTTCTTCCCAAATATTATGGAATTTGGTCAAGAAAACGGAATCTCAAATTCTCCTTGTGGCTTTTCTGATAGCTAAAACCAGACATTTTAGCCAGACAAGGGGAGGAGGATGATTTTGGTTTAGTGAAAACTTGAGTTAGTTGGGAAAGCTTTTCATGTTTCAAGCACTAACAAGTGTCAAACTCATTATTGCTCAGAGCTGGGACAGGAGTTGGGTTCCTCAGCATATTTGTGGTGCCTTTGGTGGGCATCAGCAATTGCAGGAGAGGATCCAGGCAATGGGAATCTGTAATTGTCAGGACCTGTGTTATCTGTCCTTTAAGTTCAGTGTCCACATTTACCCATTTCATCTGTTCTCAGTGGAAAGGGATCATGGAAAAAAAAAAGCTGTGACTCTGACACATCACTTTACCCCCCTCAAAACGAATCTTTACAGCTCCTAGGATGTTTTTGTGAAATACCAATAAAAACTGGGCAAACAGAGGTTTTATTCTGAAGGAACAAAGCCACTCTTTGTCTTGAGATCCTGCAGCACTTCGTGGGTACACGAGAAACAAAATGTGAGGCTGGTAATAAAGGAAGGACAAGGCAGTGCTGCAGGCAGCAGTGAATTCCACAGGGAAAGGTGAATTCCCCAGGGAAAGGTGTATTTGAACCTTCTGAGTGCTTGTACAGCAGGGAAATACACAGGGAGTCACTGAGTGCTGCAAGCTGGGGAGAGTCAGCTCTTTGTGCCACTTTTTCGTGGGAATTTCCTAAAAAAGAGGAGTTGCAGTGTGCTTTGAATGTCTCAGTTGTAGATGCAGAGATTTTCCCGTCCTCCCTGAGCCAGCCCCAGCTCTCCCCTCCCTCCTCTTTGACGCTGGCACTCCAGGGCAGGATCAAAGCGGGTGAAATTAGAAAGGCTCCTCCTCGCACTGACTCATCTCTGCCTTTGGTCAAGTGCTCTGCTCTGGGCCGTGTGAGAGCAGAAAGGGAAGGGAGGGATGTCTGCATCCCCGAATTCCTCCTGGGAATTCACCCCAGCGCGGGGGTGAAGCTGCTTGTCCTCACTGCACAGCCCGGCTCGTGGAGTTTGCTGCTCATCCTACCTTCAAGGCAAAGCAAAATGGGTCAGTTCTTACCCAGGCAGGAGATCCTGTCAAATCTGACATCTGATCAGATCCATTAAGTTACTTTTTCTTTCATTCACTGCAGAGAATTTGAAGCAATGAGCAACCAGGTGTTTCCCCAGGCTCCTGCAGGGCAGAGAGTTGTGGCCAGCCAAAGGCAGGGATTGATTTTAACACCTCAAGCATTGCTCAGGAATTTTCTCCTTTGAAGCCCTGGGTGTGTTTTCCCTGTGAGGGGCTTGGCAGCATTACAGGATCTTCTCTTCAGCCTTTGGGGTGCACACAGTGAGGGGGCTCCCCTGTGTTGATGTTCTCTGGTGTCTGACACTGATTTCCAGCAATAGGCTCCACGTCCTGTAGCTCCTGTGGGTTCCTAACAGAGCTGAGAAGTGTTCAAACCTCAGACTGAACCACAATCTTCCTCATCTTTAAAAAAAAATAAATAATTTGGTAGTGCTGCATAAGCTTTGCACAACCTGGATTTGTACAAAGAAATTGGTTCTGGAAGGGTTTACCTGGAACCATTCCTCCCACCTGTCTCAGCCACTTGTGAAACTCTTAAAAAGAAGCAAAATCAGTGATTTTGAGGCTGGTAGATCACAGATTCAGCCTGTTAGCTCACCCTGCCTGCATCCCCTGAAGCAGTCAGGGGTGCCTTTGGCTGGGACATGTAGGACACACATTTATCCCAAAATATGGATCCAACACCATCCCAAGAGATGAGCCCCTGCCATGGTGGGGTTGCCATGGCCTTGCTGTGCTCCCAGGGTTTATCCATGTGCAGCTTTGGCTGGGAGCACCCACATGGTCACCCCAGCCAGAAGCATTTCTCTCAGCATTTCTGTGCAGTATTTTGCTAATTACTGTTTTCCATCATTGTGACAGTGACTTTCATTCATGGCACTTAGATGTGTATAAAAGCAGAACTTTCCTCAAAACTCCCTTTTTGTCCAGGCATCGCTTAATACGTGGAAATTACACTATTGGCTGCTGTGGTTCCAGCATTTATTTTTATTTTTACCATTTCCACGTCTGCTGTGGGAAAGGAAGCAAGGGTAGCAGTCCTCAGCATCCAAAGATAGGAACCACTTTGTTTTAGCTTTACTTTGGCCATGTTGAATTTTGCTGAGCACGTCTCGGCCGAGCTCCAGGCTGCTGGACCAAGCCCACCATATTCAGAGAGAAGTGAATAATTACAACTTTGTGGTGGCAACACGGGGAGGAAGGAAAAAAGTGTTTGCAAAGTGCTTTGAAGATAATGACAGCCCCAGTTTGACGAGTGACAGTGGTGCAGAACATCCTCAGATAGCTGGTTGGTGATCAGAGGAGCAGACAAGGAGCACTGTTCCCTGGTTTGGACTTCCTTTAGGAGGGAGTGGTGAAAGGGAGGGCTCAGCCAAAAATAAACGAGCATCTCAAAGGCAGATGGTCCTATTCACAGACCTAAAATTACACCAGTGGAGGGCCAGGCAGGATGAAAGGAATTAGCATCTGGTGGTGAAGGGAGGGCAGTGTCACCCAGGGTGGGTGACCAGATGGCCCAGGCACAGTCGGGTGTCCTCCTGCAGGCACTTGCAGCCTTTCCCCACTTGTAGACCTCAATATATTATTTTTATAGTTTGTTGTTTGGTTGGTTGTTGTTTTTTTGTTTTTTCCCAGGGAGGTGCAGATTCCTGTAGAGCAAATGTGGGCTTTACTGGCAGGAGGCTCAAGTCTCCCAGTTCCCTTTTATGGGCCTGTTCACACCCTGCTCCTGCAGCCACTGCAGCCTGGGGTGAGCAGTGCTGAGAATTTCAGCTCAGGCTGGAATCTTCCAAAAGCACAGCTCTGGGATAATCCCAGGGACAGGCACACCCGGCCTGAAGGGAGGTCCAGAAAGGTTGAAGCACCCAGTTTCCAAATTAATGTGGAAACCTGGTGCATCATTCTCTCCCACCTGATTTCCTCTTGTGGGAGAGGATTCCCTTTGTAGCTGAAGTGAGGTGCAATGGCCTCTCTCAATGGCC
Organism: Melospiza georgiana; assembly: GCF_028018845.1. Classification (NCBI taxonomy): domain Eukaryota; kingdom Metazoa; phylum Chordata; class Aves; order Passeriformes; family Passerellidae; genus Melospiza; species Melospiza georgiana. The sequence goes on along the minus strand of NC_080435.1, from coordinate 61,105,312 downwards.
TCACAGCTGGTTGTGGCCATTCTTGGATGCTTGGGGTGCTGTCCTTCTGCTTCCTAGATGGATCATACAATCACCAGGTTGCTCCAAGCCCCATCCAGCCTGACCTTGGATGCTTCCAGGGATCCAGGGGCAGCCACAGCTTCTCTGGGCACCTGTGCCAGGGCCTCCCACCCTCACAGCCTGGAATTCCTTCCCAATATCCCACCTGGCCCTGCTCCTGACAGTGAAAAGTTGTTCCCCATTGTCCTGTCCCTCCATGCCTTGTCCCCAGTCCCTCTCCAGCTCTCCTGGAGCCCCTTCAGGCACTGGAAGAGGCTCTAAGGTCTCTCTGGAGCCTTTTCTTCTCCCCTGGAGCACCTCCAGCTCTCCCAGCCTGGCTCAGGAGCAGAGGGCTCCAGCCCTGAGAGGATCTCTGTGGCCTCCTCTGGACTCATTTCAGCAGCTTCACGTCCCTCCTGTGCTGGGGATCCCTGAGCTGGATGCCAGACTCCAGGTGGGATCTCAGCAGAGCAGATCAGAGGAGCAGCACCCACCAGGGCATCCCCAGAGCAGCACTTTGGAGGGTGCCAGCTCTTGTTCTCAGCTTTGTTTTCCCTTCTTAGCTGGAGCACCAAAAGCCTTTTGAAAACTGTGCTATGACTCCCAATCCAGGTTAAAATGACCTTTTTTAGTTTGTTCTTCCCCCTCCCATTGTTACTTTGGGCTTGAAGGAGGGCAGTGACCTGGTTCATGGCACTGCCCCATGGCAGGGTTGGATGCAGAGCCTGGTGCCCATCCTGGCAGAGGGGAAACCCTGGCACCCCATTCCCTGTGAGTGCATTCCTATAACGTGACTTCAGAGAGCATTTCAGAACTCAGAAGGTTTAAAGCACTGTTGCAATGCAAGAGCAAACCTGAGAACTCAGATTTAAATTTGTGGGGGGGACTGGATTTGGTGCAAGGTTTCTCAGTGTTAACTCTCCAATATCTCCTGACCATTGTGCAAAGATCATGACAGAAATCTCTGGAAGAAGCTGCTGGCTGGTTGTGTGTGGGGGGGGTTTGCCTTGCCACGTAGCCACATTTATTTTTATTTCACTTTTGAGCTGGTATTCCAGGAAAGCCCATTAAGATCTGGCAGCAGCAGGCCGGGGAGCAGCTTGCTGGAGCTGAGTGTGGACGCTGGAGGAGCCGCTCTGAGGGCTGGGGATGACTGATGGTGCGAGGTGTCGGTGGGGAGGAGGGGAAAGGGGGATGTTCTCACTCCACTGAACTTCCTTCCTTTGTGTTTCCTATTAAGCCCAGGGAGCAGCGCTGATGCTGCTGCCTTTGCAGCCTTCCAAGCTCCCAATTAATTGTGGATGATTTCATCCCGGCCCTTTTCATGCTGAAGCCAGTGGCCTGCGTCATGCAACAGTGAATTTAGGCAGATTTTATTTGCATGTGAGTCATTGAGCTTTTCCAGCTGAATGTCACCAACTTGGAATTTTTTGTCTGATTTTGTTGTTGTTGTTTTTGTCTCTTGGTGTTTTTCCACCGGGCTTTTTTTCCCTGCCCTTTGCTGCCTGCACCCCCTCGTCCCTCCACAACCAACCCCCCTCTCCACACCCAGAAAAAATAGGAAAAGACTCAATGGGAGTTTGAGTTGGCAGTGCAAAGGGACAGGATTAGGAATGTTCGGGGAGAGGGGGGAAAAAGGATGCTTTATGTTGCTGGGAGGGAGGAAGCAGAGCCAAGTCAAATTGAGGGCTCTAATTTGGGAGCGGTGTTATTACAGGTCACAGGGAGTCAGTTACTGGCTAAATTGGGAGAGCTGTCACATGCCAGGGCTGGAAATGCTGCTCACATGGCTGGGGCACACAGGCTCCTGGGCAACTCGGTTTGATTTTGTTGACGGTGTTTTTAAAATAAAAAAAAAAAAATTAAAAAACTTGTTTATTTTCCCTCAAATATGGGCTCTGTAGCAGTGTCCCTCTGCCTCCACTGCTGGCTCATCCTGGCCCTCGCTGCCCTTTGCACAGAGAAGTTTATAAATAGAGCAACTCCTCCATTATGTGCAGCTTCAGTCTCTTTATTTTTATACTGGAATCTGTTCAATGATTAACAGTTTAAACCATGTGCTGTATATCAATACCTTGCATACCCTTCATAACTTATTTTTAGTATTATTTTTCCCCCTTCTAAATCCTTTATCCATTTTAGGCAACACCGTTATGACATTCAGATAATTTTTTATATATTTATTTTAGCCTTTGAAGGAACTTATCTGCATTTCAATTAAGCTTTTGGTAAAAAGGCTTTTTGCAATTGAAATTAAGAAGTCAGAGGAGTATTTCCTCCATGCCTGTGGTTGTGCCTGAAAGTCAGGAAGATTCGTGTGTTTTTATGGATTAAGCTCAAAAAAGAGATACAGAAATTGCATCTTTTATTTCTTTGGCTTCCTGCATCCTGGGAAATTCCAGTGAAAATCTGGATTTGAGGGCGTGTGGAGGCATGTGAGCAGTGTAACCCTGGTGTCAGTGAAAGCAGGCAGTGAGCTCATTTCCCACCTGTAGCCCAGGTCCCAGGAGCAGCAGCGTTTTCCCCAGGGCTCCAGGGAGGGATGGGGCTTCTGGAAGCAATCTGCAGCTCCTGTTTAATTATGCTTTTAATCCTTGCTGACCCATGCCACTGCCATGGGCTGGCTGAGCTCAGCTGCCTTTGCACAGAGCCAGCAGAAGCCACTTGACCCAGGATCTCACTGGGATATCTTCACCCATCAGACCTGGCACGGCTGCTCTGATATTCCTGCACGAGGGCTGCTGGATTCCCCTCTGCTCTCCACAAGGGACGTGCTTTCGGTGTCATTTCTGCCATGAGAAATGGCAGAAATTCTTCTCAACCCACCCGTGGATGGTGCTCCTGCTTTTCTCCTGCCCTTCTGCCCCAGCTGGCAGAGGTGGAGCAACATCTCCTCACCCGAGTGCTGGTGTGGCTGTTGCACCTTTGGATGCTCTCTCTGGTCAGGTGGGACCCTGGCCCTATTTTCCTGGGCTTCCCCAAGTCCATCCTGTCCACCTGAGGTTTGGGAGCAGGATGCCTGCGATGCTGAGGGGCTTTGGGTGCTCCATGAGTGAGGGGGAGCTGGCACTGGGCGTTCTTGTCCAATGTCAGGTTGGCTTCACTCCTCAGGACAGCTTTTGCAGGAGGTGGGTTGATTTGTCTGCCAGGCATCTGTGCTCCTCCTGACCTTGGGGTGAGAGGCAGGAGGTGGCACCTTGTCCTGCTTGATGTCCCCCTGGCTCTGAGCTCTCATTTGTGCCACTGAACCGCTCCCCACATCTCTCTGTCCGAGCGCTTGTTGGATTTCCACTCTTCTCTCCCACCCACTGGCGCTGCTGCCATCAGTGCAGACATCACTCCACGCTGGCTGGACTGTGGATTGTGAAATCAGTGAAGCAAATTCCTCTTTCCCAAGGTGTTCTGTGTGCCAGGGCTGGCCACGTTGTGCTGGGAAGCTCCAATGCCATCATTCATGTGGTGTAGAATCCCTTGGCACCCGTGGGGCCTTTGATAAGGTTTCCCAGCGTGTCATCTTTGCTCTGAGTCAGTGAAATGCTCTCAGCATTGGAAATCTCTGCACTAAATTAAAGTCCTGTTGCTAGGGAGTGTTGTGATAATACAGGGTATTATGTTCTGTAGCAAAAGTGTGCAACAGTACAGCCTAGAAAACAAATCCATAAAACCTCCCGTCGCATGCACAGTGTGAAAATCGAGTGTGCTTCAGCTCAGTATTAAATGTGTCATGGAAAAAGGCTCCCTCTCCTCCTGAATTTCCTGAAAGTCTGCTTTGGGCTGAAAACTGTAGTGGCTGGAGCCAATTTAGAGAAGGAAAAATCCCTGCTCTTGTTGCTGTCTGCAGAAGCTCCTTAATGATCGTGCCATGCAATTCTCCAGTGCTAAAAATACATCACTTCTGGGTTTGTACAAACAGCCTCCTAATGACTGCAGCTCTGGCAAGCTCAGGAGGCAGAGGGGGAAAATAGTGGCAAAAATATGAAAATCTTACTCATTTCTACTCACAGTGGAGCTGGGCTCTTCTGTCCTTGTGGATCTCAGTGGGAGTTTGGGGATGTTTTGGTGAGAAATATTCCAGTTTGCTCTGCATCTGACCAAAATATTGGGCATTCTGCTCCCATTTGGAGTTTAGAAATTGGGTGGAGGGTGCTCTGTCTGCTGGTGGGGTTTCATCAGCCTGTTTGGGGTGACAGGGTGGGAAGATCTGATCAAGGCCTGTCCTGGAGCCTGGTTTCAGTGCTGAAATTCCCAAATCCTGCTTTGGAGAGCATCATGGAGAGGTGAGCTGCCAGAGACAGACAGCTGAACTCTCTGCCCAAGGATTGCTACCCTTTAAAAGGGCAACAAGTTGAGTAGGGCTCATGTCTTATCCCACACAGGGGTTTTGGAGACAGGAGCAAGGGCTGGTTTGCTTTTTGTTTCCCCAGAACTTACATGTCATACAGTCACCTGCCCCTTGCCTGGTGTCCCAAGAGGAATTGTGAGAAATTGTTGAAAGAGTTGCCCAGAGAAGCTGTGGCTGCCCCATCCCTGAAATGTTTTAAGGCCAAATTGGATGGGGTTTGGAGCAACCTTGTCTAGTGAAGCTGTCCTTGCCCATGGCAGGGGGTTGGAACTGGGTGGTCTTGAAGAGAACTAAGGTCCCTTCCTACCCAAACCATTCCAGAATTCCATGAAACTGGCTGTTCTTCCAAAGTGAAGAGCAGCAGCCTCTTGCCACCCAGCTGTGCTGACAAACCCATCCCTCCTTCCTGGGCCCTGGGTGGGGAAGGACTCACCTGGGAACGTTGGGAGCCATTGCAGGAAGATTATCTCTTTGGAGCATAATTGGGTTTGGTGGTTAAATATTCACTGCTGCATTTAACAAGGAATATTGTGTAATTAATTTGCATGGAGCTCCTTAATCTTGGTAATTAGGAATGGAGGAGATGCTCCTTCATGAATTCTTCTGTGCTCTTGTCAGTGCTGAACCACAGAATCACAGATTGGTTTGGGCTGGAAGGCACCTTAAAGATCAGCTCATTCCAGCCCTTGCCATGGACAGGGACACCTCCCACCAGACCAGGTTGCTCCAGATCCCATCCAACCTGGCCTTAAATCCTCTCTGTGCTCAGAAACACTTTGCTTTTCATGGTTTCGTGGCTCTTGCTTTGTTTTTCCAAGTGTTGCCTGCAGTGGGGATTTCCCAGGCCGCCCCCTTTTGTGGGATGTGCTGTCCCACATTTCTTTATTGCTCCATTTTTTTTGCCTCCTTTTCCCCACATCCACTCTGGTCTGTTCACCTCCCCTCCCCCTTGGAGCTGCTCTGCAGCAGCAGCTCGGGTGGAAAAGAAACATTAAGTACTTTCCTCATGTATTTTTAGCCTCTTGGAGTGTGATGTAGCTGCTGGAAACACGGAGGGGAGCCAGCACCATGTGAACCCAGAGGTTGCTCTGCGTCGCTGGCAGATTTTCCGCAGGGTGTGAGGTGGGATGTGGCTGCATGTGCCTTGTGTGATGTCTGTCTGTCTGTCCTCTCCTTGCGGGTGCTGGTGGACAGAGGGTCCACCTGTCCTTCTGAGAGGTTGTCCACCCTTGAATCGGCCCGGGAAAGGGAAGTGACCAGTCAGGAAAAGGGGAATTGTGTGGTTGCCTTCTTATATCTCGTTATAGAGCAAAGATGCTGGGGTGGCACTGAGTGTGTTGGAGCTGGAGGTTCAAAGCTGTGGGATTGGGGGAAGTGCAGGGCCCTTAATCCCACACACAGCAGTCCCCAGGCCCTCCTCTTGTCCTGGGCTTTTCTGCAGGCTGTTCCCAGCTCCTAGCAAAGATTTGTTCCAAGGCAAGAGCTTCACCAGTGCTTCCCGATTCCTCCCCAAGTTGGCCTGAATGGGAGGGAGTGTCAGCAAAAAGCCACCCGTGGGGGTTTATGGGCTTTTCCTCTGTCAGATCCCACATTATCCCCTGGGGTGAATGATTTTGGTGACCTGTGAGGAAGCTGTGCCCAGGATGCAGAGCTGGCCTCCCCTGGGAGGTGCCAGCAGCCGTGGGTCCAGCAGGCACTGTGCTGCTTGGCATCTGGCACTTGGCACGGCTCCTGCTGCCTCCAGACGTGTGGCATTAGGTCCTCCCACCCTGCTGAGGTCAGGCATAAACCCAGACTTGGAGCAGGCTCTGAGCTCTCCCTGGAGCCTTCTCCTCTCCAGGTGAGCACTCCCAGCTCTCCCAGCCTGGCTCCAGCCCTTCCTTGGAGCATCTCCATGCCCTCCTCTGGAAACTTCACTTGGGTTCTGCTTCGCTGTGAAATAAATTGTACGTAGTAACAGGAGGAGAGCCCAGTTTCTGCTTTCAAAATGAAATGGTTTATCTCAGATGGGTTTGGTTGTTTCTTGGGTTCCTTCAATGCTTGAGAGCACTTGGCATTATTGTTGCTCCTTGATGATAAGTCACCTGGTGAGATCATGGTTTGTCTTGGATGGGTTTGGTTGGTTTTTGGGTCCCTTGTTGGGATTTACGCTGCAGCCTCGTGGATGTGGAGGTGCTTGGAAGCATCATGAGTGTCTTCTCCCCTGTGCTGGCATCAGTCTTGGGGAGATGAGGAGCAGGGTTCAGTTCAGCAGTGTTTCAGTGACTGCCTCTGCCTGCTGCACTTGGCAGGTCAGCAGTAACGTTTATCACCGAGATGTTTTTCCTCTTAATTAGCGCCGGTCGCAATAACGAGGAGGCACATGCTGAAATTCTGATTATTTGGCCTCTGGTGGAGGGAGAAGGCTGCCAGGTTTAACAGTGAAGGTATTGATGTGCTCTGGATGGGGTACAGAGTGTTTCCAACAGGGTTCTTGCTTTGTTTTCCTTCATGTTGGCCTTTTGAGTGAGGCTGATTTACGAAGGGAATGATGTAAAATTGCCCAAACAAAGTATTGTGACTGGGTCAACGTGCAGGTGCTAATTACTGCAAATAATAATTTAAATCCCTTCAGCTGGAAACACTTTGTGCTTCACCTTCAATTGAGCTGCTGCAGCAGGAGCCAGGGCAGAGGTTTGTGTCTGCAGTGCTGTTGGAGAGTGGATTTCTGTGATGGGTGGTGGGGAGCTGGACCATCCCACACACCAGTAAACCCAGTTGTGGGAAGGCTGGGACTGGCAGCAACCTGCCCTTGGTTAATGCACTTGGTGCAAATTCAAACTTGTGGGTGAAATCTCTTGATTTTTTTGCTCCTCTGCTTTATCTTTGCAGCAAACTGCACTGAGTGAGGTGGGGTGTGGTTTCTCCACCCCACTCATAGAATCACTGAATGGTTTGTGTTGGGAGGAACCTTAAAGATCATCTAGTTCAGAATCTGAAGCAGATGAATTCAAGCATAAAGCAGATAAATTGGACTGGAAATGGAGGCAAACAGAAGTGCTTGGGAGAAACTGGAACAATTAGACATAGAATTCAGGTTTGTCTGATGATGGCCACTCACTTGGCCACTGGTTGTGGCCAAGCTCAGGTTGTTGGGCTGTGTTCATGTGCAGGGTCAGGTTTCCTGACCCCTTTTGCCCTGGTGAAGGCATCCAGGCAGCTGGAATAGGTGTGAGATCCCAGGGCTGACCTCATTTACCACAGATTTGGGGGATTTTGATGGAAGTGCAGCATCTCCCACGGATGTGTGGAGAAGCTGGTGGGTGGTGATGTGCTGCTGGGTCTTTGCACAGCAGGATGAGTCCAGGTGCTGATTTTTCTGCCTCTGACAATAAAAAGTGGGTGCCCTGCACACAGCTCTGCCCATCACCCAGATTGAGTTTCACATTTATAATCCAGGAAATGGTGAACAATGGGAGCCTCTTCTGGGAGCTGCTGAGGAAGCCTCTTGAAAAACCTTCCTGCAGACCCAGAAATAGCCATCTCCTGCTCTGTGGCCACTGATTCCAGCCTCACTGGAAGCAGTTGCCAGCTGCCTTAGCATGGATTGGATTTCTCTTTTGCTGCTGGCCATCCAAGGCATGAAAACCTTGGTGTTGTCCATCCCCAGAAAGGTTTGATTGCCATCCAGAACACGCAGTTCCTCTCTCCAGTCCCTGCTGCTGCTGTATGCCACTTCACAAGATCAAGGATCCCAACCTAAACTTTTAGTACAAATTCCTGGCTTTTCTCCCCAAATACATCTGAGAGTGCAATTTATTTCAGCCCTTTGGGAAGGTTCTTGGAGGGTGCCCTTCAGATTTGAGCATCTGGTTAATGGTTGGACTCAATGATCTTAGAGGTCTTTTCCAATCTTAATGATCCTGTGAATCCCTCTCTTAGTCATTTCTTGCTTGGGCAAATTATCTGAATGGGCTTTTGAGAACTTTTTATGGAAAACTGAAAACAAGGGCATAATAAAACAGTAATTTAAGAGCAATTTGCTGACAACTGGAGCCCTTAAGTGCACTGACTTGGCATTGAGGGGCAATGATACCAAACCTCCTGTGTGAATGTCCTCTTTGTTACTTGGAAGATCCTTGGGCAGGTTTTAAAACACTTCTAGTCTTTAAATTGGTGTCCTTGCTGCTCAGGATAAGCTGTTGTCTGTTTCATAAGTTACACATCACTCATCTCACTCATTTCACCAAAATCAGCAAATTCATGGAATCCTGGAATGCTTTGGATTGGAAGGGACCTTGAAGAGCACCTCATTCCAACCTCCTGCCATGGGCAGGGACACCTTCCACTGTCCCAGGCTGCTTCAATCCCTGTCCAGCCTGGCCTTGGGCACTGCCAGGGATCCAGGGGCAGCCACAGCTGCTCTGGGCACCCTGTGCCAGGGCCTGCCCACCCTGCCAGGGAAGAATTCCTTTCAATGTCCCACTTAACCCTGATCTGAGCAAAGTTATTCCCCCTTGTCCTGTCCCTCCATCCCTTGTCCCCAGTCCCTCTGCAGCTCTCCTGGAGCCCCTTCAGGCCCTGCCAGGGGCTCTGAGCTCTCCCTGGAGCCTTCTCCTCTCCAGGTGAGCACCCCCAGCTCTCCCAGCCTGCCTCCAGCCCTTGCAGCATCTCCATGGCCTCCTCTGGACACTTCACTTGGGCTGTGCTTCACTGTGAAATAAGTTGTATATAGTAACAGGAGGAAAACCCAGTTTCTACTTCCAAAATGAAATGGTTTATCTTGGATGGGTTTGGTTGGTTTTTGGGTTCCTTCAAGTGCTTGGGAGTTACTTGGCATCATTGTTGTTCCTTGAAGACAAGTCACCTGGTGAGACCCATACGTTCCTCTCCTGTGCTGGCAGCTGCTCTTGGCCATCCCTCTCAGCAGGGGTGGTGTTTATAAACTGGAATCTTCTGACCCAGAAATCTGTTCACAAAAACCAAAACTGGAATTAAACCCCTGCAGTCTGGCCCTTCAGGGTTTGTAAATGCAGGCACCAGTGTGCTACTCGTGTTGTTTTTTGCAGGGACTGTGTCCATCCTGCCTTTGTCCATCTGTCTGGCTTTACATTTGGAAAACTGTGACTGTTCCCAGGACATCATAACCATGAGCCTTGCTGGTGGTTGGAATAACCCCTTCATTCCCTCAGAGTAAAGGCAGGAAAGTCCCTCATGCAGTGCAGTGTTAGAGGTGGATCCATCACCACTGGACATGGTGGCAATTAACAAATTAACAGTTTGCAGAGATCCAGCAGTGATTAAGCAGATTTGAGACAGAGAAATCCCTTAATAGCTTAATAAATTTACAAACTTCACCTCATTTTCCAGCCAGAAGCCCCAGTTTTGGGGATGGTGTTGGTCCTATTCATAGCACAAGCACAGGTTTCCGTCTTGGAAGCAGGACCCAGCTATATTTGGAGCTGGATTTATCCAGGCATGCTGCACATGCATCAGCTGGGCTGTCTAGCAGCAAAATCCTGTCAGTTAAGTAATCCTTCAGTAGAAGGTAGTTTCACATCCCACCTTCATTCAGCTTCTCATCCAAGAAAATGTCCCATAATAAAAACTGGGATTTTCTGCTTCGGGGGTACCAGCAGCTCCCATACCTTCCCAGAGCAGGGCTGGTCAGTTGTTGGCTTACCTCATCTCCCAGAGGAGAGGGCAGTTCAATGGCAGGAGAGGGATTTTGGGGATTTCAAGGCAGCAAGGGGGGGACTCTACCTTTGGGGCTCTCTCTATGCTCGGATTTGCCAGTGACATTGCACAGAGCAGTGAAATGCTGTGATGGGAAGCACCTGCAGCAGCACCCAGAGGAGCTGATGAGGCACTGTGAGATCAGTGCCTGTGACCCACCACAGGTACCATGTCAGGATGTGGGATCCCAAAACACATCCCAGTCCCAGCTGCCCCAGAGGGTTTGTTCTGGCAGTGAAGGATGGGGTATCCCAGATGGCCAGGGGTGCATGGGGGCAGGTGAGGGCTGAAGGGGGGCTCCTGTGCCCTGGGGTGTTGCCAGCCCCTCTCCCCCTGCCCACAGGCAGCTCCAGCTTCCCTCTCCTGCACTGCCCTCTCCAGATCCCTCTGTTTTCTGGCAGATAGGATTAAGCCTGACCTTCTGCCCCATCTCAGAGAGAGCCAAACCTCTTTCAGATCTAATTATTTTCCATTTTTGTTTAATTGTGCACATCCTGCTGCTGGCTGAGAAGGAGAGCAGCTCCTGCCTGGGCCAGGGCACCCAGCCCTTCATCAGCCACAGGCTTCTGGGTCAGTGCTCCATCCTTTTGGGGCTGTGGTTTAAGCCCCCAAATCTCTTGGAGGTCCCAGGCAGAGTTCCCAAAAAGCAGCTCTGGCGCCATCCTGTGTTTCCCCGGTGGGGACCTTCATGCTCAGCTCTCCCCGTGTGAGGAGGAGGAGGAGCCCAGCCATGGCCACCTGCCTCCTCCTCCTCCTCCTCCTCTCCTGCACCCAGTTTACACCAGACTCAGCTTTTTCTGCGTGTATTTTCCTCCTATTTTAAGTGGCACCAACTTCTTTGAGCAGTGCATTGCAGGCCTTTTTTTTTTTAATGATCTTTGATTTCTCAGTTTATCTGAGCTGCTACAGAATCCCAGCTGGTGCCAGGCTGGGGTTTGGCTGTGCCAGCCTGAGAGTGCTGCTGAACCACCACGAGAAGGATGATAAAATATCGGGGTGTGACATCCCTCTCTGCAGGAGGACGGGAGAAAATAAGACATGTTTTCAGCTCACCAGGCAGCTGACTAAGAGAGAGGGGACAGATAAATCACATTCATCCCAACAGGAAGCCTTGCCTGGAGCAGGGACATCTGCATATGGAAAATATGGATATGCACTGGTGAGCCTTGAGTCCCGCTACACTCGTGTATCTTTACAGCATCACTTGTGCTGAGTGTTGCTCTCCCAAATCCCATTTTTTTAGCACCAGAACGATCTCACAGCATTCCCAGGGGGGCAGGAGCACACCCAGAGCACCAGAAGCCCCCTGTGCTGCCGTACAGCAGCTCCCTCTCCCCCAGAGCTGTGCCACGTCGTGTCCCTCGCTCCTTTCGGCGCGGCACGGCTCGGGCACGCTGGGCTGGCTCAGCAAGTGGCTCTGGAGGAGGGGGAGCTCTGCAGAAGTAAATACCAGTGCAGAAAGTTCCAGGGAGAGTCTCCAGTGCTTCCAGCAAGCCATCTAGTGGCTTCCTATTAAAACAGTTGCGTGCCTTGGAGCTGGGAGGGTGAATGTGGAGGGGTGAGTGCTGCTCGCTGCCACGGTCGTGTCGGGAACTGAGGGACAGTGTTTGGCCCTAACTGGGAGAAGTTGCTGCTCCAACAGCCCTTTTCTGGGTCAGAGATGGTGGGAGGGTTGGGTTAGCTGCTGGCTGGCAGCATGGGTCATGCAGAATCATGGAATATCATGGAGTATCCTGAGGGGAGGGGACCCACATGGATCGTAGAGTCCAATTCCTGGCTCACGGAATATCCTGAGCTGGACATTGATTTGCTCTTGTGCTTTCCCAAGAGCAAACCTGATGAATGATCCTACAGATGGAGATGCAGATCTGCATTTCAGTGGTGTGGATTAGCTACCCTAGCTCAAAACCACACAGAGCCTGTAGGGATAATCAGTGATTTAGAGCAGCTTCCTGTGTGGAATGGGTTGAAGACAGCAGAAGGAAGAGAGAACATAAAATTTTGGGGGATTTTTTCAGCATTTCACCTGATGAAGCTTTGGGCAGTGTGTTTGAAGCAAGCAGGAGGGAGTGTTCACCACCACACAGCTCGGTTGTGGCTCCTGTAGCAGGATTGCATGGCTGAAGATTTGAAGGTTTTACAGAGGGGTTTGGTCAGCACTGGAGGAGAGACTGCCCTGGGGCTGGGAAGTGTCATGGGCTGGTCTGGGTAGGTTTGGTAGGTGTTTGGAGTTTGTATCTTCAAAGAAACCTCTGGTGATGGAGATCTCACAGTGTCCTGGGCCACCCTGCCAACCTCATTCATCTTTGCTGCAGTTCAAGTCAGAGAATCATAGGAATTGTTTAGGTTGGAAAAGCCCTCCAGGGTCACTGAGTTCAACCATCCCCCCAGCACTGCCAAGGCCTCCAGTGACCCCTGTCCCCAAGGGCCACATCCTCACAGCTGTCCAATCCCTCCAGAGATGGTGACTCCCCCATTTCCCTGGGCAGCAGCAGAGGTGGAGAGCAGCTTGTCCATGCCAGTGCTCTCCTCTCAGCCAGGGTCAGGCTGCCTGGTGCAGATTTTCTGTGCAGCAGGGTGTCTGACTGAGATGGTGCTTCCAAACCAGACCCACCTCGTGCTGCACAGATGTGTTTCCCTTTGTTCCCACCTGCTTTATGAAGATGTTCTTCCACATCTCTTCAAGTCTTACAGAATATCCTGAGTTGGAAGGAGACCCACAAGGAGCATCGAGTCCAGCTCCTGACCCTGCGCAGGACACTCCAGTTCCATCCTGTGCTTGAGAGCATTGTCCACATTCTCCTGGAGCTTTGGCAGGCTGGTGCTGTGACCAACCCCTGGGGAGCGTGGTCAGTGCCCCGCCACCCTCTGGGGGAAAAACCTTTCCTGATCTCCAGCCTAAACCTCCCCTGACCCAGCTTCATGCCACCCCTTCAAAACCTCAGCACTGTTTGACCTTAGTCCAGTTTCCTGGGGTGTTTTCCTCTCTCTTAGCACAATACCTGCATGCTGATCACGTTTATCACATCCCCCTTATCAGCAGTGACCTTCTGGGAGGTGCCAGGCCCAGGACAGTCTCCTTGCCCAGCACATCCTCCTGTTCTCACAGTGAATCAGCAGCCCCAGCTCCTCCATGTGTTTTTCTGATGAGTTGTGTGCCCACATTAGAGCAGTTTCTCTCTGCTGTGCTGCTCAGGGAGCCATGTGCAGCAGCACCTAATGAATATCAAGATATACAGCCCTGCCTGCTCCTCCAGCTATTCACAGGCCAGTTGCTCTGTCGCAGAAGGAAATCAAATTGCTCTTGACAAATGGGTGTCGGCAGTCACTTATCATCTTGTTATCTCCTAAGTGCTTACAAATAGGTTGTTTCATTATTTGTTCCATCAGTTTTCCAGGAGTTCCAGTTAAGTGACCAGTTTGTAATTCCCTGACTTTTCCTTCTGCATATTTAAATCTAACCCCTGGGTTTCTTTTTTGTTTTTTTTTCTCTTGTCTTCTGGAACCTCTCCAATTTGTTGTGATCTAACAGAGGAACAGGAGCTCTGGGGCTGCTTCCCTCCTTTCCTTTGGGGCTGGTGGATGCACCAACACCCTGGATGGATGATGGTGTTTCCTCTGGGCTTCTCTCCTGTGCTATCTCCTTTGAATCTTGACCTTTTCAATTTCCCAGCCAAGTTCTTTTGAAAGGTTAGCTTTGCCCACTGAGTGCAGATTTACTGTAATCTGCAACAATATGAAAAATTTGGGCCAAATCGTGATTTTATTTAAATAAGAGCAGCAGCAGTAGAGTAGAGTTGGAAAATGGCTATAAATGCATTTCCCCCCCCACCTAGAGCTGGGTGTAGTTTGGTTTTTTCAGTGATTTTCAGGGGCATCTGGTAACTTTTGGCATCCAGTTTGGCAAGCTTTGCCCTGACAATGATTTTGGAGGGTGGTGACCTGTAAGAATCCGTGTCTGGGTAACTATTTGGTGCAATACAACAGTGACCCCCTTGCCAGGGAGATGCTCATGCTGTGCTGCCACATACAGTGGTGTTCACAGGGGTCCCAGGACCAGGGAAGAGACGAGAATGTCAACTCCATGTTTCAGAAGGCTTGGTTTATTATTTTATTATATATATTACATTAAAACTGTACTAAAAGAATAGAAGAAAGGATTTCATCAGAAGCAAGAAGAAGAATGAAAACAAAAGCTCTTGACTCTCAGAGTCCCAGCCAGCTGACTGTGATTGGCCATTAATTAGAAACAACCAACGTGGACCAATCAAAGATGCACCTTTTGCATTCCACAGCAGCAGATAATCAATGTTTACATTTTGTTCCTGAGGCCTCTCAGGAGAAAAAATCCTAAGGAAAGGATTTTTCATAAAACATGTCTGTGACAGCCACACATGTGCAAATCCCTTCGGCGTGTCGCATTTACCCCGCCAGGACCCGGTTATTTCTTTATCACCTCTGTTTATCCATTTCTCATTAATCCCCTTTTTCCCCCCCTCCTTATTCCTTCAACAGGAATCATTAACCAGTGGCAACAGGAATCCAAGGACAAAGTGATCTCCCTCCTGCTGACCCACCTGCCTTTGCTGAAGCCCGGCAACATCGAGGCGAAAGTCGAGTACATGAAACTCTTGCCCAAAATCCTGGCGCACTCCATCGAGCACAACCAGCACATCGAGGAGAGCAGGCAGCTGCTGTCCTACGCCTTGATCCACCCTGCCACCTCCCTGGAGGACAGGAGCGCCCTGGCCATGTGGCTCAACCACCTGGAGGACCGCACGTCGTCTTCGTCGTCGTCGTCGTCGTCGGGGGGCTTTGGCGGGCAGGGCCGGGGCCGCTCGGACTCGCTGGACTACGGGCAGGCTCACTACTATCACCAAAGACAGAACTCGGACGACAAACTCAACAACGGCTGGCAGAACTCCAGGGACTCCGGCATCAGCGTCAGCGCCTCCAGCTGGCAGGACAAAAACCTGGCCTGTGAGAACGGCCACCTGCCCCTCTACTCCTCCTCCTCCGTCCCCACCACCATCAACACCATCGGCACTAGCACAAGCACCAGTGAGTACTCACGGCAGGATCCCCCCCGTCCCACTAGGAATTGCTGCTTTGGCGTGGTTAGCACAGGGGTTGAACTCATCTGGGCCATAGAAAACTCTTTTTTTTTTATTATTTTTTCCTTTCCTCACCTGCTTTTTTTATTTCCTGCTTGCCTTGTTGGGGTTTTTTTCTTCCAGCATTATGGGGTTTTAAAGACCTGGGTGTGACGGTGTTCGCATCCCTTAGAATGAGGGAAGAGAAGAGGATCTGCCTCCATGTTTCAGAAGGCTTGATTTATTATTTTGTTATATATATTATACTAAAACTATACTAAAAGAATAGAAGAAAGGATTTCATCAGAAGGCTGGCTAAGAATAGAAAAAGAAAGAATGAGAACAAAAGCTTGTGTCTCAGACAGAGTCCGAGCCAGCTGACTGTGATTGGCCATTAATTAGAAACATCCACATGAGACCAATCACAGATGCACCTGTTGCATTCCACAGCAGCAGATAATCAATGTTTACATTTTACTCCTGAGGTCTTTCAGCTTCTCAGGAGAAAAATTCCTAAGGAAAGGATTTTTCATAAAATTTTCCTGTGACACCTGGGAGCTGGAGAGGAGGGAAAACCAGCAAAGAGTAAGAAAAAGTTAGAGCAACAAAATGTGCCCTACTGAAGGGAACCCCTTGTGTTTCATGCAGCTTTGTGTAGATTTACAATTCATGCTCCAAGAGTGCCTAAAGAAAGCAGGAAACTGATGCTTCATGTCCAAAAGTGAGCTGGGGACCTTGAAGCAAGTCAAAAAGTGTGCTGAGGACCTACTGAGAAGAAGCAGCATTGGGACCCTGGTGCAGGCAAAAGTTTTGGAAGCAGAGCTGGAATCCACCAGCTTTGGGGTATCTGAAAAGGTTCCCTTGTATTTGCAGTGCAGAGGTGTGAGGCTGGTGGTGATTGAGGAATTTAATGGACAGTGCTCAGTGTTTTCCAGTAGAGCTGGGTGGTTCTTTCCCCATAGAGACCTTGCCAGGCTTTGATGGATGGTGCAGAGCCCAACCCAAGGCTTGGACACATGGAGAGCTCCATGACTGGAGATCTGTCCATCCAGCACTGGCTTTTGTGTGCAGCTGGTGTTCAGAGCAGCCATTGATTCCTGTGAGCCTTCTTTGGGACAGCAGGAATGCAGCATGAATGCAGCACTGAAAAGATGATTTTCAGTGGGGTTCAGAAGCTCCCCTGCCCACCCACTCACTCTGTCACCCTTTTGGGTGACTGCCACCATGTCACCTGCAGGGCTGCATGTCCTCCTCCACTCTGGGATACTCAGAAATCTCTCCAAGATGCTTTATCAGCGTCTCCTGGAAATGAGGGATGCAGAGAGCACTTTGGGGAGGAGAGGCTTCTTGTGGCAGCAGCCCTGGTTTCTTTATCAGAGTGTGGAAAGCCACAATTAAATAGCTAAAAGCTTTAAAATGGTCACTTAAGGCTTCTGGGCTTTTCTCTCTCCTGTAAGAATTGGTGTTTTTTTTTTTAAAGTGATGTTTCAAATCAACAGCACTGTAAAACACAGCTCTGGGTTTATTGCTGTAGCACCCTGGTCCCTGCCTCTCCTGTGTCCATCCCTGCAGGCAGGTGGGGATTTAGCAAAGGGTCTCAGCTTCTCCACAGGCTCTAAACCATCATTCCCATCCAATCCCCTGTGTGTGAAGCCCCCAGCTCCTGCTGCTGTGGGATTGTGTGATGCTCAGTTCTCTGAGAGCCAGACCCTGTGCTGTGGAGCTGTTCCAGGGTGGCTGAGCTGCATGGGAAGGGTCTAACAGGGAGGCAGGGTGAGAAAAACCCCATGAATCTACTTGCAGTCTGTTAAATCTCTCCAAGGGTTGTTTTCTGGGGGGTTTCCATGTGGTTTTTGCATGCCTGGTGGTTCAGAGGCTTTGCACACCGTGGAAGGGTTCTGGCTCCTCGTGTGAGGAGGATCTGGGAGCAGGGACAGCAGGATGGGTGCAGCAGGTTGGTCACTGACAGTGGCTGGAACTGTGCAAGTGTTAGGTGTTGAGGGACTCTTTCCACAAACCCCTTGGTGGATTTTTGAGCCTTTCTGTGCTCAGGCTTAGCTCTCAGCAGAAGCACTGACCCACCCCTTGCCCGTGGTGGTCCCCAGGTGTTGGCACAAGATGCCAAAACTGAGGCAACACCTGAACTGCTGCAGTGCTGGGGTTTTTCCTAAATTCTCTGAGAATTCAGTGTGTTCAGCAGCAGCTGGGGCAGGAGCACCTCTGGGTCTGCCAACAGCCCTTCACTTTACCCAGTCTTGAATTCCTCCTCAATCTCTGCCCCTTGCTTGGCTGCACCATCCCCTGCTGGTGATAGTCCAGGCCCATGTGTTGAGCTGTTGTAATTCCTGCAGACATATTTTGGTGGCACCATGCTCAGACAACCGTGGGCTGAGCTGGAGGTGACCCAACCACACTTGATGTGTCAGTTCATAAACTTCCTTAACACAATATTTGGCTTGGGCAAAAGCCTGGTAAGTCCACAGATAGATGCTAAAAAATAAACACGGCTGTCAGCCTTTGTCCCAGCCCCTTGACTCAATCAATATGTTTATGAATCTTTTATTCCAAAGCAAAGCCCTCAACTCCTTAGTGTTTGTTTAGGTTTTAGGGTTGTTGTTAGTTTTAAGTCCTCCCTCTTACTCAGAGGTGTTTATCTGTGCAGAGGCTTTAATCCAGCAACACCCTGCAGGGCTCAGCCTTCCTGAGCCATCCCTGCAAAGGCACTGCCTGTTCCTGACACCAGAATGGGGCTGAGTCTTTCCCAGAGCAGTGATTTGGGGATGTTGCCTGGGCTGTGTTCTTCTGGAGCTGTGGCACAATGAGATTCAATGCTGCCATGGCACAGGGCTGAAATAGGGGTGGCTGAAGCTCATGTGATGTTTTGCTTTGTGCTGACCTTGACTTTGACTCGACCTAGACTCCATATTTGAGATTTGGTTCAGGATTGGTTCATCTCCAGCTCTCCCATAACTGGGGTTAGCAAAGGTTTAGCCAAGGCCTGAGGAGATGTTACAGGAGGCAAGTTCTGAAGGAGTCACTGTGGATTTACCACAGTAATGCTGCTCCAGGAGTGGGACCAGTGCTCTAAGTGATGAGTTTGAGCCTGGAGTGATCAGAGGATATGGACTCACCCCAGGCAATGGAAGTTGGCCCAGAGAAGCTGTGGCTGCCTCATCCTTGGAAGTGTTCAAGGCCAGGCTGGACGAGTCTTCAGTCTGCTCTAATGGAAGGTGTCTGGCCCATGGCAGGGGAGTGGAACCAGATGGGCTTTAAGGTCCCTTCCATCCCAAATCATTCTGGGATTCTGTGATGTTCATGTGCTCCTTCCCACCCACTGCATCAGCAACTCCTGCAAAGCTTGAGGTGGAGCTTTAAACCAAGCTTTAGCACTGCAGGAGTACAGACAGCCTTGGCATGGGCTCAGAGCACAGGCAGGGAGGAGCTGGGGCTGAGATGGAGCTGGGGCTGGGGCTGGAGATGGAGATGGGGCTGAGATGGAGCTGGGGCTGGGGCTGGAGATGGAGCTGGAGATGGAGCTGGGGCTGGAGATGGAGCTGGAGCTGGGGCTGGGGCTGGAGATGGGGCTGGGGCTGGGGCTGGAGATGGAGATGGGGCTGGGGCTGAGATGGAGCTGGGGCTGAGATGGAGCTGGGGCTGGAGATGGAGATGGGGCTGGGGCTGGGGCTGGAGCTGGGGCTGGGGCTGAGATGGAGCTGGGGCTGGATGGAGCTGGGGCTGAGATGGAGCTGGGGCTGGAGATGGAGCTGGGGCTGGAGATGGAGCTGGAGCTGGAGCTGGGGCTGGGACTGGGGCTGGAGCTGGGGCTGGGGCTGGGGCTGGAGATGGAGCTGGGGCTGAGATGGAGCTGGAGCTGGAGCTGGGGCTGGAGCTGGGGCTGAGATGGAGCTGGGGCTGGAGATGGAGCTGGGGCTGGAGCTGGATTGGAGCTGGGGCTGGATTGGAGCTGAGATGGAGCTGAGATGGAGATGGAGATGGAGATGGAGATGGAGATGGAGATGGAGATGGAGATGGAGCTGGGCCTGAGATGGAGCTGGGGCTGGAGATGGAGCTGGGGCTGGGGCTGAGATGGAGCTGGGGCTGGGGCTGGGGCTGGGGCTGAGATGGAGCTGGAGCTGGGGCTGAGATGGAGCTGGGGCTGAGATGGAGCTGGGGCTGGAGATGGAGATGGAGATGGAGCTGGAGCTGGGGCTGGAGCTGGAGCTGAGATGGAGCTGGGGCTGGAGCTGCTCCCCATGGGGACAGGGTGAAGCCTGGAGTGCTGCCTCTGGGGCCAGGTCAGGCAGCAGTTGCAAAATGTTGGGCTTGCACAAGGTCTTTGTGATGGAGACACGGCCTGGAATCTCTGGAGGGACAGAGGAAAGCAGCTGGTGTGCCAAGCTGCCAGGAGCTGCCTGTGTGGGGCTCCAGCCCCTTCCCTGCCCCTGGAACTGGCTCCACCCCTGGTGGCACAGCTGGATTTGCTGTCAGGTGGAAGCACAGCTCAGCCCTGTGTTTTCCACCCTTTTGGGAGGGAATCTGTGCAGAGGCAAAGGAGGGTCTGTCATTAACTGTGCTGAGGAGGGGGATTGCAGATCCATGGTCTCATCTGGGCCATAAAGTCACAGGTCAGTGAGGGACAGACACAGTCAGAGACCTTGCCAGGGAATATCCCAGAGGGCAGGAATCCTTGGCACTGTGTTCACACTGGAGGGATGTTGCACTCTTTGGTGTTCCAGTGTCACTGCGCTCCCTGAGAAGGAGCAGAGAGCAAAAGGGACCAGCAAAGCTCTTGCCAGTGTGGAGCCACCCTTCCTCTCCTGCAGCAATGGGAAAGGTGCTGGTGCTCAGGCCTGCTGCACCCTTCCCATGGGAATCTGCCAGAAAGCTGGTGGTGCTTTCCACAGGGAGAAGGAGAGCAGGGGAGGAGCAATACCCACCCGTGCAAATTTCCTGTCCTGAAAGAGAAAAGTCTCCAGCTTGTCCTAGAGCTGAGGAGAAGTAAATCAGGGTCCTTCCTTCCATGCACCCCAGGTTCAAACTGACAGAGGGCAGGGTTAAACTCGGTGTTGGGAAGAAATTCTTCCCTGTGAGGATGGCCAGGCACTGGTTGCCCAGAGAAGCTGTGGCTGCCCCTGGAAGTGTCCAAGGCCAGATTGGGCAGAGTTGGAGCAGCCTGGGACAGTGGAAGGTGCCCCTGCCCATGGCAGGGCATGGTGCTGGATGATCTCTAAGGTCCCCTCCAACCCAAACAATTCAGTGTTTCTGTGGTCCTGCCCTACAGGCAGATCTGCAGCTGCTGAGTGTCAGAACATGTCTGTGGGACGTGGCCTGCAGGATTTTGCCAACATTTGCTCCAGTTATGGAATCCCCAGTGAGAGGGCAGATGAATGTGCTGGAGCTCTCTCTGAGTCACCAGGGAATTGAGGTGGAACAATCAACGCCAAGAAAGCTCTTGCCATGAACAGAGTGTGGGTCTCCTCACTCCTCCTCCCCTACCCTGCTGTGCAGCAGCTCTCTGGAGACAGCCCTGTTGCCAAACCTGCTACCCAAACTGGGCTGGGAATGGCATAACTGCATTATTTTAACCCACAGCACCACCCTGATCTGTGCTGGGTTGATGGGCACCTTCAAAGTTGTTGTTCTCTGTGTAGATTTCAGCTGAAGGGAGGGAATTGTGTGCTGTGCCCTCAGCCTGTGTTTGCCTCTCACAGAGGAACACATTTCCTCCCATGCAGACTTAGCAAAACATGTCATGAGAAAATGAAGAAGTCTCAGTGAGGTTACAGCAGTGAAGCAAACAAATGTCCTGTTCTTGCTGGGGGTGGATTAGCTTTTGGAACTGCCTTCAGAAAATTGTTGCTCAGTTGGCCTTGCTGAGACTTGGCACCCTGGCACTCATCCTGCCAGCTGGGGACACCTCATGTCTGCTTGTCTTCTCTTTAAATGATAGACTGAGAAAAGCTCCTTGGCCTTCACTACACTTGAGCTTCTCAGTGGTGGCAGACAAGGGCATTTGTTGTCTTGCTCATGCCCTCTAGTGTCACACACAACGGGCAGGGAACACTTCCAGAAGTCTCACACTTTGTCAGGTTCCCAGTGCTACAAAATCTTGTTTAAACTCTTGCTTGAAATCAAAATTGTTGTATGAGGAGAGCAGGTGTGAGCAGAGTTATTTGCTGAAACCCATGTTCATCAATACAGCAGCAGACAGGACTGTGAGTGAGAGCAATGTAGAATCTCTTAGGTTGAGAAAGATCTTTAAGATCCTTGAGTCCATCTGTAGAAGATGGACAGCACTGAACAGCAGATACAGATTTTCTGTCCCCTCTATCAATTGAAACTCTTTGTCCCTGGCAGACCCAGCCCACAGCTCTGCAGAGCATCATGCAGCTAGAGATGGGTGATCACCCACCTCACCCTGGAGGCCACCAAGCCCTGGGGATGGGAGTGGTGGTGGAGAAGAGAGCAGTGTCCTTCTGAGGTGTCAGCAGTGCTGGGAAGGATCTGCCCCTCTCCCGAGTGTGTTTTACACCCAGTGTCCCCTCCTGTTCTCACCTTGCTGCCCCTGCCCATGGGGATCCTCCTTGGAGCCTGTTTGGCACATTCCCTTCCCTTCTTTGCTCCCAAAGGATCTCCTTTCTCACCGAGCCTTTGGCTGAGTGACAAAGCTCCTTGTGCTGCTGAGGTCCCACCTTCAGTCGTCCCCACAGGGTTCCCAGCCTCACACCCAAGCTCCTCACCCCATTTCTTGTCTTCCAAACCTCATAACCTGCCCTGGGAGGGAAGAAAAGACAAATTCACAGGAGGGTGACTTGGAGTAACCCATCAACCACTGAAGAACTGAGCTCAGGACATCTGGAAGAGGGATTCTCCTGTTTTGTTCATCTAGAACTTGCAGATCACAGGCAGCTTTGCTCGTAGGGTTGTGTGACCGTGTTCACAGGGGTCTGAGGATGAGGGAAGAGATGAGGATCTGACTCCATGTTTCAGAAGGCTGATTTATTATTTTATGATATATATTACATTAAAACTATACTAAAAGAATAGAAGAAAGGATTTCATCAGAAGGCTAGCTAAGAATAGAATAGGAAGGAATGATAGCAAAAGTTTGTGGCTCAGCTCTCTGTCCAAGCCAGCTGACTGTGATTGGCCATTAATTACAAGCATCCACATGAGACCAATCCCAGATGCACCTGTTGCATTCCACAGCAGCAGATAATCAATGTTGACATTTTGTTCCTGAGGCCTCCCAGCTTCTCAGGAGGAAAAATCCTAAGGAAAGGATTTTCCATAAAAGATGTCTATGACAATGTTTCCCATCCTTGCAGCCGTGGGGCAGGAGTCTGTTAGCAGCAAGTGGTGGCTCTCAGGGCATGCAGGTGGCCCTGGGGGCTGTGGATGACTCTGGGGGACACTCAAGGGGAATTGCAATGCCTCTGGCAGGATGTGGATGGCTCTGAGGGAATGTGGGTGGCCCAGGGAGGGTGTGGATGGCTCTGGGGGATGGGGTTAGCAAGGCAGAGCTGATGTTGGCTGAGGTATCAGACAGCACAGAGACAGAGCAGGGTCCTCACTGCTGTGCCTGCTCTGCTCTCCCGTGGGGACAAGTGACAGCACAGGGCATGTGTGCAGCCTACAGCTCTTGGGATGTGCTGGTGCTGCTGTGGCAGGGTGTGGAGCAAGTGAGGGACCCCTGCTTGCCAGGCAGCGTGAGTAGGAAGGGAAGAGAGCCCCTTTCTCATGGGTGTGCTCTGGCAAGTGGATTTTCACATGGGCAGCAGGATAGACCTGGTGGCTGTGCCTCTGCTTGACCCCTCATCAGCCACAGTGCTTGGAGGCAGAGATGTCACCAAAAGGCAGAAGGGTCTCCAAAAGAGGAGAGCAGCCCCTGAGGCTGGGCCCAGTGCTGACTTGCGCCAGGTGATGATGCCAAGGGTGGCTCAAAACCTTGTGTGGGCAATACAGACACCTAAACCAGCCCTCAGACACCAAATGGTGCTTCCAGGCATTCAGACAGTCTGTGTGCCCTGGGCTGCCTCAGCCCTTGCAAACCCTGGGTTTGGGTAAGCCCTGGGTTGGGTAAGGCAGGGAGGAGGTGGTGGTTGGTGTGCATGGATGGAGAGGAGGAGAGGCAGCACAGGCTGCCAGCCACAGAGGCATGGGGCTGTCCCCAAAGAGGACATGTCACACACGTGTCCTCTGGGGTCACACAGTTCCTTCCTCCAGACCTCCTTTGTGCAAGGGTTGGTCTGTGCTCACACGTGGAAGCAGCATGGAGCTGTGTCAGGGCAGGTTTAGGTTGGGTAGCAGGGTAAGGTGGTTCCCTCACAGGGTGGCTGGGCACTGGAATGGCCTTCCCAGGAAAATGGGACTGACAGAGCTCAAGGAGTATTTGAACACTCTCAGGCACAGGATTGGATTCTTGGCATGTCCTGTGCAAGGCCAGGACCTGGATTCAGTGCTCCTTTTGGGTCCCTTCCAGCTGTGCATCCTCTGTGCCCTCACAGAGCTCTGCTCCCAAACCCACACACAGAGCAGCCCTGCAGCTCCCAGGCTGGAATGGGGCCACCTCATCTGGGAATCTCTGTTCCAGCAGCACCCAGGGATGTTCCCACCCTCTCAGCTTGTGAAATCCCAGAGCAGTCACTGCCCAGGGCAGGGAATGCTGCCATGGTTTTGCTGTTGTGTTGCTTGTCCCTTGACAGGAGGGTAGGATGTGCAATTTGGGATGGGGGAGATTGAACCTTGTGGCTCTGATGCCACCTCCACTTTCCTTACAGCAGTCTGGGTGTCTCAGTGATGGATGTTTGGAAGCACAGCAATGGTTTTGTGTGTATCCTACAATCCCTGGGATTCCTGTCACCAGTGAATGCTGCTTCTGACCTGGAAGTGGTGCAGGAGCTGCCAGGGCAGCAGATTGGTGCTCTCTGGGCTGTGGAGCAGTCAGACAGCCCCAGCAATGCTCCCAGAGCCCTGGGCAGCCTCCCCTCTCTGGGAGTTTGGGGGATGGATGGACCCTCCCGGAGCTGGGTGTGTTTTTCCAGCTGCCCTGGTGCCTGTGGGGTGCAGGCTCAGTGCGTGGCAGCTTGGTGCTCTCCCAAGGGAAGCTTTGCTTTTGCCACCACCCCATGAGCACCTGTGGGTTCCTCCCTGCCCTTTGTTCGCCCCTGGAGCCATCAGCAGGGGACTGAGGGCCCTGTCTGGGGGGCAGGGGTGTTCCTCAGCACCTCCACTATTAACTTACATCTCTTCAGGGCTTTGTGAGTAATTCCCTCCCCAAACCCTTCTTGCTTCTCCGTGACCTCATCCCAACACCACCATTCCCCAGCCTTCTCTCAAAGCATCGCTAAAATCACATTTCTGATGTTTTCCTGATCATCTTCATGCAGCAAGAAACCCCTGGAGAGAATCCCCTTCCTGCTGCTCATCCTCTGACTCTGTGCAAGCCCAGGCTTTGGCAAGCAGAGGGATGGAGGGAGATGAGCTCTCCTTGCCCCCACCATCACACAGCATCTGCACACAAGTGGCAGGAGGGCACACAGGAGGGGTGCAAGTGCTGTGGTTTGGATTCATCTGGAGCCTCTCCAGTCTCCTTCCTTCCCCACTGCACTGGGACTTGCTGTGTTCTCCTGACTCAGTAACACACTGCTATTTAATTAACTTCTGACTTCTGGTTTAAAGGAGCAGTGCACAAAATAGTTATTTACTTCATTTGGAGATTCTTTTATTCGTTACCATAATTATAGCTTCCTCCCCCTTTTTTTTCTTTTTTTTCTTTTTTTCCTTTTTTTTTTCTTTTTTTTCCTTTTTTTTAATATTTTAATTAGCAGGGGAAGGGAGGGAGGGAGGAGGGGGGAATATTTGCTGCTCTCCTTGTGGTTATCACATCCTTCAAATTACTAAAAGAGGCTGGGATAATAGGTCTGGTGATTATATATAGGCACCATCTGCTCTGTGGCTGCTTCCTATCAAAGTGCAGTTAGGAGAGTGCAAGGAGGATATTTTCTCTCCAGCTATATTAAGACTGTTTCCATCTCAGCTCCAAAGCAAAGCTCTCTGCATGCAAATGGATCAAATGCTCTGTAATCAATGGCTCAGTTTTGGCAGCCTTGAAGCTGTTTTTTTGGTTTTGTTTTTTTTTAAATTTTGTTTTATTTTCCCCTCAAGTTTTGCTGTTCCCATCCGTTATGCAATTTTATTTCAGGCTGGTTGTTCTGATTTGATGTTTTCCTGTAACCATGGTCCCCCCTGTTTGCTGAGCAATGTGGTCTCGTGTTAGCTGGAGCAGGGATCTGTGCCATAACTCCAGTGAGAGGCAATATCTGAGCAATCAGGAATGTTTTGGAGGATGATGAAGGCAGATTTTTAGGATGCATCTGCTGTGGGTATGTAGAGGAGGTGGAAAGCTGAGCTGAGCTAATTTGGAGCAGTAATGGGAAAGAATTAATTCTTGGTTTGTGATACCAGCCATGGCTGTCCTGTTGCTGCTGGGGATTGTTGGGGAGCATTGCAGGGTTCAGGATTTGGGAGTCAGAGAATTTTAGAATTCCAGACTGATTTGTGTTGGAAGGGACCTTAAAGAACATCCAGTTCCACCCCTGACATGGGCAGGGATATTTTCCACTATCCCAGGTTGCTCCAAGCCCTGTCCAGCCTGGCCTTGGACACTTGCAGGGATCCAGGGGCAGCCACAGCTGCTCTGGGCACCCTGTGCCAGGGCCTGCCCACCCTCCCAGCCAGGAATTCCTTCCCAAAATCCCATCAAACCCTGTCCTCAGGCAGTGAGAAGCCATTGTCGTGGGGTGTCCCATCTTCTGCATCTTCTCATGGTGGGAACTGAATGCTGTGTTTGCCCCTTGGTGGCCTCAGAGACCCAGCAGGCTTCTCTGTTCTCCTGGAGCTGGTAAGATTTTATGCTTTTGAAAGAGAAATAGGAGAAGGAGTAAGAAGGAATAAGACATGGCCAGCCCAGATGGAAGGGGAAGGTGTTCAGGATGGGATGTGTGAGCTCCCAAGAGGTGGAGGCCAGAGGAAGGTTGAAACACTGAGGGATTTGTCTTGCAGAATTTGTGCCACGGTGCCTACAGGAGAGGGGGAGTAGGTGGCTTTTATGAATGTGTGAAAGTGGCTAAAAAGAGGCAAGGGAGGAGAAAATCCAAAATGAGTTGGCAAGGATGGAAAAGGCTACAGGTGTGTTTCAGTGCTGTGGGATGTACATCGTGTGAGACACTCATTGTCCTCATGTGTTTGTCCCTGCTAAAGACACTCCCTGCTCTCACTCCACAGCTTTTTAATGACTGGGGATTCTTGGGGCAATTCCAGAGGTTTGGCATTCACCCCTTTCACTTGACTGGTTTAGGGCCCATCATTTCTCACTCCCAGTTTCCCCCAGGTTGCGCATTGCTGTGTAAAGGATGCACATCCTCCAGGCTGACCTCCTGAAATGGTTCTAAGTGGTGGAGGGGTTTCCCCATCTGGAGTGTGGTGGAATCTGATGCTGCTGGAAGTCTCAGCAGGGAGATGTTCCTCAGACCAGGGATGGAGGCACTGGGGAGCCCTGGCTGCTGCTTGAACAATGAAAATGTTCTTGGACATCCCTTTTGTGTGGAAAGGGACATTGGGAAGGAGAGTTTCTGCATCCCAGTGCTGTTTATCTGGCTTCACTGGTGAGCAGGGGAGGAATTTCTCCCTGGAGCCCATAGCAAAAGCCATTTTCTGGGATAATTAGGGAGGCTTGGTTCAGCACAGCAGCATTTGATATTAATGGACCAGGATTCCCCAGGGACAAAACAGTGATTTTTCTGTGGTTTGTGTATAGGTTTAGAAGAAAAAAATGCATTTATTGGCTTGGACATTGGGGCATTGTGTTTACCCCAAGAGACTTGGTGGTTTAGGGCAGCACCTCCTTGCAACATCCCCCTAATCCTCCATCCCCACCCATTCCCACCTCCCTGAGCCACCATTCCATGCATTCCTTTGTCTGTGAGGTAAATCCTGGTTGGATTCACATTCTGGATGCTCTAGTGGGAAGCAAGGACATGTCAGAACTTCGAAGGGGCTCATAAAGAAGAGGGAAAGGGATGATAGTGATAGGACAAGGGGGAAAGCTTTAAATTTACAGTAAGTTTTAAAACTTATTTTAAATAAGTTTTAATTTAAAAGAGGGGAGATTTAGATTCATTTTAAGAATAAATTCTTGGCTGTGAGGGTGGTGAGGCTCTGGCACAGATTGGCCAGTGAAGCTGTGGCTGCCTCATCCCTGGAAATGTTCCAGGCCAGGTTGGACAGGGCTTGGAGCAGCAGCCTGGAATAGTGGAAAGTGTCCCTGCCATGGCAGGGGTGGAACTGGATGTTCTTTAAGGTCTCTCCCAACCCAAACCATCCCAGAATTCTGTGAAGGAGCCTGAAAGCAGCTCCTGAGCTCCTGCTGCCTGCTGAGACAAGCTGGGCTCCCTTCCAGAAGCGCATCCCGTCGGATTGCCGGAGCCACCAGGGGCTGAATTTACACATCTTTAGATGCAGCCCCGCTCCTGCTGCCACACAAATGAGTAAATAACAGCCACAGCAGTTCCTGCTGGAGCCAGGCAGCAGCTCCACGTGTGTTTGTGCCATGCAGGGAATTTCAAAAGGCCCTGTGAGGGTTCCTTCCCCGCTGAGCCTCGCATGCGCTGCTCGCAGGGAGCAGCAACAAACGGGTTATTGTTTCTCTGTCCAGTTTCTTCAACAGGAAACTGTGTTTAAAAACACCATTTCTTTTAAAAGGTTTGCTTGACAGCCTTTTCTGCAGTCTGTGCTCCTTCCCTGCTCGAGGCAGCACTCTGCTTGTATTGGATTTTTTCCTGGTGCAAGGGTTAACACCACTAATTTCCTATTACCACAATTTTCCTTTTCCCCAGTGTCTTCTTGCATTTGGAACCCTGAATTTCACCCCTTCATGGGTTAGATCAGCTCATAGCTCATGGTTCAGAGGCCAGCACATGGATTATCCAGCTCCTACAAACACATTTTGTGTAGAAGTCACAGCCACAGAACACAGGGAGATTAAAGGAAAAAAAAGGCACAAAAAGAGGCTCCAAGGGTTAGGGGATGTTGAGCTGAAAAATGTTCCATCAGTTCTGCTCTGGCCGTGCTGGGGCTGCCTGGGGCAGCCTGGGGAGAGGGTGAATGAGGTGCCCAGGAAGGAGGCTGGGTGCCAGCTGGGCAGTGTGACCCACTGGCAGCTCTTTCCAAGGGCTCTGGGCAAGGAAAAGCTGGAAGAGCCCTGGGCATTGCTCTGCCAGCACGGGGAAGCCTTCCTGGAGGAGAGGATGTGACTGGGGTGGCAAGGAGGAGGCAGACTGAGTTGAACTTGGGGTTTGCTTTGTGAGGGGGGTGCTCAGTGTTCCCTCTCCATGGAGGAGCTTCCAGGCTGCACAAAACCTCGTGTGGATTAAAAGCATCCCCAACTTTTTGGGGTCAGGCTGCTGCTCCAGGTTCCAGCAGACCAGGAAAGCAGCTGGATGTGATCAGATGCTGCCTGGGGACTCACCATAAACAGCTTTGCAGCCAAGAAGGGCCATTTTTAAACTAAAAAAAAAAACAAAAGAAGGTCCCAAAGAGTTCAGTATCCACCTTGCAGTGCTTTTTCCTTTTTTTTTTCCTTGCAGTGCTTTTTCCTCTCTGCAAGCACAGGGAAGAGTTATTTGGAATTGTAACCTGATGTATGGACCCACTGCTGGTCCTTTGGGTATCAGGGGCATGGTGGGGACTGGAGACATTCTGGATCCTCCCAGTGGTGGGTTTGGTTCTCACTGGAAGCTCTCACATGTGTGTTCAACAAGGACTTCAGCAGCACTCTAAGCCAGATTTCATGAAGGGAGAGGGGGAGTGAGCACCTTGTCGCTGTGTGGAGGAAGGTCTGCCTGCAGAGCCCAATTTCTCAGCTCTAATTACAGGAATGGGTGGCTTTTCCCTTCGCAGGCTGGAAAAAAATTGGCCCAAAACCCTGAGAAACCACAACACAAATGTCTGACGCTGTTCCACACGGTCCTCAGTGAACAAAAACCCTCTTGAAATCAGCCCTTGCCTCCCAAAATAGGCAGCACCACTTCAAAAGGGAAAAGAGAAGGGGGAGGGAAAAATCCCAAAGCCAAGGCTTGAGGGGGTGAGAGCACTTGCAGCCTCAGAGTTTCTGTAAGTGTGCTGTGGTGCCTGCCAGCCCAGGCAGGGCTTGCTCTGAGATAAATCCAGATTTGCCTGGGGAGGGGGTGGTGCCACAGGGATGCTCCCAGCGTGGTCAGCAGCTGCCTCCTGTCATGGGGAGCTTTGTTGCCATCACTCCTTCTCCATCCTCTGCTTTTTTGGGTTTTTTTTTTTTTTGCCTGGGAATGTTACCCTGAGCTTGATCCCAGTTTGGAAATCACGGAGGGGTTTCTTGCAGGGAAACCTGGTCTGGTGTGGGCTGAGCAAAGAGGCTGCACCAGCCCACTGATTCCAGGGAAAGCCACCATCTGCTCCAGCCCCTGTCCCACTTGGAAGGAGCTGGGCCAGGCAGTGCCTGTGTGGAGTCTTACAGCACCTAAAGGGCAGGAAAACACTTCTAACCCAGAAGTGGGGCATGCTTAAAGGCTGTAGGGGATCCTTGTGCCAGCGTGGGATGCCCTTTGGAGTGGTGATTTCCCCTCTTGGTTTGCCCAGCTCACAGCACTCAGAGAGGCAGCCGTGCCCACCCACCTCCTGGGAGCTTATCTTGGCCCAGAATAGCACTTTAGATTTCCTTTTTAAATTTAAGCTTAATATTTTTGTAGTAAAAGAAGAGGAGGCATCAGTGTGAGGTGATAAACTCACACTTGGTTTTATTCTGCTGAAGTTAAAGCCCACATGGACCATTTATTTTAGCCAGGAGCAGCCCTGGATTCACCTTGGACCTTCCAAAAAGCACACAGAATGGTCAAATTCAGGTCAGGACCTACAATAAACTGAAGCTTTGGAAATAAATTAGAATTTATAAAAAAAAAAATTTGGAAATACATCCTCTTATTTAAAAAAGTTGAGGGCGTGACCACAAGCAACAACATTAATAAATATTATTAATAAAAATTACTAATAAAATTACTAATAAATATTATTAGTAAATTGTCAATACATATTATTAATAGATATTATTAATAGATATAATAAATATGGATATTTATTGATCCCCTGGGGATTACAGAGTAATAGAGGGGATGCCATCCCAGGATTCTCAGCATTTTTAGGGGTGATGGAAATGAGTAAGAGGATTTGCAAGAAACCACATAATCACCAATAAAAAGCAGACCCTAAAGTCAGGCCAGTGCTAAGAGCCCTTAAATCACCTCAGTTTGGTCCCCAGGTGGTTTCAGAGAGCTGGGGCCTTGCAGCATCCTTTGCAGAGGGATTTTTCCCTGCTGCATCCCAGGTGTTCTGGGAACTGACTCACACTTCAGTAAAATTTTGGCTTGGTAAAAGGTGTTTTATAGGATCCAGAGTTGCACTATCTCAGGGAAAGAAGTGGAACTGATTTTTGTCTGATTCACTGGATGGTTTCTCATTGTCCCTGGCCATCCTTTGGAGTTCATTATTTCTCCTTCAGCCGACACCGGCTTCTAATTAGGGGGCGTGAAATTAAGATGGAGGAGCAGCAGTTTGCAGGGGTATTGCTGCTTGTGAAGGAATCTGGGCTGGATTGATGCCAAAAATCCCCTCCTGTGTGCAGGGTGGTGTGAGCACTGCTGGGTCCCAGTGTCTGCACACACCCTGTAGGAGCTGGGTTGGCAGGGCAGCCTCCTGAAAGGGCACAATTCACCCCAGTCCTCCTGGCCCCTTCTCTGCATCTCTCCTTCTTCTGAGAGGCACAAATAATTCCTGAATCAGTGGTTTTCCTACAGCAAATTCAGGGTGAATTCTCTCCCCAAGGCACAGTGACCATGGCTGGGGGCAGCAGGCACAGAAGGGCTCTGAGTGATATGGGGCCAATACTCAGCCCTGCTGATGCATTTTAACCAGTTTATCCACTTTCCCCCCTATATTTTGGGGGGTTTTAAATCCTAAATACATTTTTCTCCTGAGAGGGTAATGTGGCATCTACAGATGCTGTTTTGGGGGTACAGTTGCAAAGCCAAGAGCTGAAAAAGCTTGTCCAGGACCTTCTGAAATCCATCTATTTCCCCATGGGGATGCATCATAGCAGAGCTGTAGGAAGCATAACACTGCTGTGGAAGCAATCTCAGGATCTCATTGACATCCTTTTCTGCCAAGAGACTGCTGGAAGATGTTTGTATAGTTTTTAAAAGGGAAGGGAGCAAATTCTTCCCCACGAGCCACGCCAGTGCTTCCCTGCAGAGCGTGGTGTCAGTGTTGTGTGTTGGCACAAGAAAACCCTTTCAGGAGCAGGAATTATTTAAGCATTACAGAAATCCACAGGTTTTTTGGCCTCATCCAGCAGCTGCCTGTGGTACCAGCTGCTTATTGCAGGTGGTTAATAAATGCAAATGTGCTCTGGTGTTTCTCTCTCCCCTCCCTTTTGTAACCCCACTAGTTCCTCATTTTCATGCCTCTCCTGGTCAGCAAGATGCCTTTGATGGTGGGGTTTTCCCCCAGGCCTGAGCTGGGAATTAAGCCTGGCTTAACCTTTGCAGCACAGTGCACCTGGCTGGGGGTTTTCCACCAAGACTCATTTCTATTAAATAATAACATGGAGAGGAGTCTGAGTGGTTTTGGTGAGCTGCTGTAAATGCAAAAAGGGGATTAAGGAGCTTTAGGGCTTTGGTGCTTTAGATGGAAAAGCCATGAGAACAATGAATTTCCCCCAGATTTTGTACAGTTTAAAAATTTGGTTTGGAAGGAAAAATTGAAAAGTTTTTGCTTCTGTTTCTTGTAGGCTGAAAGGTCATTCTAATCCCTCTGCCCTCAGGTTTTCCTGGAGCAGGGAAATTTTCCCTGGTTTGCATCCTAAATCTGTACATTAAATTACACACACTCTGTTTATGGTTAGACCAGTAGGTTAGTGACTCTGAGTGATGGAATTGGAATTTTGTTAAGCAAACAGAACAATCTTTTAATACTTTTTTCAGTACTTGAAACAGAGATAGTCATTGGAAGTGTTTAAGGGCAGGTTGGACAGGGCTTGGAGCAGCCTGGTCTGGTGGAATGTGTCCCTGCTCATGGCAGGGGGTTAGAATGAGGTCTGTAAGGTCCCTTCCAAAGCAAACCATGCCAGGGTCCTGTGATTTTAGTAGGGCTCAACAAGGCTGAGCCATTCCTATGGATGAGAAGTACCCTTGCAGTGATTTTGGGAGATGTGTAAGTGCTCCTGCTTCAGGGCACAAGCCAGGTCCTAACCCAAAGGGAGAGACAGAGATGCTGCCCCTGGATCTCTGTGGGACATCCCCATCCTGGGATTTTACACTGCAGAACTGCTCAATTGAGGTTTTTTCCCTAGAGCTGGAATCCACACAGCACCTTCCCTTGAGCAGCCCAGCGTAGCTCACAGTGTGACCCCATCTCCTTGCAGGTGCTCCCATCCTTTTTGTTCCCAGGAGACAAAGCAGAGAGCTCAGGGTAGGGCTCAGGGGTGCTGCAAAGCCATCAGCCAGGCACCATGGCCAACCACCACCACACATTTTATAATTTCATTTGATTTTTTTTTTCCTTTTTCTCTTTTTTTTTTTTTTTTTTTACGGGGGACTCTGCTGCATCCCGGGCCGCGAGGAGGGGGGAATAACCTCTTTGATTTTTTTTTTTTTTTTTTTTTTTCAGTTCTCTCAGGCCAGACACACCACAGCCCTTTGAAACGCTCTGTGTCCCTTACCCCACCCATGAATGTGCCAAACCAACCTCTAGGACATGGATGGATGTCTCATGAGGACTTACGAGCTAGAGGACCCCAGTGCATCCCTTCTGATCATGCCCCCCTGTCTCCACAAAGCAGTGTAGCCTCTTCGGGAAGTGGTGGGAGTGAACATTTAGAAGATCAGCCTTCTGCTCGTAACACATTCCAGGAGGAAGGGAGTGGGATGAAAGGTGAGTGACAAACCAGACCCCCCACCCCCAGCACCCAGAGGCAGGAGGGGAGGAGCTGCCCCTGCTCCCTGCTGGCTTTGGGGAGAGGATCCTCGTGGCCAAACGGGGCCTCCCAGCCTTTTCTCCCCACCTTAGGGATTTAGGGTTAGGGGAATGCTTTGGGTTTTCTTTAAGTAGCAGCTGGTCCTGATCTGACATCTTGCACTTGGGTGCCAGTGGGCTGGTTTTGCCCCAAAGCCCTGTGAGCTGCCAGCTTTGCAAAAAGCTGGTTTTTTTCCATTGCCTGTGGCTTTTGGCTGCAAGTGGTGCTCTTTTTTCTCTTTCTTTTTTTTTTTTATTTTTTTATTTTTTTATGACAGTGAAAAATAGCTTAGAGCAAGCTTAGCAAGCCACGTGTGATTTGCCATTGCAGTGTTTGATACCCACCAAGTATCTGGGGAGGTTTTGGCTTGGGGTACTTGTTTGCAGTGAATTTAACCTGTGTGTTTCAGTTGGTTTTCCCATTATACCTACATTTCACAGAGATTTTGGCAATAAATACATGTGGTTCTGGTGGTAAACAAGGCAGAAAATGAACCCCACTTGCTGCAGTCAAAGATGCAGAGCAAACTTCAGGCTGAGGAGGAATAAACAGCTAAAAACTGGGCAAACACACAAACTGGGAACAGACTGAGAATGACCCTGCAGCTCTCAGACTGATTTAAACAACTCCAATTTGTATTAATGCAAAGCAGCTCGATTGTGTGCAAACCAGTGGTGTATCAGAATAGGGAAATAATTGTATTTTTTAACAGTCACAAGGTCTGATTTCAGTCTAATTACAGACAAATTGAGATGTGGATAAATCTGTGTGATGTGGGACTGCATTTGGCTTGGCTCTGGATGGCTTTGATGTGCATGAAATAAATGCATGGAAAACCCCTCATGGTTCTAGGGAATGTAACAGAGGCAGTTCAGGTCCTGCAGGCTGTCTGGCCAGGGAGAACTTTTTGGGAGCGTTTCTAGGGGGAGGAAGCTGTTTAACACCACATTTCTCCAGGTTTCTGCAGAAGGAGCTGGGGAGGAGGCCATGGGGAGCTTGGCTCCCTGTGATCCACAGCTGCAGCTCCGGGATCTGCGTGGAGGGAAACTTCCCAGTGCTGTGCAATCAACCTGTGTGGCCAAATCCACAGAACCCAGAGGCTGTGATTGATGATGATCAATTAAATAACCCCACATATTAACACATGCCTTGCTGCTGGGTGCAGCTGGGCTATGTCCACCCTTCCTTGGGCTGTCCCTTTCCAGACTCCCAAACGATTCCCCCACTGCTGACTCAGCCAAATGGCTTCTGTCCCCGTGTCCAGGGACGTGCAGAACAGATGTTCACAACCTCTGGTGTCTCTGCCTGCCCTGTCCTCCCCCCTCAGCTGGGTTTTCTTCGGGCTCAGCCATTCCACTGCCTTCCCAGATGATGTTTTCTGAACTAGGGGTTGTTCCTGCTTCTCCCCGCCAGGATTTTTTCCAAAAAGTCCTCGTTTTATTGAAGGTGCGCTGCCCAAAACCAGACTTGGAAGCAGAGCAGAGGCTTGTTTGCCTCCAGACAGCATTCCTGTGGCTGTGTAGCTCATAGTCCTCAAATAACAAAGCTCTGTGAGCTGCATGTGACCCATTGTATCCCCACAGCTTTCCTGAAAAAATAAAAAAAGAGGAGAAGAGAAGAGAGGACTGCCCGTTCTGTGCACTCCGATCGTGCCGTTTCTGGTTCCTGCAGAAACAAACACACAGTTTGCTGCATTTTTATGGGGCTGCCTCCTTCCCCATCCAGGCTGGCTGCTCCTGCTGCCAAGTCCTGAACTGCAGCCACGTCTCCCTGAGTGCCTGCAGGCTCTTGTGGCTGGGTGTCCCCCCTGCTCCTGCTCAGCTGCTCCCTTCTTTATCCATCCAGGAGGATCCAGACCCGCTGGAATGTGAGGAACCCATGGCAGATCCCCAGTTTATCTCCCCCACTGTCAACAATTTCTTTCCTTTCTGTTTATGCTCCCATTTCTTTTCTTTCCATCTATCTTCATGCTGAAGGGAAAATGCCCTTTGGCTTTATCCTAGCTCTTGGTTTCTCCAGGGGAAGATATGGACATTTGGTTCTCCATGGATCCCAGTCTGTCTGTCTGTCTGTCCCTTGCCATGTCCCTGCCCAAGGACAGGGGCTGGAATTAAATAATCTTTGAGGGCCCTTCCAACCCCAATCATTCCAGGATTCTGTGATTCCTGGGGCACAGCTTGGGGAGCACCAGGAGGCAGGTGTGGATAGAGCCAGGAGTTTCTGCTGGGAGTGTATCCAAGGTGTCCTGTGTGTAAATATTGCAGAGTGAGTTGTTTTCCTTCTAAATTTCCTGACAGCCGTGCCATGACTTTGCAATTAGCTGCTGGTAATTGCTGATTAAAGAGTAGCTCTGCAGGCAGGTGGTTCACCCATCCGTGGAGAGCACTGGGAAATTTGACTTTCCAGGGACCAGGAAATCACCTTGGATGTCCTTGCACCTCCTGGTTGCCTCTCTTCCCTGTGGGAATGGGGAAAGCTCCACCACACAGAGCATGTTCTGTCTGTCCTGGGGTGGCTCCTTCTCCCCAGCCCTCTCCCAGGATTGCATCTCTGCTGGCAGGGGAGCTCTGGGACCATCACTGTCCCCAAAACTGAGGCATGATCCAGTCAAGCTGATGCAGAGCTGCTTCTGCAAAGGCTGGAGAAGGGTTTCCTGCAGGGTTCAATGTCTGTGTGAGGTTGAATCTCTTCTGGAAGCATCCCTGTGGGTTTTGCCTTTGGCATGGATGTGTGCCAAAGGCAGGTGTCCCATGGGGATGTGGGATCAGGGAGACTTTTAATGTGCTGTCACTAGAATGGTGTGATTTTGTGTTAAAATGATGATGAAATTTGAGCCTGTGCTGGAAATTGGGCTTTTTGCTGAGAGGTTTTCATTTATTTTAGACAGAAATCAGTTTAAGAGGGTGCTGGTAGCAGACTTTGGGACTGTTGCATGTCAGAACTTTTGGAAAACTCTGAATTTCAGCCCATCTGTGCTCAGTCATTGCTTTTCCCCATGTTTGGTGTGGGGTTGATCTCCTGTGCAGCACTTGAGGAATTTCACTGACACGTGAAATTTGTGTGTGTCTGGGATTTGGGGAGCGTGAGCAGGATGCAGCATGCTGGCATTGTTTGCATCCTCTTTGCTTGGATGCAGGGTGGGTTTGGGATCAGCCTGGGCAGCTGGACACTTCTGGCAGGTGTATGGATTGCCTTGGGAACCAAACCAAGGTCTCTCCTGCCCTGTCCCTTCCAGTGATGAGGCTTTGGTTCAGGAAGGGGTCATGGACAATCCTTGGCTTGCAGGTGGGGCTCAACACTGTGGGACTTCCTGCACCCACACCATGAGGTGGATGTCCCAGCAGTGGGAATGAGCTGCCCAGTGTCTCACTGGTAGGGAAGGGGACAAGGACTGTGGACAAGGCATTGCTGGGAGCAGAGCCCATCAGCTGGGAAGGCTGTGGCAGAGCTCCTGTGGGGTTGTGGGTGTTGAATAAAGCAGGTCTTAATTTGACAAAGCATTTCAGACTAAAAACCTCGTCACAGACCCCCAAACCTGCAAACCCTGCACAGCTGCTTGTTGTCACATTGCCTGCTCCATGGAGGACACCTCATCATGGAGTCCATGGGGTTTTCAATGTCACAGTATTTTTGGGGTATTTTGGGGTATATACCCTCCAGCTGGGCATAGAGGTGCTACACTGCAGGAAACAACTGGGAAAGAAGAAGTCATTTCAGTCAGTGCATTTCAGATCCCAGCTCACCCTTTGAAGCAGGGCCATCTTTGATGGCACATCATTTTTCCATCCCAAACCCGTCTCTCTCATTCTGTTTAAGCAGCCAGTTCCATTTTCAGCACATGCCACCATCCCTCAGGCCATAAATCAGTGTCTGCCATGCACAAACAGCCTTTTGCTTGTCCTGAGCTCAACCACTGCACGAGCTGCAGCACTTCCCATGTTCCTGGGAGAAGAGCAGTGAGGAGCTTGGTGTGCAGTTCCCCATGGGCCAGTTCCCAGTGGCTGTCCCACAGAAACACAACTTGTGAGGACGTTGGGTTGTTGTTGTTCCTTTCCTCATCCAGAGGCTGGTTCCTTGTCCCATCCACCCCCTGTATCCTCCCAAAGATCCATGAGGCTCAGTGAGGTGTCCCTTGGGATGCCCCTCATGTTGGTGCTGGTGCTGTTGCTCGTGACTGTGCCGTTCCATGAACTCATTGGAGCTCTCCTGTTGTTCCCTTGTGCTGCAGATGTCCCGGCCTGGCTGAAGAGCCTCAGGCTGCACAAGTACGCCGCCCTCTTCTCCCAGATGACCTACGAGGAGATGATGGCCCTCACCGAGTGCCAGCTCGAGGCACAAGTATGTCCCACCTCACCTGGGGGGTGACACCTTCCAAAGCCCCTTCGTGTGACTTCCCATGGTTGGAAGAAAAAGGGAAATTGGGTCTTGGGAAGTGAAAAAATCTCGCGTTGTACCTGAAATAAACCTTGTCCCTGTGTTCTTGCTGGAGTCCCAGCATGGAAGTCCCATCACTGGGAGCTGTGTTTGGGGTTTGTTTTTTTCCCAGCTGGGATTAAGTTCAGGAGTTTCAGGGGTGCAGCCTGTGGTAGCCAACTCCCTTAAAGGCAGTGGGGCTTTGATGGCTGCCTGCCTTTGAAAATGTCATAGAATCATAGAATATTGCTGGTTGGGGTTGGAAGTGGCCTTAAAGATTATCTGCTTCCAACCCCCACTGCTCTCAGGTTCACCTCTGCGTTATCTTTGGGGTAAAGAGGAATCGGAGCACCATTGCTCTCCATGTGTGAGGTGCACCAGGGAGGGACAGACCAGCTGGAAATCTCCATCCTCAGCAAGTCTCTGGGTGGTTTTCTATGTCCTCCACAAATCTCTGCACTCAAAAATGTAATTAATTTCTAGCAGCCCTTTCTGTATAGGAGAGGAAGGGTTTGGGTTGGGCCAGCTGCCCTGTGGAAGTGT
Source organism: Melospiza georgiana (assembly GCF_028018845.1). Taxonomy (NCBI): domain Eukaryota; kingdom Metazoa; phylum Chordata; class Aves; order Passeriformes; family Passerellidae; genus Melospiza; species Melospiza georgiana. The sequence goes on along the minus strand of NC_080435.1, from coordinate 61,067,064 downwards.
TAATATCAAATTTTATCCTGGTTTTGCAGAACGTTACCAAAGGCGCAAGACACAAAATTGTCATCAGTATCCAAAAGCTAAAAGAGAGACAAAACCTGCTCAAATCTCTAGAAGGGGTAAGTAATCACAAGCATCTTTGTATTTCTTGTGTTTTCAAGAAGCAGGAATTAATTCTGTAGTGAAGTACTCTTTGCTCACACATATTGTGGGGATCTGATGCAATTTGTTTCACAGAGTTCCAGAATGGTTTGTGTGACCGTGTTTGCAGGGGTCTGAGGATCAGGGAAGAGATGAGGATCTGACTCCATGTTTCAGAAGGCTTGGTTTATTATTTTATGATATATATTGTATTAAAACCATACTAAAAGAATAGAAGAAAGGATTTCATCAGAAGGCTGGCTAAGAATAGAAAAGAAAGAATGATAACAAAGGCTTGTGGCTGGGACAGAGTCTGAGCCAGCTGACTGTGATTGGCCATTAATTAGAAACAACCACATGAGACCAATCCCAGATGCACCTGTTGCATTCCACAGCAGCAGATAATCATTGCTTACATTCTGTTCCTGAGGCCTCTAAGCTTCTCAGGAGGAAAAATCCTAAGGAAAGGATTTTCCATGAAAGATGTCTGTGGCAGGTTTGGGCTGGCAGGGACTCTAAAGTCCCAACCCTCTGCCATGGTAGGGAGACACCTTCCACTAGCCCACATTGCTCAAAGCTGTGTTTTGCAGAATGGATCCTAATGCATCTCCCACAGCTGGCATGGATACCCTGTAGCCCTGGCCAGCTCCAGGGTGCTCAGAAAGATTTGATCATTCCTGGAACATCATATGGCCACCCTGTCCTGGGATAAAACACCAAACACCCACATCAATGCCTGAACAACAGCTTGAATTTCCAAGGAGAATAAATAGAAACTTCTTTATCACATCAACAAAAGCTTAAACCCTGCAGGAAGGGCTTTTGGGGAAGTAGCAGCACCACAGCCTGGCTGGGAGCAGCTCACCCAAGCTCTCCCTATTTATTATCCCTGTATTATATTATACTTAATTGCACCATCTTCAGACAGCAACTTGCAGAGCCTCCCACTAGGGGCTTTTAAATACTTCTGTGGTGTGTTGCTATTTATTGGTGTTTTCCTTAGCTCACTGCTTCACTATTTATTTATAATATGGGCTTGTGCTCAGAGTATGGCAGGAGCTAATAAAGCCATATTTACCTCCGTTATTAATAATAACTATTAAATCCAAGAGCTGGATGGAGCTGGCTGCAGCCCTGTGTTTTCCAGGCTATTGCACAGCCTCTCCCTCCACTCCTACACTGGGATTTGGGAATCTGGTGTTGATTGAGTGGTGCTGTGCAGGAGCTGGAGCCCAGGCACGCTGTGAAATACAGGAGGGAAGGGGCAGGGGCTGGTTTGGAGCCCTCTGGGGTGGGTTTGGGCTGTGGCACTGTGACCCTGTCCTGCTCTGCTGGGGCTCAGAGCTGCCTGTGAGCTGCTTTCCCTGGGAGGAAACATCTCTGCTTTTCCATCAGGCTTCCCATCCAGTTTTTGCTAAACAAGAGCATGTGTGGGACTTGATGTTTTTGGGTAGTGTCTGGCTGCTAAATACTGCTGCTTTCTTGGAAAGAGCTGCTCCACCCCTCTATTAGTTAACAGGGCAGGATTTTCTCCCAGAAAAATAGTGCCCAGCAGACTGACACCAGATCTTTGTGGGAAATGGAGCCGAGACGTCCAAGAGTGAGCTGGGAATGCAGCAGGAATTAGAGTCAACAACTGTTTCAGGGCTTGCAGACATCCCATGATGTGCCCACTTAGTGTCCCTTCCTTCATTCAGCACATCAGGATTCACTGCAAAAGCTGCCTCTTTCCAAGCAGTGTCCCATGAGCCAGACTCTGCAGGAGCCTGCAGGGAGCTCTTCTGCTCCAGGCCACATTAAAAACAAAATGTAGTTATTTCCCATCAGTGGGACAAGGATCTGACCATAGAAGTGAAGTTCTTGATCCACACCAGGAGCAAAGCTGGGGTGCACCCAAATTCTCTGAATGGAGAATGGTGGATCTGTCCCAGGATCTCTGAATGGTTTTTCTGTGGGAGTTTCAGTTCTCTTCTGTGTCTGACCACAAATCACCTGCTGCCCTTGAAACCCTCCCTGTGCTCTCTGCATCCACTGCCCAGCCCATCCCAGAGTGGACAGGGATGTTCCCACAGCTGCCACAGGACAGGCTCCTGCATCCCAGCATGGTCCTGGGCTCTGGGGTGATCCCAGAGCATGAGGATGCCATGGCAGGTTTAGGGGCACAGCTGTTAATGGGAGCCAGGCTTGAAGGTGGTGCTGGAAGCAGGAAACAAGCCCATGTTAATGTAATTCCAATGAAATAGAGCTGAAATGTTGGGATTGTAGGATTCCTGGGGAACCAACAAATATATTTTTGCCATCTGCTTTGTCAGAACCACATCTGATTCCTTCCAAGGCTCACTGGCACAATGGGACTGATCTCCAAGGGCTCCTTTTCCTTAGGAAAAGCCAAAGCCTCCTTTTACTATCAGCTCAGCTCTGAGTGATGTGATATATTTTTAAAATACGCAAAATACTTGATCTTTTAAAATATATTTTTGCTGCTCTGGGCATCAAAATCTCCCGGGCTCAGTCACTTCCATGGACTTGGCATTTCCCTGGTGGAAATGTGGAAACATTGATGTTGGGTTTGGGTCCCAGTGGTTGATGGGGGCACATTTATCTCTGAGGGTTCGGGTCTGAGCACACATACATGGATAATCAGACACTGCAGCATTCCCCTGATAAAAGAAAAGACTTGATGAATGAAACGTTGTTGTATTCATATTGTGGTATAACTATATTTCTAGAGCCTCATACCTTCTTTTCTTGGCTGCATGTTCTTTATCACGTCAGGGCCACCAGATGTTGTCTTCATATTGTTGTATAATTATATTTCCAGAGTCTCATACCTTCTGGGTGGTTTTCTCATGGCAGATCTTCGCAGCAGTGGTGTTGCTGCTTCTCAGTCAGGGCTCCTCTCCAAGGCTCTCCCTGACCACCCCACCCCCTTTTATCTCAGTTACCTCCACAGGCTACAGCTGCTGCCCAATCAAGGACATCACAGCTGCAGCCCATTTACAATAACTAGAATCAGGGCAGGGTCACTAATACAATACAGAGATCTTTCACTGCCATACATATATTTACAATACATATATTTACTCAGGCCCCTACACATATATGTACTCAGGCCCCTACAAAACGTGGCTGTTGGCTGTAGAATAGACAGGAGCAAAGCTGGGAATTCTCAGGGGGCCACGGGAGGGCTGCTGTTATCCCTGCAAAGCCAAACCTCCCCTCTCCCTTCCACCCACAGGACATCCTGGAGGGCGGCAACTTGCGCGTGCCGCTGCAGGAGCTGCACCAAATGATCCTCACCCCCATCAAAGCCTACTCCTCGCAGAGCTCCAGCACGGAGGAGCACGGCCGGGAGCTGGACTCGCACCACGGGCACCCGCCCTCGCTGCTGGGCTCGGACAGGGACGGCCAGGGCTCGGAGTGCAAGGACCCGGCGGCCGCCGGCATGCAGCAGCACCATCTGCCGGGCTGCGAGGGCGAGTCGGGAGGGGCCCCTTTGCCCGAGGGCGACCTGCCCGGGCAGTTCACACGAGTGATGGGCAAAGGTGAGCAGCTGCCTTTTCGCCTCGGACTCGTCGCCAGGGAGGAGTTTCCCTGGGATTTTCCCTCCCCACCTTTCCCTGAGCTCTTGCAGGTCCCAGTCTCATCACTAGGAAGGAGTTTCCCTGAGCTTTTCCCTCCCCATCTTTCCCTGAGCTCCTGCAGGTGCCAGTTTCATCACCAGGGAGGAGTTTCCCTGAGTTTTCCTCTCCCCGCCTTTCCCTGAGCTGCAAGTCCCAGTCACATTACTAGGAAGGAGCTTCCCTGAGCTTTTTCCTTCCCTGCCTTTCCCTGAGCTCCTGCAGGTCCCAGTCACATCACGGGAGAGGAGTTTCCCTGAGCTTTTCCCTCCCCATCTTTCCCTGAGCTCCTGCAGGTGCCAGTCACATCACTGGAGAGGAGTTTCCCTGAGCTTTTCCCTTCCCACCTTTCCCTGAGCTCCTGCAGTTCCCAGTCTCATCACCAGGGAGGAGTTTCCCTGAGCTTTTCCCCTTCCCACCTTTCCCTGAGCTCCTGCAGGTGCCAGTCTGAGGGGTGATGGTTTTTTGAGGTCCTGTCATGCTGGGTTAGAGGTAAGATAGGGCAGGCGGGCTGGGATTTTGGGCAGGGGCAGCAATGGCCCAAGCTGCCTGCCTGAGGTCCAGGGTGGATGGCATGCATTCCAAACTCCAGGTTCAAGGTGGAGCATCCTCTTGCAGCCTCTCCCTGCCCCAGGTCAGAGGCAGAAATCACAGCTTTTCCCGAGGTCAGGAGTGGAAGATCTCCTCTCTCTTCCCATCCAGAGCCCTGGGGTCATCCCACTGATCCAGAGGTGTTTTGAGCAGCATCCCTTGGACTTGCTCTGCTTGGAGTAGGATAGCAGTGGTGCATGGCTGGACATGAGCCATTTGGAGTGCAAATCAGTGGATCCAAGCCCCTTTTTATGCCCCAGTTTGGATGCAGGACATCCAGAATACTCCGCTGCCATTCCCTGTCAAGTGCAGGGTGTGCAGCCTTGCATCAGGGATATCACACTGGGAGGTAACAGGGGCAAGCTGAGGTGGGGAGTGACCTCCTGTGCAATATTCAGGGCTCTTGGAGCAAATCTGTGTGAGCTTGGATGTGCCCTAACCTTGCTGGTGGCACCTGAGGTGTCAGTGCTGGCTGCAGGGAGGGAGATCTCCCTGGGGAAGAGAAAAAGGGGGGGTCTCATCTGCAGGAGACTGGGAACAGGAAAAACCTCATTGGGGTGCCACAAAAAAATATCAGCCTTGTCTGTGTTTCTAAACTTTTTTGCCAAAAAATAGCTGAGATTTTTTTTCCACACAGGAACCTGGTGCAGAATCTGTCCCCAGCTGGTTCCCTGCAGAAACAGCCACATGTGGGGCTCCGGCCCCATTTTATTTCTGTGACAAATGTCAGAGTGTGGCACAAGCCCTGCCAAGATGTTGTGTCCTCCTGGACCCCCAGGCATCCCTGCCCAGGGGTTTACAACAGGAGAAACTCATGAGCTCATTCCCACTTCCTTCAATGGCATTCATTCCAAAAGAGGTTAAAATTCTTCAGGGAAGGTGGGAATTTACCACTCTGCAGTGGGGGCAGATTTTGGCCGTGGGAGAAGGAGCTCTCTTGCCTATGAATAGGGATTAATCCTGTGCCCCTGAGTTGCTTAGGTCTAATTTTGGGGACTCCAATGGTGCTACTCTGGATTTACACCATCATAACAGAGAACAAAATCTGGCCCTAAATATAGGACGGCACGGCAGGAATTGGGGAAGGGCGTTTTTTCTCACTGATGCAAAACCTGCTTGTGGTTACAAGGGAAACAGGATGTCCAAGGTGGTTGTGGGACCCCTCCTGGGCCCCATCCTGGTGTCCCCATCCCCATTTCCCTTCTCTTGTTCTTTTTTTTTTCCAGTCTGCACGCAACTTTTAGTTTCCCGACCCGATGAAGAGAATATAAGTTCCTATTTACAGCTCATAGACAAATGTCTAATCCACGAGGTGAGTCGTGTCACATCATCTAAAACTGTTGTTCTCATCACTTGGAAACTGTTTCCAAAGTGTCTGTTTATGTAAACCTTTGGGTTTCTAACACAAATATTTTTGGGGGGTATTAATAGTAATTGTGACAGAGCAGCCTTGGAGCAGGCGGTAGCTCCAATGTGGTGCATGGAAATGTTGCTTCCCCCCCACACTGCTTTAATGGCCAAGGCCTGGAGCTGGGAAATTCATCTGGCTCGTGACAGTCCCATCAGCAGCTGGATGAAAGCAAGAATCAGTCCCATCAGCAGCTGGATGAAGGCAGGAGCTGGGATGAACACGCAGGCAGTTCCCGTCAGACAGACTCGGCGTTGCCTCCTCCCGTTTGGCACCGTGTGCTCTTGGGATTTTGCAACAGGGATTTTCCATCTGTTCCTGCTCCCAGAGGATCTGCCTTGGCTGGGTGATGGCTTGGGATGGCCCAGGCTGTGCCACAGGGCTCTGGCACGCTCCTGCCTGGTGGCAGGGAGGGATGGTCAGTGTCCCTGGTGTCCTGCAGTGTCTCCTCCCTGGAAGAAGCTGCTTCCATCACCTGCCTGTATGGGAACAGAAGTGGTGGAAGCTGAGGAGCAGAGAGCAAAGCCAGGAGGACATGGAACTTTTCCTCAAGTGCCTGCACTTCTCCCAGCAGAGCCACCCACGTCCCAGGACCACCCTCTGCGCTGGCTCCGGCGTAATCAGCACCAGGAGAGAGCATCTCCTCCTGAGTGGCTCAGAGCAATCAAGTCAGGCACTAATTAGCCTCCAGATTGTCCTCTGGAGACTTCTGCTGCTCTCCAGCAGAGACCTAGGGTGTCTGAAGTTAGCAGTGGTGGCACGTGGGTGTCCCTGTCACCCACGCCTCCTGCCTGGAGCTCTGGGAGCAGCTCTGTCACTGTCACTGCCACTGCCAGGGTGACCTTTGCAGGGAGCCTGGGTGGGTGACAGGCTCACCCTGGGTGACCTCCCCAGAGCCAGCATCACAGCCAAGCTCTGCCCAGCCCTGAGAAGGAGGATAGTATGCAGGATGCCACAGGGCAGCTCAGCTTTCCAAACCCCAGCTTTGCTCACCCTGGCAGCATTTCTAGAGCCACATCCAGGTGACAAGGGTCACCACCCGTCAGGACCCACCATCAGAGCCTCGCTCTGCCAAAAGGAGTTGGCAGCCTTGAGGCAGAGCTGGGCTGTCACTCTGGGACACAGGGAATGCTGCCAGAGCATTTTCTCCACCTGAGATGAGTAAATCCTGAGGAAAGACCAGTGTTTCCCCCTGGACTTTCTGATGGGGCTCAACTCACCTTGTCACCATCTCCAGCTGCTTTCCTTTACCCACACCCCCACATGCACATCCCTGCTGGCTTTGCCCACAAGCATATTCATCCATTTCCTCTTTTTCTCTGTTTTTTTTTTTTTGGTTTTTTTTTGGGCAGGCGTTTACAGAGATTCAGAAGAAGAGGCTGCTGTCATGGAAACAGCAGGTGCAGAAACTCTTTCGGTCTTTCCCTCGGAAATCCCTCCTGGAGCTGTCGGGCTATCGGCAGCAGAGGAGGTACGTGGGAACACGAGCCACAAGTGTGACCATGAGCCAGCAGTGTGCCTTGGTGGCCAAGAAAGCCAGTGGAACCTGGCCTGGATCAGGAATGGTGTGGCCAGCAGGAGCAGGGAGGTCATTCTGCCCCTGAGTGCTGTGTCCAGTTCTGGCCCCTCAGTTTGGGAAGGATGTTGAGATGCTTGAGCACATCCAGAGGAGGCAACGAGGCTGGAGAGGGGCTTGGAATACAAGCCCTTTGAAGGAGCTGGGGCTGTTTATCCTGGAGAAGAGAAGGCTCAGAGGTGCCCTCATTGCTCTCCACACCTTCCTGAAGGGAGGCTGCAGGCAGGTGGGGTCGGTCTCTGACAGAACCAGAGGACACAGCCTCCAGCTATGGCAGGGAAGGCAGAGGTTGGATATTAGGAAGAAATATATATTATATAATTATATATTAATATAATTATACTATAATATACCATAATATACCATAATATACTATAATATACTATAATATACCATAATATAATATAATATAATATAATATAATATAATAATATAATATAATATAATATAATATAATATAATATAATATAATATAATATAATATAATATAATATCCTCCAGGAGGATTACATGGAGCTCCACAGCAGCTCTCCCCTCCTCAGCTGCAGCTCCCTGAGCTTTTTCAGCTCCTGTTTAGCAACATTTACAACCAACCCGCGCATTGTCGGGATTTTTCATTTCAGTTCCTATTTAATTTATATTTCCCTTTTAATTTTGATCGTTCACAAACTCAGTAAGGAGGGGATTTAAGCTTTGACATAACTCCTGAAGCCCCAAACTGTTCGTGTTTTAGGAAAAAAAAATTCACCAAAAGAATAATAAAGTACTGGAATGCTCTGCAGAGCCAGAGGTGCAGTCAGAGAGCCAGGCAGGGCTGTGTTGGGAGCACCATCTTTGCTCACTTCCAAGGTGATGCTGCATTTCAGGTGATCCTAGAAATCACAAGCTTGTGCCAAGAAAAAAGATTTTTAAATCACTTCTAACAACATCACCACTTTGTTTCATTTTTCAGTTTTTTATTCCCAAAAATACAAGTGTTTTGGAGATAACTGGGAGTACAGGAACTTCCAGGATGAGATTTCAGCTCCTTTAGCTCAGCCCTTCTTAATAAAACTTGGATTTATTAGGTCATTCTAACCTAAATTTTACAGAACTTGAGAAGTCTCAGAGGTGACCATATTTGTAAAAACAAACCTCCTAGAAGGGGAGAAAGCAAATGCAACAGCAAAAGCTAAACTTAAATTAGACACTGGGGAATTCACTCATGAGAATTCTCCAAGAAATCAAGTTCCTGGGGCATTACCTGGGTTATTTTAGATTGTATTTAAGAACAGACCCATTTTGCAGGAGTAAAATAAGCTTTAAAGGAAAGCAGTGTGGATCTGAGAACTGCAGAAGGGAAGAAGAGAGGATGCTGCACACCCAGAGTGCTCCTTCCCACTGCCTGTGCAGGGAGCAGGGACCACCTCGGTGGGCTGGGAGGGTCAGGGCCCCCTTGGGGGCTCAGTGTCTCACCCTCAGTGGGGTGGGAGGGTCAGGATTCCCTCTAAGGGCTCAGTGTCTCACCCCTGATGGGATGGGAGGATTAGGACTCTCTGCCAGTGCTCGGTGTCTCACCTTCAGTGGGGTGGGAGGGTTAGAACCCCCTTGGAGGGCTCAGTGTCCCACACCTGATGGGATGGGAGGGTCAGAACCCTCTCCCAGAGGGGCTCAGTGTCTCACCTTGGTAGGGTGGGAGGATCAGGACCCCCTTGGAGAGGTCAGTGTCCCTGGTGGTTTGGGATGGTCAGGGCTCAGTGTGTCACCCTGTGGGATGGCAGGGTCAGGGCTCAGTGTGTCACCCTCAGTGGGATGGCAGGGGCAGGGCTCAGTGTGTCACTCTCAGTGGGATGGCAGGGTCAGGGCTCAGTGTCTCACCCTGTGGGATGGCAGGGTCAGGGCTCAGTGTGTCACCCCTGGTGGGATGGCAGGGTCAGGGCTCAGTGTGTCACCCTGTGGGATGGCAGGGTCAGGGCTCAGTGTGTCACCCTCAGTGGGATGGCAGGGGCAGGGCTCAGTGTGTCACTCTCAGTGGGATGGCAGGGTCAGGGCTCAGTGTCTCACCCTGTGGGATGGCAGGGTCAGGGCTCAGTGTGTCACCCTGTGGGATGGCAGGGTCAGGGCTCAGTGTCTCACCCTGTGGGATGGCAGGGTCAGGGCTCAGTGTGTCACCCTCAGTGGGATGGCAGGGTCAGGGCTCAGTGTCTCACCCTCAGTGGGATGGCAGGGTCAGGGCTCAGTGTGTCACCCCCGGTGGGATGGCAGGGTCAGGGCTCAGTGTGTCACCCTCAGTGGTTTGGGATGGTCAGGGCTCAGTGTGTCACCCCCGTCTCTCTCTCTCTGTCTCTCCCCAGCCGAGGCTTTGGCCAGTCCAACTCGCTGCCGAGCGCCGGCTCCGCGGGGGCGGGTCTGGCCCGCAGGAACCCCCGGCAGTTCCAGATCCCCTCCCGCAACCTCCCCACGGCCCGGCTGGGGCTGCTGGGCCCCTCGGGGCTGCTGGGCACCCCCCAGCGCAGCCCTGCTGCCAGCCCTGCCATCCTCAAGCAGGGCAGACAGGTTGGTCGGCGTTCCTGGCGTTTCTGGCTCTTCCATCCCTGTCCCACGAGCTTCGTTTGTTTTTCCTTCTCTCACTTGTCCAGATCATCCCCAGGTTTATCCCCACTCTTCCAGCGGTTTGCAGGCATTTGGGATGGGCTCCCCTCTGTGCAGTGGGATGTGGAGGTGGGAGCAACAGAAGCTGAGTCCTCAAAGTGCCTTATAAAATAGGGAGAGGGGATTTTGGCAAGAGCAGATAATGGTAGGAGAAAGGGGAGGGTTCTAAATTGGCAGAGGGGAGATTCTGATTCAATACTGGGAAGGAATTCTTCCCTGTGAGGGTGGGGAGACCCTAGCACAGGGTGCCCAGAGAAGCTGTGGCTGCCCCTGGATCCCTGGCCGTGCCCAAGGCCAGGCTGGACAGGGCTTGGAGCAGCCTGGGACAGTGGAAGGTTTCCCTGCCCATGGTAAGGGGTTGTAAGGAGATTATCTGTAAGGTCCCTTCCAGCCCAAAGCATGCTGTGATCCTACAAGCCCAAAGTGGCTGTAAACCCACAGCACAGAGGGCTTTGCTTTGCATCCCATGCCTGTGTTTGCTCCCCACAGAACCTGTGGTTTGCCAACCCTGGGGGCAGTAACAGCATGCCCAGCCGCAGCCACAGCTCGGTGCAGAGGACGCGCTCGCTGCCGGTCCACACGTCCCCGCAGACCATGCTGATGTTTCAGCAGCCAGGTAGGCACCAGGGGGGCTTTTCCACTCACCCACAGCCAGGTGAGATGAGAGGAGCTGTGCTGGTGTGTCTCCCCATGGGCACATGGCACTCCCACTGGGGTATCTCTGAATTCCTGGGATAACCACACACCCCACTGGAGGGATTTCTGACCCTGTATGTGCCACGTTGACTCTGTGTTACAGTGCTGGTGCCTTGCCTTGCTCGTTTCTGAGGGGCTGCTGTCAGGAGGGAAGGTGGTGGTGGCTGATCCATCACTTTTTCCTGATGGATGGCCCCAGCCCCGCTGCGGAAGCGCTGCCTCCATGCACTCAGGGGAAATTCCTTCCACAGTGCGTGTGAAGGGAAATGCTGCTGTGTCAGTGCTTCCTTCCCCAGCACTGCCAAAGTGCTCCTGTGTATGGGAGCATCCTCTGATTCAGAGAGGATCCCTCTGACCTTGGACCCTGGACCTGGAGCATCCTGGCCCTGAGGAAGCCTCTTTGTGTATCCCTTCCTTAGCTTTGAGCCTTTTCCTCCCAACGCCCCATCACCATTTACACCTCAGGACAGGGAATCCATCCCCCAGTGAGCTCTCCCTCATCCCTGCACTCCTGCTGCTCTGGGCTGGCAGCCAGTGGTGTTAAACTGCAGCATTTGGGCAGCAAATGTTCCCTTCAGCAGGAGCAGCAGCTGTTCCCAGGTATTGATTAAACACTGGGACAAGGGCACATTTCTCAGGCGCTGGAGGAGAATGAATGGGTTTCTCTTCGTGTCAGCCTGCGGTGCATGAGGGCGTAGGAGGATCTGGGAGCCAAAGACGTGGATAAAGTCGCAAGGAAAATAAGCAATGATGTGATGCTGGGCTCACAAACCACTGTTTGCCAGGCTGTGGGGGGACCTCAACCCTCCTGGATCTCGTCCCGTGTTCCTGTGAGCCAGTGGAAAGCAGGAGATGCCTTCCAGCACAGTAGCACAAGCTGTATTTGCAGGTTTTGCTGCAGGGTGGGGAAAGTTTGCTGCTGTTTAGATGAGGACAGGGGTGTTGGAACGCTCCAGACTTCATGTGTGTGTCCCTTTTTTGTGCTCACCCCCTCGGGGATGTGGCAGTGATGATGTGGGTGGCTGAGTGGGGGCCAAGCTGGTCCCAGAGAAGCCAGACAGTGGCTGTGCTGGTCTGTGCTGCCATCCCATGTCCAAGCATGGACAGCATCCATCCCCAGGAGGTGACCAGGGCTGCCCCTCCCTGGGTGGGGTTTGCTCATGCTCCAGCTGCCTCTTACATCTCTTATCAGCACCTGAACCCCCTCAGATTCATCCTTTATGGACAACAGGGGGTGATGACTGCTTCTGTGAGTGTCTCTTGCTGAAGATGATTTTTCTGGCAGTCCTGTCAGACCCTCCTGGGGCATTTTTCTGATGGATTTTCCCACCAGAGCAGGCAGGCAGGGTCCCTGCCAGATCCCTGACCAGGATCTCTTATTCCCTTTGTCCCTGCAGAGTTCCAGGTGCCGGTGACTGAACCTGACATCAACAACAGGCTGGAGTCCCTGTGCCTGAGCATGACGGAGCACGCACTCAGCGGTGAGCATTCCCTCCTCCTGGGGCTCTTCCAGCACGTCCACGCCTCCTCTGCTGAGCCCCCCAGCCCCTGCCCAGTGCCCCCCAAAAGCTGGGACAGGCTGTGGCTGTGACAGCAGCCGGGGCTGGACGCAGGGATGCTCCCGGGGCTGCTCCCGTGGGAGCCGTGGCTTCTCTCGGCGCGGCGGCCGGGGCAGGGGGCGAAGCCGAACGCAGGGATCGCACCAGCACCAGTGGAGTCTGTGCTAATTAGCCACTCTTCAGCTTGCTAATGATAATTAGTGTTAGCTCGCTACTCTCGTTAGCTCTCGATGAAGCCCCTGCCGCCAGCGCGCTCGGATGGGTCACGGCTTTGGAGCGTTGTGCCCTCCTGCCACCGGATCCCTCCTCTGGCCAGGGTGAACCCCTGCCAGGCTGTGCCAGGGGCTGTGCCAGGGGCTGTGCCAGGGGCTGTGCCGGGGGCTGTGCCGGGCACCGTGCCCTGGTGCTGGCAGGCCTCACACAGCCGGGGGTGCCAGCGGATAACGGGCACGGGGAGGGAGGAGGAGCGGGGCAAAACCAAGCAGGGAAGATGGAGAGGCAGCAGCAGCAGCAGCAGCAGCAGCAGAGCAGTGGAGAGCCCGGTGCAGCACAGAGCCCCAGAAGCTCCCGGTGTCCAATGGAGCCCCAGGCACAAGGGATGGCCCCGGCGATGGGACGAGCGCGGCCGCCCGGAGTCCCCAGGGAGCAGCTCGGGTCTGCTGCGGAAATCCTGCCTGGACTGTGACCCGTGGCTGAGGACAGGAGCCCTCGCAGAGGACGAGTGCCACCAGGCTCCCTGCAGATGCAGCAGCCCTTCCTGGGGAGAGGAGCGGGAGAACAAGGACTGTGGGAAGCAGCAGGGCCCTGGCAGCATCCCTGGCTGGGAACACAAGGACACTTCTGTCACCCGAAGCGTTTCTGCGGCGCGTGCCCAGCCGAGGCTTAGCTGTCTTGTTCCTCTGCAGGGTACTGTTCCTCCAAGTTATTTTTTTCCAGGTCGCATTCCCCGAGCCTCTCCAAACCAGTTGTGCTATAAATAGCTCTTAAAAAAATAAACCTTTCGGGGGAGAAAAAAAAAAAAAAAAAAAGGCGTAACAAACAGTTTGTTTTTTAGTGTTGAGGAGGGAGGTGGCTGTGGTGCCCCAGGTGGTGACAGGGAATTCTCTGTTCCACAGCCACTCTGGGAGCTGCCTCCTGCCACTCTCCATGCTGGGGATGGGGTTTGGGCTGGGGGATGCGGGCTGGGATCAGGGCTGGAGGGTGGGAAGTGCTGTTGGGTGCTGATTTCTGCCCCTGGGGGTGGGCACAGGGGGCTGCTGGTACTGGGGTCAGTTTTTGGGGTGGGTCATGGACCCCTCGTTCCCGGGGTTGGGCAGTGGCTGGATGCATCCCTGCTGTCACAGGGAGCTGGGAACAGGGGCTCTGGGGACACAGAAAGGATGCCTGGGGCCTTTGTGTCCTTCCACAATCCTCAGATGGAGGAAAATTCTGCATCCTCTGCGGTGCAGCTGTTGCAGGGTTGGGTGAACCGTGGGCAAGGCAGCCCCTGGGACCAGCTCTGTCCCTGTCCCCTGGCTCCTGGTCAGGGACAATGAACTTGTCGTGCTGTAGGAGAGTCCCAGAGTGTCACCTGCCTTGTGACGAGTCCAGGCTGCCCAGAAACCCCCTCTGCTCCTGGGAAAGTGGTTGTGGGGCTGTGGCAGAAGGCCTGGACTGCTGTTGGGACAGCGACCTGGGGAAGCTGCTGTGGGGTGGGGACAGTTGGTGGCACAGAGGGACCAGCAGAGCACTGACACCCCAAAACCCTTCTGCACCCCTTGGGGAGATGGGAGGTGCTGAGGGTGGCCCCAACACCGCCTCGCTGTAGGGGCTGTGGGTTGGGGGTGCTTTGGGGGGGTCCATCCCCTAAATCCCCAGCTTGGGGGTTCCAGTGCTCACTGGGGCTGCTCCTAATTGTCCCTTCCCACTTGCAGATGGTGTCGACAGAACCTCCACGATCTAGAAGGCGTCGCCACGGGGACGCTGGGCGGGACAACAACTGCTGCGGGTCCAGCGGCGAGGTCGGGGCTTGAGGGAGCCTCAGCGATAGCTTGCATCCTTTCTCCTCTCTCCTCTCCTTTCTCCTCTCTCTATCTCTCTCCTGTTTTAATTTTGTGAATGTGTAGATTGTCCTTGTGAACATATCATTAGACTTGGAATTTGTGTTGTCATTTATTACATCCATGCTAAGGGTGGGGGGGGGGGAAACGATGGCAAAAAAAAATTTAAAAATCTCAGCGGCAGCGATGAAGCAGCACGGGGAGGTTGGGCTGGACATGGAGGAGGAGGAGAGTGCTGACAGTGGAGCGCTCACCGTGGGCAAACCCTGCTCCTGGACAGGATGCCAAGGAGCACGGAGCCCCACGTGGGGGTGTGTGACCAAAAACCCTTTGGGGAGGGTCCCTGTCCTGTCCTGCCAGGGCTTTGGGGCCGGCTGTCCCTTCTCTCGAGGTTCGCCGCTTTCGGGTGCGGGCTGACCCGGCCAGCCCAGATTGGAACAGAATTAATCAAATGACCCCAAAATTTCCTTTCAGTTCAGCCAAGAGATCTGCAGAGTGGAGGCAGCGTTGTGCTCAGGGCAGTGGAGGGTCAGGGGGTGCCTCTCCCTGCGCCCCAGTTGGATTGGGATGGGGATGGAGAGGGGACATCTTGCCCAGAGGAGGGTCCTGGGGCAGTCTGTGAATTTGGGAACACTGGCAGAGGTTCCTGCATCTGGCTCCACACATCTGGCCCAGCCTGCCCAAATCCAGCTGTAAGGGGCTTTTCCAGCATGGCCGATAAGAGATGAAGAGCCCCCATATAAAAGCCAAGTCACAAAGGGCACCAAAATGCAGCTTCACTGCCTTGTTTTCTTGGCATTACCCGTGGGGCTGGCAGGGGCTGGGCTGCCCCTCACCCACTGCTGCTTTTTATAACAAAAGCTAAATTTGGTGTTAAATTGGTAAATCTGACCCAGCACTGCTCTGACCTGCAGTGATGCTCCCCCCAGTCCCAGTGCTGCTCCGAGTCCTCCAATGGAATAATAACAAATATAAAATCAATTAATTGAGCTGATGGGCGGCAGCAATATTTCCAAAATGGGCTGTGAGGAGGACATGGGCAGCATTGTGTGCCAGGATCAGAGGGAGCAGGGCTCAGGGGGAGCCAGAGCATGGGCAGGGCTGGGAGACGTGTGAACCCTTTTGTCATGCAGCGTTTTTAAGTTGTTTTTCTAAAAAAAAAAAAAAAGAAATATATCTATCTATATATATTATATATATATATGTATACAAAAACCCAAGTGCCAAATGCAATGTTTTATGTTTGCTGTTCCTTGGTGTCCTGCTTCCCGGCAGACAGGAGGTTGAGGGGGGTGATGGGGAGGGTGGAGAAGGGAAAACCCGAAGGCCAGGGAGGTTGGGAAGGGGAGTGAGGAGGTGAAGGCGAAGCAGGGTGGGCGCTGGGGACCTGGGTCACCCCCGAGCACCCCCGGCTCGTGAGGTGTGAGCAGAGCCACCGTGGCAGGAGCCTCCCTCAGGGAGACTCCAGTGTATTTACAGAGCTGAAATTCTATTTATTCCTTCGCTGACTATGGACACGGAGGTTTTCTGATTGTTCAGAGAGATTATTTTGGATATTTTACCTATTAACTTGCTGTGGCTGGGAACCATGATAATGTCTGTTATTAACAACCACCAAATAATTCAATTGTTTTATCCTTTTGATGTTAAAAAAAAAAAAAGAAAAAATGCTTATTTTCCATTGACAGTCTAGAGGTTAATAACGACTTAGTTGTGTTTGCTGTTTCTTGTTTTGTTTTTTTTGAGTAAAAACAACAAAAAAGTGGCTTCAGTTGTGTTGGGGAAGTGCTGCCTGGCTCTGCCTGCCCGTGCTAAGTGCGGGTGGCAGAGCTCCAGGGAAAGAAGCTTAAAAGGGAGGGGGAAAAAAAAAAGCTTGAATCCTAAAAGAAATAAAAGTTATTTATAGAAAGAAAAAAGAAAAGAAAAGAGAAACTCCTCCGACAGTTGCATGAGTGAAGTCAAATATTCAGTAATAAAGCGGCAGTGCCTTTCTTTTTGTACCCCCGCTGCTGTCCCCTCCCTGTCCTGTTGGAGATGTCACCAACACGGGGCCCTGGGGGTCAGCTGGGCAAATCCCCCCCTGTGCTGCCCCCGGGACCCTCTCCTGGTGCTGATCCCCCGGCCAGCCCAGCACACACAAGTGCCCTTGGGCCCGGCGGAAGGGACACAACCCTGTCCCCTGGGTGGGGACACAACCCTGTCCCTGCAGTGTCCCCATCCCTGGAGACACAACCCTGTCCCTTGGGTGGGGACACAACCCTGTCCCTTCAGTGGGGACACAACCCTGTCCCTTCAGTGGGGACACAACCCTGTCCCTTCAGTGTCCCCATCCCCAGAGGCACAACCCTGTCCCTGCAGTGGGGACACAACCCTGTCCCTTGGGTGTCCCCATCCCTGGAGACACAACCCTGTCCCTTCAGTGTCCCCATCTCTGGGGATACAACCCTGTCCCTTCGGTGTCTCCATCCTTGGGGACACAACCCTACAACCATGTCCCTTCAGTGTCCCCATCCCCTGTCCCTTCAGTGTCCCCATCTCTGGGGACACAACCCTGTCCCTTCAGTGTCCCCATCCCCTGTCCCGTGTCCCCATGTCTGGGGATACAACCCTGTCCCTTGGGGTGTCCCCATCCCCAGAGATACAACCCTGTCCCTTCAGTGGGGACAATCCTGTCCCTTCAGTGTCCCCATCCCCAGGGACACAACCCTACAACCCTGTCCCTTCAGTGTCCCCATCCCCTGTCCCTTCAGTGTCCCCATCCCCTGTCCCTTCCGTGTCCCCATCCCCGGGGACACCCCGAGCTCGGCTGCGCTGGGGTTGAGCTCAGCTCAGCAAAACCCCCCCGAGGGGTTTAGGGTGGCGGCATCCAGCAGGAAAAAATCCCAAACTGTGGTGGAAGCTGGGTCAGCACTTAGGGAAGTGATTTCTGTTGTCACCTTTCTCCATGTCGGGTTTGGCTTTGGGAATGTGCCTGGTGGAAAGGGGGTGGCTCCCGCGGACGTCTATAATTTGCACACAGCGACAATAACACTAAAGTTGATTTTATACGAGTCATCAGAGTTTGCAAAGTGAGTTTTATTTTTTGTATTCCTTTATCTTTACTTAAAGGTGAATGTGTATTCCTCTGGGAGGAATAGGAAGAAAAAAAAAACAAAAAAGAAAAATACATTAAAAAAACCAGGAATGTTAATAATGTTAAACAGAATACTTCCTCCCTTATTAATATATATAACCCTGATGTATTTATGCCTATTGTAAGCTGACTTTAAAGAGCTTTGACCTCTCTTCTGTTGCATGCCGTTCCCGGGCAGCCTCTCCTTGTCCATGCATGCCTTTTGTCCTGGTTTTTCTGTACAAAGTTAGTGCACAAAAGAACTATTTTTGCCTAGTTAATGTTGCCGAGCAATGCCTATTTTTTAAATTTTAATTTCTTTTTTTGTTGTTTTTTTGGTCATATACGGCAATAGCATGTTTGTTACATGTAAAAGCTTCCAGATATAAAGAATTACTAATGTTTGGAGATGCCAGTCTTTGCAAGTGTACAGTTTTCCAATGTTGTTCCCAGTGAAACACCCTCGTGATTTCCACTTGCTCCCATGTATTTATTACTCATTTCCTCCCGTGTAACTAGGAACCATGGCTATATTTCATATCTGCTCTATATTGAAAGTGAAGGGAGATGATTAATACAAGGTTTTGTAACACTGGGGTGTGGCGCCTCCTTATTTATCCCCTTCTTGGCAGCTGGCTTTGGACTCCTTGAGGCAAAAAAAAGAAAAAATCTGAATTCAATAGATGTTCGTCCCGTGGGCAAGAGGGGAGGAGCCTCCACAGTTCCACAGGGGGGTTGGGATCCTCATTTAAAGCCTGAGGCAGAGCTTCCCAATCCCTGGCATTCCCCATGCAGCTGCTTTGCTGTCCCTTTGGGGACATCCTTGCCCCAGGAGCTGTTCAGATGCAGGATTTTCCTTGGAAATGGGGGCTGGAGCAGCTCAGAGGCTGTGGAGGCACTGGGGGCTTGGCCCAGAGCCTCAGTGTGTGTGTGTGGAGAATTTTGGGGTGGGAATTTAAGGCTGGGTTCTTTCTGGGCTTAAAACCTGCACATTTCAGGCCCTCCTGGGGCTGGATCAAGCAGAGGATGCTCAGAGCCAGTGCTGCCACTTCCCGTGGATACCCTGCTGTGGGAAGTGCCAAGGGCAGCACCTTCTGCCCCTGGTTTTTCCCATAATTTCTCAAACTGAGCCTCCGCATCTCCAGGCTGACCAAGGCCAGCCCTGCAGGCTCCTCTCTGCCCCATCAGCCTGGCCATTCCTGCATCCAGGTCCAGGGGTGCCCTCCAGAGACCTCCTGGATGTCCCAGCCCTGCTCATTGTCCCTCCACAGGCATCAGGGTGGCTCAGGTCCCCCATGAGGAGCAGAACTTGCAAACACATTCAGGGTTTATTCAGGTTGTTTGAACCCTTCATCTGCTGCTTCTCCTAGGATGAGGCTCCTGGTGAGCTCTCCAAATGCTGATGGTGCCAAGACCCCAGAACCAGGTCCTCAAGCTCCTCCTATTTGGGATGCTCCCAAGCATCTTGGGCCAGGCCACCCCAGAGGGGAAATATTTGCCATATATAAATAATAAAATTAATTCAGTCCCACCTGAGTTTCCCTGTCCATCCACAGCCCATGGCCATGGCTCTCTGCACTCGTGGGGAATTGGCCTCCCAACACAGCTCAGACAAACTTAAATCCCAAAAAAAGCCATCTCCTTCCATACAATTTGCCTTTCCAGGTTCCTGTGCTGCTGTCTGGGTCTCTCAGTGCAGGGTTGTTGCCCTAAGGGAGAATGGAAAAGGCAGAAACACCTGGGTTGGAAAAGTGGAGCTGGAAGGGCCAAAAAGGCTCCAAGGAAATTCATGGCAGCCACAGGTCAGGGAGAGTCTGTGGGTCCTGTGCCTGGAAAAAGGAAAGAGCCTTTAAAAAGGAAAAACAGGAGGAGAAAAAACAACATTTCCATGCTGCCAGAAGCTGCTGGGTGACTCCATTGCAGACACCAAAGGCTTTACCTGGATTCCACCACACCTGAGCCCCGTCCAGCCCAGGGAACTCTGATCCCCTTCAGACTGCAGCCCCTGCCCAGCTGGGAGCAGAGCCAGGAGCTGCTGGGCTCTCAGGATCCCAGCAGGAGCTGGATAACCCCACGTGTGTTGGCATGGTCTCTTATTCCGTGTCTGCCTGTTCCAAACGGTGGTGGAGAAGCAGCCCCAGCCCTGGAGCCAGGCAAGTGCCCCTTCCAAGGGGATGCTCCTGGCCTGGATCCTGCTGTGGGTACAAATTCCTCGTTTTTAACGCTGACTGGGATATCCCAGGGAACAACCTGCCCAGCAGGAAGGGATTTCCCGCTCCAGGGAAGTTTTATGCAAGATGCAGAGGGCTTTTCCAGCAGGGATCAGGGAATAATGGATTCCCCACGTCTGCTGGCTGTGCCAGAGGCAGGGTGATGCTGCTGGCCTGGCTGCCAGCCAGGAATGCTCCAGGATACACAAATTCCCAGCTGCTCCGGCAGCCCCGGCCAGCAGAGTGCCCTCTGCCACCAGCAGGAGCTGCTTTGGCTGGGATCAGCAAAGAGATCGGGAATGCACCCCTGGGACAGGGATGGGATCAGCCTGGGCACCCACAGAGCTCCCCAAGGCTTCTCCCAGAGCCCAGCACAGGGGCCTGGAGCAGCAGAACAGCAGGGGAACAGGTTTAAACTAAAAGAGGAGAGATTTAAATGAGTTAGGAAGGAATTTGTTACTCAGAAGGTGCTGGGGCCATGGCACAGGTTGTCCCCAGAATCTGAGGCTGCCCCATCCCTGGAAGTGTTCAAAGCCAGGGTGAACAGGGCTTAGAACAAGCTGGGATAGTGGATGGTGTCCGTGCACACAGCAGGGACTGGACAGAAGATGATCTCCTTTTTTTTTTTGCAGCCAAAACCATTCTGTGCTTCTATAATTTTCCCTCTTTATGGAAACACCCCATGGACAGAGCCTGCTCAGCCAAAATCCCCTCTTATCGAAAGAAAATCGATTTTTGCCTAATTTTGAATAATAATTTTTTTTTTTTTATATAATACCTCATCCTGAAAGGTAGCCTCTGCTTTTGGACACACCATCTCCATCCCCACCCCTGTCCAGGGGCAGCACAGGGGGTGTTTGCAGCATCACCCAGCAGTGGGGTGCAGTGCAGGGTGATGATGGTGCCCCTCTCCCATCCCCACTCTGTAATTCAGATGATCCCTGGGCTTCCCAAAAACGCCTCTCCAGCCCCAAGGAAGCTCCTGCAGCGAGCAGAGCTCGGGGCGGGCTCAGCAGGGGGAGCCACAGACTGTGCAGGGAGCCCTCACTGCGACATCCCCTGAAAAATCCCCTCGCCGGGATTCCTCCTCCTGGGGAGATGAGAGGCCTCAGAAAAGAATGGAAACAAGAATTATCTGACTGCTTGGGAACGTGGTCTGGAGATCGTTTACCAACAGGTAACGATTTGGTTACCTTTGATTGGTTCCATGTGAATTGTTTTTAATTAATGACCGATCACCATCAGCTGGGTCAGACTCTCAGGAGTCAGTCACGAGCTTTCATTATCACTCTTGTGAAGCCTTCTGATGTATCCTTTCTGTTTCTTTAGTAATAATATAATATAATATAATATAATATAATATAATATAATATAATATAATATAATATAATATAATATAATATAATATAATATAATATAATATAATATAATATAATATGGTATTATATTATATTATATTATATTAATGTATAATATATTCATATTTTATATAGTATATGTTTTATATATTTTTATATTATATATAAAATATAGTAATGTATTTATTATTATATTCATATATTGTATATAATTATAAATATATAATATATATTTGTGTATAATATATTTATATATTTTATATAGTATATGTATTTTATATATTATCTATAAAATATATTTTATAGAGAGTATATAAATATAATAATATATAATATTATTACATTATTATATATAAAAATATATTATTATCATATATAAAATTTATTATAAAATATATAATTAAATAATAATTATGATATATCAATATTGTAATATATAATTATAATAATTATAATATATAAATATATATAAAATATAATATTATTATATAATTATATATAATTATAAATATATAACATAGATTTGTGTGTGATATATTTATATATTTTTATGTATATCTTTTATATATATTTATATAATATATAATATATATTATAATAATATATTGTATAATGTCAACATGTATTATATTATATTATATTATATTATATTATATTATATTATATTATATTATATTATATTATATTATATTATATTATATTATATTATATTATATTATATTATATTATATTATATTATATTATATTATATTATATTATATTATATTATATTATATTCAGCCTTCTGAGACATGGAGTCAGATTCTCATCTCTCACCTTGTTCTGGGGACCCCCTCAAACGCCACAGGGACCAGCTGAGCCCCCGGGACATCCCTGACCTCGGGCATCCCCCAGGGCCTTTGCAGACCCCTGCCAGCTCTCCCTCCCTCCCTCCCTCCCACGGCTGCTTCCCTACAAAACCTTTCCCGTCCTTCTCTTCCTCCCCAGCCAGGCCCCGTTCCCCCCAGCTGATCTCCCGTGGTGAAGGGCAGTGCAGGAGAGGCTGCAGAGGTGGGCACAGAGCTGGGGCTGGCACCTGGGGCTGTGCCCACAGCCAAGGGCTGGCCCCTGCACAGCACCAAAAACCAGCAGGGAATGTCCTGAGCTGGAAGGGACCCTCAAAGGCCCATCCAGTCCAACTCCTGGCCCTGCACAGACACCCCAACACCCCCACCTGAGAACATTGTCCAAATCTTCCTTCAGCTCTGGCAGGATTGCTGCAGTGACCCCTTCCTTGGCTGCATCCTGAAATTTTGCCTTTTTCCCACACACTGATGCCCCTCAGGCTGGAGCAGTGTCTGTCCCCTCCTGCAGCAGCTCCATGCCCCAGGACAGGGTGCCAGCTGTGGAGGAGCTGTGCTGGCACCAGGGGATGCCCAGGGGCGTCAGAGGCACCAGAGCAGGGCAGGGCAGGGGTGCTGAGGCACAGACACCTGGGCTGGGCCCAGGAATTGCTCCCTCCATGGCTCCCACACATCCAATCCAAAGCAGCGCTGCTGTGCTCTGCCTTGGCACCTTTGAAATCATTTTCAGGCCTTTGCAGAGCAGTTGATCCCCCTTAGTTTGGGTTTTTCACCTTTGCTTCACTGTCACAATCCTGGTGTGGGGAAGAACAGCAAACAGAGGGAAGGTGGCACATTCACCTCCCAAAACCACCCCTGCAACACCTCAACACCCAAAACAAGACATAAACTTGTTAAAACAACAAATTCCCTGTGATTATATTCTTGGTGTATTTCAACAATATTCCTTTGAATACTGGGATTTATTTTCTGTCCCTCCCAGACCAAGACTTATTAACAAGAGCTTTAATGTTTTGTGCCCCCTCAACTCCTAAATCATGAGTGTAACTTCCAAAACAGCTGGAAGGAAAAGCTTTTCCTAGAAGCTGTTATTCCAGAAGGGCTCGGCCAAGGCTCAGAGGGCACAGCTCATTACAGGCTCTGTCCCAGCTCCAGAAACAGGAGCAGGAACAGGAGCTGAGGAGCTTGGGGAGCTCTTTAAGGAACTCTCCAAAGTGTGGAAGGTTCTGGAGGCTGCTCAAAGCCTCTGGGATGATCCCAGCCTTGCCTGCAGTTGCTGGAAGACAGATTTTTGTCTAAAAAGGGCCAAATTTGGAGCCCAGATCTGGAGGAATTGCCTGAACTGAAGCGTCCTGTTGGGCTTGGCAGTCTGGGGCTTGGTGGCCAGGCAGGGCTCTCCCAAATTTAATGATTCCATGATAAAAACCTGCATGTAGAGGTGGAACACAAGGGTGAGGGCCAAAGAGCCCAGGACATGGCTGGACATGGGATTTACAGATTGAGGTTTATGGATTGGGATTCCATGGCACAGGGATTTATGGAATGGTCACTCCACAGCACAGGGGCAGGAGGTGATGGGAGACACCCAAAATAACCAAAGTGAGAGGAAAAAAACCTCAAAGAAGCTGCTCAGATATTTTCTCTTGAGAAAATAAAATTGATAAGCAACACATAGCACTGGAGAGCATCGGGAAAGGAATGGAGCTCGTGATAAATCAGGTGGAGTCCTGGGAAATGGGGCAGGTCAGGGCTGGGAGGATGTCCCCTTCTTTAACAGCTTTTGGTCCTTCTGTTTTAGCTTTTAGTTGCAGATTTTTTGGGGGGGGGGGTTTGTGGTTTTGGTTTTAGGGGTTTTTAGCTATAAAGCAAAGTATTGGAAGCAAAATATTTTTTCGCCCCCATGAAAACAGATTTTCCCACGATGGCAAAGCCAGGGAAGCTCCTTCCCAATCCCACACCTTAAAAAAATTTTGAAATAGAAAATTCCTTGCAGAAGTGCCTGTTTTCCCAAGCAGGCCATTTCCCACCACAAGCAGCAGCTTTCATGCAGAGCTGTGGGAAAGGCAGAATCAGCCTCACCACAGGGATGGGCCTTGCCAATGCTCCTGGGGCTTCCCAGGGGATTTAATTCCACACAGTTCAGAGCATTTGGATCCAAAGGTCAGAAGGGGCTGGAGGAGGCTTCATTCACCCTCCCTTCTCCCTTCCTGGCCCCAGGGTGGACACAAACCCTGGGACCCCTTCCCTTGCCCTTGGGCTGCCCTGCTCATCACCAGTCTGCCACCCATGCATTTTATATTTTTATTTTTTCCCCTGAATCCCAGCAGTATCTGCTTCCTGGGAGGCTGGAGGACAAGGAGGAATGGCTTTAAGCCCATCTGCCCACCCTGGGGACAACTTTGGGGCAACCCAACCCAACCCAACCCAACCCTGGTTTCGCCTTCGAGGTTCCTCGTCACGGATGCTGATGGGATTCATCTGTTCAGGAACCAGGAATTCCCTCAGGTTAATGTGGGGTCCAGGACAGCTCAAGAAGAGCACAAAGGGTACAAGAAGAGTGTGAAACCCCCAAGCTCAATGCCAGGAGCAGCCCCTGCCCCTCACCACCCTGCTCCGGTGTTTCTGCTCTGGATTCCCCTGGCTCCAAGCAGCAGCATAAGAGAAGAAGGTGACAACAGATCCTGGAGGTTTTTTTGCTTCCCATTCACCAGCTGGGGACTCCCCTGTGGAAAACAGCACCACCCAACCCAGCACCTCATCCACGAGTGAAAACCATCCCCACACGAGGGCAGGGAGCTCTGTCCCTTCCCCTGTGCAGAACCATCAGCTCCAGGACCCCAAGGATGCTCCCACTCCAAAGGAGAACATTTTGCTTTAATGTTTCAGAGACAATGCACTGGAGAGCAGCACAACAGGGGCTGTACATCCTTTACATATTTACACACGGGGTGTGGTTAAAGCTCCTGTGTCTGAACAATGCTGACATCCCAAAAAACTCACTGAGATCAACAACAGCAAAAAATGGGAACAAAATCCAAGGCCACGAGTAGAGAGAGGTGTGTTTTAAGGACTACAGGTCACGTGGAAATAAAGAACAGTGGTGGTGCAACGTGAACTTTATCCTGAATAGAGATAAGTGGTTAAAACACAACTTTTTTGGCGCCTCAGGACCAACACAGTGTTTTACAGAGATTTAATTCCCAAACTGAAGCAAGGAAAAAGAAATAAGTGTACTGGTGTGTGCCCCTTTGGTCCTCAAAATCTCCTTCCAGTCGAGCTAAAAGGAGAGGTTCACTGCCAAGCTCAGGCAAGAAAGGTTTAAGGCTTTTCAGCTGGAAATTTGTAACAAACTGAACTGAAAACTGAAATGCCATGGGGTTGGTGTGGCTTAGCAATGTGCAGCACAGCTTGTTCACACCAGAGACAAACACTGTCCCAGCACCCAATCCTACAAACCCAGGGCAGAGGGTGCTCCAAAAGATTCTTCAATAATGCTGTGAAGGTCCTCAGAGTGAAATTAGTGTAATTAAACACATGAGCTTGTTCTCCTTCAAAAAGCTCTTCAGGCCCAATCTGACCAGACGTGATTTTTATTTTTGTTTGCAACTGGAAGCAGAAGGGAGGAATGTTGGTGAGACGGAGCTGGGCAGAGCAGAAACTGCCCTGAGCTTCGTGGACAGCTTGGATTGATGTCCACAAAGCAGAGAGAGCCCCGGGAACCCGCGGGCACCCAACCCCTGGCTCGCATCTGTTTCGCAAGCTCACTGTGAGCAGGGTGGTTCTCATTCGCTCCTCATCTTTTCCCAATTAAGAGTTGCAAAACACCCATTAAAACGGTAACAAAGCAGAAGTTCAGCCAAGTCCAGCTGGACTGAAACTTTTTGTACCAATTCTGCCACTTACAGAGGTTGCCACACACACGGGGGTGGGGGAAATGTGGTTTGATTCATCCTGGTGGCCCTGGAAATGCTTTTGTCAGCTGCTCTTGTGAAACGAGAGCTGCTGTCACTCCAGGTTGCTCTGCCCTGGAATAACCCAACCTGTGGGCAGGGAGGGGAGGTACCTGGGCTGTGCTCAGGATTTCACGCCCACCTTTGGTCCAGCATTGGAAATGGAAACCTTGGAATGCTTGCAAATCTTCATTTTCACATTATCAGACTGATTTTAGCTTCTCAGTCTAACGCGTGAAAAGCCAAGAAGGAAAGCTCAAGATATAAATATCATTAAAAACCTCTTTGGATACCTCAGTACTCTGCAGACAGACTCTGCAGGGTTTTTTCCTCCCCTCTGTTAAAGTTTCCTTAAAAACAGTAAGAGACTGACAGTTCAAGTGGTCAGAGCTTCTGAGGCACAGAGAAAAAGGTGCATAAACCCCTTTGTACTGAGACAGGGCTGTGCCCCAAATAATTCAGAAGTTAATTCCCTGCCTGTTAAGAGGATAGGAAAAATGGAGTTTACACATTTCTCAAACAAACAAACAAACAAAAAAAAAAAATACACAGAAAAGGAAGGTTAATACTAGCAAGAATATAAAACACACCAGAGGTAACAATTCAGAGGTATAACACACATATCCAGGTACTGAAACAGCCACTGCAGGACTTGCAATAAAACATAATTCAGTCCAATAATTCAGGACAATCCCAACCCTACAAAGATCCACATCCTTTCGGGTGTTTCCTGTGCTGCTCCACATTTATTCTCATAAACACAACATATCCATTTCACTCCTGAGCCCCACTTCTCTCCTGACTGCTGGATATTCTGCATCAAGGACGGAAGAACATTTCCAAACTCCTGTTTGTGGCATCAGTGGGAATCCAGGAGGAGCCTCCCCCATCCCACCTTCCCCAGGTGCCACCAGGAGCCTCTCACTGCACGGGGACCATGACAACAATTCACAACCATTGAGTTTAGAGCTGGGACGTGGGGACAAGGACAGACAGCGACACAGGACAGGACAATCCAGAGGGTGACACGGTTTCAGCTCCTGATGAGGGTCAGGAATTCCTCCCGGGTCTTGGGGTCCTCCCGGAACACGCCCAGCATGGTGCTGGTCACGGTTTTGCTGTTCATTTTCTGCACCCCGCGCATCACCATGCACATGTGCCTAGGAGAGAGCAGAAAATCGTGCCTAGAGAAAGTCAGGGCACCAGGAACACTGCTGGGGAAGGGAATCCCACAGGGAGAGATGGTTCTTACGTGGTGACACTCAGTTCTGGGAGGGTCACAAAACCTCCACAAGCAGAAAGGGCACCTGCAGCTCCTCAGCTGGGGAAGGGTCACATCCTCAGCCACTGAGCTCTGCCTTCCCTCTGATCCCAGGGAAATCCCACCCTCCCAAGGGGCACTCTGCTCACAGGACATGCCTGCTGCTGCTCCCAGGCTCTGACTGCTCCAGGAGGCAGCAGGAGCACAGGGCATGGACCTGGTGCAGTGGGGAAGCTCCTCCCTGCCACATCTCCACACAGGATCAGGCAGCTCCCACTTTAAATGTGAGCTCCAGCACATCAGCATCACTAATTTTTTAATTACTAGTAGTAATAAGTTACTATTAATAGTGTTGTTGTTGTTGTTATTATTGTAATTACTAATCCCTCTGCCTGACAACCAAGCACAGCACAGAGCCACCATGCACCAGCCCTGCAGCACAGGGATCCCACGGACCAGGATCCCACCCAGGGGACACCTGGGATCACACAGAGCTGGGATCACACCCCTAGAACATCTGGGATCACACAGAGCTGGGATCACACCCATGGGACACCTGGGATCACGCAGAGCTGGGATCCCCGACCTGGAACTTCTAGGATCCCAGACCTGGAACTCCTGGATCCCACCCCTGGAAGTGCTGGGATCACACCCATGGAACATCTGGGATCCCACAAAGCTGGGATCCCACCAATGGAACTCCTGGGATCCCACCCATGGGAACCTGGGATCACACAGAGCTGGGATCACACCGATGGGACACCTGGGATCCCACAGATCTGAGATCTCACCAATGGAACTCCTGGGATCACACAGAGCTGGGATCCCACCACTGGAACACCTGGGATCTCACCCCTGGAACACCTGGGATCTCACCTGTAGAACTCCTGGATCCCACCCCTGCAACTCCTGGGATCACACAGAACTGGGATCCCACCCTTGGAGTTCCTGGATCCCACCCTGGACCTCCTGGATTCCACCCTGGAGCTCTGAATCCACCCTGGAGCTCTGGGATCACATAAAGCCAGGATCCCACCCCTGGAACTCCTGGGATCACACAGAACTGGGATCCCACCCTTGGAGTTCCTGGATTCCACCCTGGAGCTCTGGATGCCCCCCTGGAGCTCTGGTTTCACTCACGTGGCTTCCACGACGACGCCGACCCCGGCGGGCTGCAAGGCCTCTGTGATGGCGATGGCAATTTGTTTGGTAAGGCGCTCCTGGACTGGGGGAACAACAGGGAATTCAGGCTCCCAGAGGGCCAGGATGGTTTGGCTTGGAAGGGACATTCAGGCTCATCTCATTCCCATTCCAAACCCCCCACCATGGGCAAGAACAGCTTCCACCAGACCAGGGTGCTCCCAGCCCTGTCCATCCTCTTTTCCAATTGTATCCTGCAACAGAGCTTTTATTTTCTTGTTTATCTTTGGAGCCACCTTGCATTCCATCTCTCCAACCACAATTTGTTCTACCAGCTCCTCCATTTCCTATTTTGCAAGAGGATTTTCTTGCCTCTCTGCTCTGTTTCAATTTTTAATGTTCCCAACGTTCCTGCTGCACCATTCATTCCACACGCCCGATTTCTTTCCTTAGGGAAAGGAAGCTGAGATCAAAAATGAGCTTTGTCCTGCAAAGCTTCACTTCCTGCAGCTCCAGCATCCTCTATTCACCAGCCTGGTGGTCACTGAGACTTCTCTTGCCAAGACCAGGCCAAATTTAACCATGGAACAAAGGCAGCAGGATCAGCCCAGCCCAAGGCTTGGACCCTGCAGCTTCCTCTCCCTCTCAGGGGCAGGAGGCAGCTCTTGCTCCTTGCTCCAAGGATTCCTGAAGGCATCTCTCCAAATCTCTGCAGGAGAGCTCATCCCCAGCAGCATCCAACTGGTTTAGTTATTCCTGGCAGCTCCACCTGGAGCACTTTCATCCCTGGAATCAGTTCCAGGCTCCATTTAGTTCCCTAAGCAGAAGTTATCTTCACTGGGAATGCAGGGGCTAAGAACAGCAGCATAACCTCTTCAAGAAACATTTTTCTCCCTTCTTAAACTCCACATCTACAGTTACCAGCCCCCTGCACTGACTAGGAGAGGAGAGCATACAACAAACACCAAATTTCGTGTTTACCTTGTAATCTTCTACTGTATATTTCCACGATCCTAAAGGAGAAAGGAAAAAGACAATATTACAGTTATTCCCAGCTGGCCACTGGCTGATCTTCACAATTAATTTGGTGCTGCCAAAAGAGACCCCTGTGTGAATCCATGGCTGTGAGGAACATCTCAGCCTGCCCTTGGCACATCCCTGTGTGCAGGGACAGGTTCCCCCCACCTGCAGCACCAGGGATTATTTCAGGGCAAACCAGTCACTCCTCTGGTCTCCTTCTGCTGGTTTGCAATTCCTTGTATCCCCACCCACCTGCATCACACAGCTGTGGGGGAATTCATGTCCAAAATCTCCCTAATTTCTGAACATTTCCCTGTGTTTCAGACTGGACCAAATGCTGCCTTAAGGTCAGCTCAGATAATGGATGCCCAGAATGCTGGAATTGAGCAAGAAATGTTTGGGATTCTTGCATCTGACCACAAATTTAGCTGAGAACAATGAGACAGAATTGGCCTTATTTAAAACAGAATCTCTCCACCCACTCATATCTCACCCCATCCTTCACATTTCAGTGCAGGATCACCTCAATGGTCCCCTCCAGTACAACTCCAAATTTAAGCCATTGGTGGCAGTGGAAGCGACACTCAATGACAGCTCCAGAATCCACACATTTTAAAAAATCCATATAATTGCTCTGTAACTGCAGGGGCCGTTCATGCCAAGCTCAAATGCTTAATTACACTTCAAGTGGCCACAAAAAGGAGTTGCTGTAAAGCTTTGATACCTGTCTGGGCACACCAGACAAAAGCCAGACACTGGCTGGCAGCCTCAAGCATCACTTACAAGAATCATCCCTGACAATGAGACTCTCCTGCTGCTTTTGAGAGAGAATTAAATGCACAAACTGCCCTCCAGCAATGAAATGGTTGTGCTACAGCATCAAACAAAGCAACACAATGTTTAGATTAACCATATGGATAGGAAACATGCTCAGATATTGCACAGAAGAAGTCCTAACAAGGTGTTTATGTAAAAACAGTTGTTTGAAAGAGCATTTTCAAGCCTGAGCTTAAAACCCAGGGAAAGATGTTTGTTTACTGAATGCAGGTCATCCACAACTACAGAAACTCACCACATAAAACTAATCCTATTATGAAAGATTAGGCCTAGAGCACCAGCAGCCTCACAAATCTTGAACACTGGCTGCATTATGCAGGGCACCAAAGGCAGGCACAGTTTGACCCCCAAACCTCTTCATGGTGAGCACTCAAAAGTGAGAACATTTTGTTATACAAGAACCTAATCTCTTCATTATTGCAGAATATGGGAGTCTCACCCTCACTTTACACAGAGGCAAGATTTGAGATTTGGGCACAGTGCAAGAAGCCTTGCACATATTTTGATGCAGGTTTCCATTCTGAGGATAAACAGGAGGAAATTTTTATCTTTCCAGCACCATAGTCTCACTTGCATTAAAAAAAAAATCCATGAAAAGCATTTTGGGCTCCTTTTTCCAGCTGCGGACAAGAGAGAAACAGAGACCAGAGCAAGCACAAAGCAGTGGGTGCACATTTCCAATGTGATCCTTGATGCTGCATGGGAACCCTGCAGAAATGAAACCTCGTGCTCAGGACAGTCTCTTCAGGAATGGATTCTCCTCAGAAATCCAACTCCAAAGAACAAACCCCCCAGCCCTGCCCCACCTAAAGACCCACCCAGAACTCAACACCAGCCATGGGATGCCACACACATCCCCAAATACGAGCAGCCAACAGGAGATGAGGATTTTGCCCAACAGCTGCAGGTCTGACAGCTCAGAACCCCAGCCTGCAACTCCAGCAGCTCCTACAGCCACAAAAAAAAAACAAAACAAAAAAAAAAAAAGAAATAAAAAAATAAAAACCCACCAAAACAAAACAAAACCAAACCTCTTTCCAGCCTTTTAACCAGAGCAAAGCCCACTCCTAAATGCCTCCCTGCAATAGGAATTTACACAGCAGAGATGTGAGATGTGACCTCCAAGGACCCTTCCCCTTCCAAACCCAACTCTGCTGTGCAAGCAGAGCCCAGAACACATCTGGATCCCTTTAGGACATTTTGCTGCCATATCCTACAGGTTCCTTACCTGCTAAGGAAACCCAGCAGGCAGGCAGATTTGCAGGGCTAATTTCTCATTAGTGTTGCTGTAACTACAGCAGGATTAACAGACCCATCAGGGAAAGCAGAACCTATGTGGTGTTTTTGAGCTGCAGCCAAATTTTTACATTTGTTTCTCCACTCTGATCCCAAATAATCTGCTTATTGAAGGGATCTACCATCCTCTTCCTCACCAGCAGGAGAAAGTGTCACTTAAAAACAAGAGCCAGTGCAACAACTGATCCAAGGGAACTTGCTGAGGGAAAAAAAGCTGTTTAACATACTAAATGGATTTCTCAAGTGCATCACAATTGCTTTGTTTCTTAGGCTGAACTTTATCTATAAAATCTACCCCACAGCACTCTCAGCAAGTTTGCAGTGAAAGAAAGAAATGTCACATTTTTTCTGAAGAGTCAGCTAAGAGATGAAAGCTTTAGATTGAATTTATATCCATGAAATGTGTTCATTTACGGATTTTTGTTCTTATTAGCCAATTTACACCCAAGTGGTAAAGAGCTGGAAATTCTCACTGGTTTTTTGTGGCTTGCCTTAGAACATAACCAAATTCTCTTGTTCTTTGCCTCAGAGCTCCCTGCAGACTCTGGGGGAACCTACAAAAGCATCAGAGCTCTGCTGCAGCCACTGGTGAGAATTAACACATAGCTCCAAGATTTATCTGTCCTCTCCACATAAAATAAAATAAAATAAAATAAAATAAAATAAAATAAAATAAAATAAAATAAAATAAAATAAAATAAAATAAAATAAAATAAAATAAAATATAAAATAATATATAAAACATAAATGAAAATAAAATAAAATAAAATACCACAAAAAAAAAAACGCCCAAAAAAGAATCCCAAAACCAATGCTGCGGATTGGTCTAAATCCAAATCCAGGACACAAAGTGGGCTGAGCTCTAGAGGCAGAGGAGATTAACAAGATTAACAGATTAACACAGCTAGCACAGCCTGGAATCCTTTTTACAAATTAGCATCACTTTCATTAGAACACTTACCTGGCGAGCTTGCTGAGGCCGAGCACTTGTTTGTTGGGGAGATAACCAATGTGTACCTGGGCAGGGGAGAAGAGCCATTAACAGCAGCAAAAGCACCCTCCCAAGGGCAGGTGGAACTCATGCACAGACAATGGGATGTGCATTTGCCCCAGGACTGACTCTGGGACTGCCCAGAGGTCTCAGCAAGTGGGAGGAACGTGGCACCACGCAAGCCTGGGGAACTGTGGAGCTGAGGCTGGGAGCATCTCACGAGGTCCTGGTGAAGAACAGGGGAGCTTTTCTGAGGGGCAGAGCAGTCACAGCTCTCCAGGAGCCAAGGCTCAGGTTCCAAGTCTAAGGAATGCTCCAGAACACTGCTGCATCTGGGCACAAAGGCAGTCTCTGTTACTCAGCACAGCACTATTTGTCTAAAATAAACATGCTTTTCTCCCAAGGCCTTAAATGGATTTAGGGAGAGGAAGGAAGAGGGACTGTGCTTTACTTGCAGTGAAAGTTCTGGTGGCAAGAAGTGCTTTGCCACCAAAAATCAGGCTGCAGTTCCTGATT
Organism: Melospiza georgiana; assembly: GCF_028018845.1. NCBI lineage: Eukaryota > Metazoa > Chordata > Aves > Passeriformes > Passerellidae > Melospiza > Melospiza georgiana. The sequence continues at coordinate 61,034,273 of NC_080435.1, read as the reverse complement.
TGATTATTTCTCTTGTTTTAGTATCAGAGATCACTGGTGATCAACCCAGCTTCCATCCTGCTCAAATATGGATTTGCTGAACATGTACTTGAACTAAATTGGAAGGAGTTTAGCAGAAAAGTGCTCAGATATGGAGGGAAGGACATTCAGCTCCTTGTTTTTAGCAATCCACTGAATCCCAGTGGGTTCAGAGTTATAACAGATTATAAACCAGTCCTGTGCCACTGTACCAGAGACTTGGAAAATGAGCCAAGCTGGAGCAGGGCTGTGTCAGTGGGGGATTCTGGCTTTGCCTGGAGGCCCCATCTCAGAATCCTGTGCTGCTGCACCTGCAGTGGAGGCACCACAGTGCACCTGATCACCTGGCTAACTTGCTCATTCCTACCCCTCCTGTCAGGCAATCAGCCCACTGACACCTGGAAAGATACATGAAACATTTCAGACAGAGAGACACTGCTTAGAAATAAGCCTTGAATCCTGTTCCCCATATTTTCGCAGATTTCTCGATTTCCTGTAAGGCAGAACTGCAAGTGCAAGACCTGCAGGTCAGTGTTTGCAGCCTGTTTGGTGCTCCCAGCAGGGCAATGGTTACTCTGAATATTCAGAGCCATACCAAGTCATTTTTAAGGATGAGTTGGTGTTTGTGAGGAGATTTCTCCAAACCACACAGGCTAAACAGCTGGATGTAAAAAAAAAAAATGCACACATTGCCACAGGAGTAACAGGGAGAATATACACAGTGCACACAACCAAGAGTAACAGGCACAACAGAAAGCTTGCACAGAAAAAGGGGTTATCCTGTTCTCCAGTATGAAATACCAACAACAAGAAAAGACAGCAGACAAACCTGAATTGACTCAGCTAAATAAACAGCTGGTTTCTGTTCATGTATTTTATTATGGGGAGACAATTTGCTTGGAACATATGTGGCACTGATTGAATTTTACAGACAACACAAGCACGTGCTGCTCTTGGACCTGTGAGCACCTTGTGGTAACAGATGGCTCAGGCTGAGCTCCATCCTCTGTGCTGATAAGGGACTGAAGAGGCTGAGACGTGCAGCTCCCACTCAGAACTCCTCATCACCTCTACAGTGGTTAACTGGAGAAATTTTATCTTCCTGAAGTTGTTGGGAATACAATTCCAGCACCCTGTGAAGCACCAGCCCCTTTCACAGGACTCCCCAATCAAGCACTGCCAGATTTGGCCACCCTCTGCCTGACCTGGCTCACATAATTAAGGCAGGGCTGCTAATGAGTGTGTTCCACTCACAGGGGGTTTCAGAGAGATGGATGTGCTCTGGATAGCTCTGAGCCAGGAGCTAAATCCATGACAGAGCCAGTGTGCAGGGTGAGCTGGTTTAATATCGAGATGTCTGCCCTCAAGGCTTGCTGCTGCTTCATGGAGAAGAGCTTTGATATGAAATGTCAGAAACCATTAGATTACTTAGACTAGCAAAGGTTGAGCATTATATTTCAGGAGCTTAAATTCAAATAAAAGCTCACATTAAGGAGACCTTCCTTATTTGTATTCTGAAGATTAAACTTCTAGGACTGTAGCCGTAAGCAGCGAGTACTTACAGCCTTAAAAAGCTTTGTAGCTACAGCTGCAAAGTCTTTTACATGTCCTTAAGGTCTTTTACTGTGCATTCCCACATTTGTTCTGTGAGGGAGAGTTACCTTTCCAACAAATGGAACGAGGTGATGCTCACACAATGAGAACATGTCTATGTCCTTCACAATTACCATCTCATCATGGTCTTCATCGAAGATGGCGTCGTTCAGGACATCTGAAATCAAACATCTGCATTAAAAATAAACCCAAAAATCATGGCAGGCTCTTCCAGACAAGAAGAAAGCTTGTAGCAAGGGCAGAGCTCTCTCAGGGCTGTAGATTTTAGGGTTAAGGTGTGGAGGGAAGTGAGGAGTAACATCGCAAGCAGTTTTGGTTTGGGTACAATCACACATTTGCCCTGGTGTCACCCTGCCTACGTGCTGCACCAGAAGTCAGCCTGGAGTGTTCTATTCAATTAATAGCTCGAGCATGGGTTAGAACAGGTCTGGTCTCTGCAGAATTACTGACATCTTTAGAGCAATTAACAGCTGACACTG